>NW_020955328.1:1890523-1917053 GCF_003031625.1 Empidonax traillii
CACGCAAGCAATTAAATCCACATTCACCTACCAAGAAACAAGCAGTTGTTAATCAACTGCTCGGAGCATGGAAGGGTGGAAGGGGTAAGGAGCCTCCTTTGCACCTTTAGCCTGGGCAGTGCCGCGTGGGGGTGGCCAGAGAGCCCCCCAAGGGCTGCTCAGGATGCTCAGAGCCCACGAGGAAGACTCGGCTCCTTCTTCCTCCTCCCACGTACGGCAGAGAGCACTGACCCCTCCAGAGATTGGACTGCTCCAACCTGCAATCAGCAGCTCAGCTTATCAGGGGCTGTTTCCCCAGCGAGATCTAACCTTGGCAAAGCCGGCCCCTGGTTATAAATGTTACCTTTGATCAATACCTGTCACAAAGGCATTGGAATGGATTGGCTACACCTTGTATTTTAAACCACATTTATTGCTTCCTGCCCGGCTCTGCTCTGCACAAAGAGAGGAAAAAATGTGTTTCTTTCAGAGCACGACGTCTATGATGTCCCTGGCCATGCTGGAGTGAGGTATCCAAGGAATGAACAGGCTGCTGGAAGATTTCTAGAGTGGCAGCATCAGGTGCTGCCTGACCTGAAGCGGGTGGGATTGTCCCACCTGGAGCATCTCCCATCAGTGACAGCCCTGGCCGTGCTATGGATCCAGGACTCCGACACTGGAGCTGGAGGGAGAGCTCCTGCCAGCACTTCTGCCATGCTCTACTAATATAAATATAAAAATGCATTCATTTTAATCACAAAAAAAGTGTAATACCACCATCAACTGCAAACCCTCTGGAAACAGCTCCCTGTCTCCCTGCACTCCAAGAGAAAACCCATGGCATACCTCAGTGCCTTTACCATACCCCTGAGCCAGACCCTGCTTTTACCACAAACTCTCCCAAGTCTTCCCCCATCCCCTGGGAAAAACCTGGCAAAAAAAAATTTACATATCACGTGGAATAAAAGAGCAGAGAAGGTGGGGGGAGGGGGGGGGGGAAACACATATTTTGTCCCATGCATGTGGAAACTCTCCCTTTCTTGTGCTGCTGCAAGAAGTCAGACACTGAACACAAACTTCTGGAAAACACCAGGGGGAAGGAGGCTGAAGAGCCTCGAAGTGAAGCCATCAGAGTGACCCCTCTGCCTGCAGGGTGGAGTGGCTGTAAATCTCAGCACACTGGAGACCCCAGGGACCAGCCAGGGGGTCCCTGTGCAGGTGATCAGCTGCCAGGGAGCAGTTTGCCCCCAAGCCTGGCCTTACAGGCTGCTAAAAAAACGCTTGGCTGCCTCGTGAGGGCTCCTGACTCCGAACGCGTGGCGGTGTCTGAGGAGCTCAGCGAGCGCACGCCAGAAAAGTCCTTGACAGCTGTTAGAACCTCCAGGCTTCCCACTGAAAACAAGCCTTCAACCTGAATTACCTCCTGGCACGCCAAAGCAAAATAAAGCCATTTTAATTACATTTCGTTCCTCGATGTCTGACTGGTAAAGTTACCGTGGGGTGACCCACACCAAGAGCCTCCACTCGAAAAAAGCTGCACGAGTGGGGGACAGGAGCCTGCCTGGGACAAAGGGAGGGACAACGTGGCAAATCCAGCCACTGCAAGGGCAAAAAAAAGGATACTTCTGCAGGGTTTTTTTTTAAGCATTAACATTTTTTTATTTCAGAAGTCAAATAAAGAGCACTGGACTCTCCACGCAGGTTTGATGCCAAACCCGCAACTTTGCAATTCCTTTGTTACCTTGCCTCGAGCCATTATCTGATTTTCCAAGAGATTAAGAAATCTTGACATAGTGGTTATTGCCCCAGCTAAATCCCCACGAGACAACCTGCTCTTTCAGTCACCAGTTTACTGTGGGTTGTAAAACCACAACACAGGGGGGTTCCAGCCACTTTACCTTAAAATTGGTGACTCGTGCAGAACACTGATGAAAACAGATGTTTTTGTGCTACAAAGTCAGGATTGTATTCCTGGGTTTAAACCCTACTCTGTGCCCCCTTTCCATTTCAAGCTGCCTCGATATATTTTTCTGGGTTTGCTCCTCTGAACACCATCGTGTTCAGCATCATCCACGATGGTATTTAGCAAATTATTCAATTTTAATGCAGCAACAAGATCTGTCCTGCAGCCACTTTGTTGCCCAGAGCAGCTGTGGCTGCCCCATCCCTGGAAGTGTCCAAGGCCAGGTTGGATGAGGCTTGGAGCAACCTGGGCTGGTGGAAGGTGTCCCTGCCCATGGCAGGGGGGAGAATAGGATGTTTCTTCCCTTTTTTTTTTTCTTTTTTAAAGGAAAGCCCTCAAGGTGAAGCACCTGGAGGAAAGCTCAGCTCTCATTTCAAGCATGGAGCTGGTACAAAGCCCCATCTGTGCTGACACAGCGTCCCTGGCAGCCAGGCCGAGGTGATGGACCTGTTCCCGGAGTGACCCTGGGTCACCTCACACTCCACCACCTTCCCCTTCCCGAGCAGGCAGCGCTTCTGGGATTTTCTTCCTCGTTAAGGAAACATGCTTCACAATAAATAAACCCAGAATAGCAACGGGGCGAGACACAGTCCAGACACCCACCAAAACAAATGACAGCACGCTGCAGACACACCTCAGTCCCAGGGAAGAGGGAGGGAACAGGGACAAACATCAGCTGCCCTGGGAACACGTGTTTCTGGAACACGACAAGAGGGCTGGGAGGTGTGAGCAGCCCCAGCACCGCTCAGCGCTTGAGCACCCCCTGCAACCCCAGAAATCACTGACCCTCTACAGGAATTCTCGTTCTTAAATCCACGCTGTGTTTTGGCCAGAAAAGGTTCCGAGAGGAAGGAAACTCCTCTGCAGCACTGAAGGAAAACATCAGGTTTCACTGATTTCTTCACCAAGCGAAAAGATTCCAAAACAAAACCCAAGGAAAAAGGCAATACTGGGAACAGCAACACTGGAAACAACTTTGTTGTCTTTTCTGGAGGGGAACGGGAAACAACAACATCCTTTGCAGCATCCTTTGCCAGGCTCCGTGGGGCTCCAGGAGCCTCCCGGGCTGAGGAAGCACATTAAACACCCTCAGCTGCACGTGGGAAAGCCTTGGGAAGGCTCAGCTTTCCCTGCAAACCACAGCAGCAAAACGCTGGGAAGTCCAAAATTAGAAGCAAGCCCCAAAGGACAGTTCAATAAGCCATGTTGGTGTGTTCTCTCTGCAAGTGGCATCTTTCTGATTCGCAGTGGGAAAAGGGGAAAAGTCCGGATTCCTCCAAGCATTCCTTCACTCAACCCCACTCGGCAACACCACCAATGCCAAGCCTCGGTTCCCGGGAATTTTGGACAATTTATTCTTGGCACAGTCAGTGAATCCTTATCACCTTGGCTAAGGAGACGCAACCCCTGGATGTTGTACAGATCGCCTTTGCATCTGTGGGCACCAAACAACCAGCACGGCAATATTTCAGCTGACTACAACTTATTTCCTACCTCAGAGGAAACTTCCTAAATAGCAAACAAGCCTTATCTCATGCCACGGCAAAGGCAGAGCCGACAAACGCACCCAATACAGGAAGGATCGAGAGAAAACACTTCTTTTAAGCATCTTTATTTTCAAGCCAACGCCGTGAGGTTTTCGACGCGGCTTTAGCGATGCTCCTCATCGGGGCGAGCCACGCGCTAAGGACCCAAAGGGCTGAAACTCTATTTTACCATCAAACCACAGAAATATCCTGTCTCCCAAAGAGCCGAAGGGCTGGAAGCCCCAAACCCGCGCAGCCCGTTCCCGTTCCCGGGGCCGGCCGGGCAGGTGCTATTTTTAACCACGATAAGAAGTATCTCAAAAAAAAAACCCTACACACACAAAAAAAAACCCCAAACAAAAAAAAAAACCAAAAACTGACCGCGCTCCTCGCTCGGGCAACTCCCACCCTCCTGTCGGGGCCGGGCACAGCCCCGGGGGCTCCGGGAGAGCGGCCGGGGCCGGGCGGGGATGGAGGGCGGGGGGGATGGAGGGCAGGGGGAGCCGGGGAAGGGAGGGTGTGTTCGGCATCCCCCGGGCCCCGTCCCCGCCGGGCTGACCCAGCGAGCGGCCCCGCCGCCGGTGCGGCCTCGTGGGAGAGGCGCCCCCGCCCCGGTCCCCCCCCCCCTCCCCCCGCCCACTCAACCCTTCCCCGGTACCTCGATCTTGTCGACGCTGCGGGCGCATCCCACCACCTTCATGCCGTGCTGCACCAGCGCCCTCGCCACGGCCGCGCCGATGCCCACGGAGGCGCCGGTGACCAGCGCGACGCGGCCGGTCCAGCGCTCCATGGCCCCGGCCCGGCCCGGCCCGGCCCCGCCGCCGCCGCCGCCGCGCACAATGCACCGCCCGCCAGCCCCGCCCCGCCCCGCCCCGCGGGACACGCCCACGGACACGCCCACGGAGGGGACACGCCCCCTCCTCCCTTCCCCCGTGCGTGCGCTGAGTTTGCGGGGGCTCAGCCCAGCCGCGTGGGAAAGGGGAGCACGGCCGTGGGTCCTGCCCGGCTTGGAATGTTTGGGTGGGGCTTGGCCTCGCCCGGGAGGTGGAGAGAAACGGCCGGAAGGGTTTGAGGGAGGAGGGAGCTCAGAGGGCATCGCCTTCCAACTGGGCTGTTGTTTCGAATCAGCCCTGTGGGATGCAGGGGTGGATAACGGAGCAGAGACCCTGCAAACAAACCCCCAGGTGAGTGCGGGACTGGGGAGGGAGAGAGAGAATGGGCCCGGAGAGATCAGAGGGCAGAGCAGCTCTGGGAAGGTGCTGTCAACTCCCTCACAAGGCTCAGGGATGCTCAAGTAATTCCCAGACACTTCTGAAGAAACAGATTAATTGAAACTAAAAAGAAAAAAAAAGCAGTGAAAAGTCTGAAGTGCAGGTATTTTGGAAGAAGAAAGGGTGGGGAGCTGGTGATTCTCTTTGTTCCAAATGGGGCAGTGAGCCCACAAAACGGCACAGGCTGCCTCACCCTCCCAACAAATCCAACCCCCTTCTGACCTTGGGCCCGGCCCTCACACTGGGACTGGCACAGCACATCCCCACATCCCCACCTCAGCCAGCCCCACACTGATCCCTCACCCCAAATCCTGGAGGCAGAGCAGGCACCAGGAGGGCACAGTGCCCCTGCCACAGCCAGGCTGTCACACACCCTGCTGGTTTGGCAATGACCCCACAACCCCCAGCCCAGGGCAGGGGAGAAGCAGAGCCTGGCACGCTGCTCTGCAAGGATCTGTCCTTTCCCAGGCCAGGTTTCCTCTCCTTACACCTCCCTCCACACAGCCCAGCGGGAATTAGTCCTGCTGGGAAGGAGTGCTCAGAGTACAAATATAGACACCCACTTTTACTATGCATATTAATAAATATTCTTTATTTAAATTTTGCACATTGCGCTTTAACATATTACATCCAAAACATTTTGCAAATGGATGTCTACTTTGTAAAATCTTATATTCAGCTCCTTGTCATTCTGTACAGAATTATAGGTACAACATTACTTTGCCACTAGTTTGCTTCTTTGTAAGTCTCACAGGAAGAGAAACATTGAATGAAAAGAGATGGCTTAAATTAGAAGAGAGGCTTGCACAGCTACTCAACTAAAGATACAAGCCTGGAGAAAGAACAAAATTAAGGAAATCACCTCCACCAGCCTCCCCCAGAAAAAGAAAAAAAAAAAAAACCACCAAAATAAAACAAACAAAAAAAAAAAAAAACCAAGAAAAAAAGAATCACATTAATTTAAGATAAAATTTTGCCGTAAGTCACTAAATTAAGTCTGGAAGGAGAAGGCGCAGTAGTCATCTCGAGTTTCAGTGACAGACAGAGAGGGGGCCGGGCTCAGTTGGCTCCAGCTGTTGCCAGCCAGCTGTTGCAGACGGGCCCCTTGTGGTCGTTGAGGCGACAGTACTTGTTGAACTTCTCCTTCAGGTGCTGCCGGTACTGCTCCCGGTTGCTGTAGAAAGACTTGTTGTTTGCCATGAAGGACTGGATCTCGTCCTGGGAGATGAACAGCTCCTCGTCAGAAGTGCACTCGGACTCGTCCTGCCAGGGAGAAGAGGGATTTCAGAGCTCCAGCATCGCCCTCCTGCCCAGCACATCCCCTGCAGCTGCTCCGAGGGCAGGCACAGCCCAGGGCCCACGTGGCTCATCAGCCACTCAACCCACACACACGGCTCTGCTGCTCCTGGGGTGAGAGGCAGCCACAGAGCCAGGAAATCATTCACATTTCCCTGGGAGAGCACGATTTTCGTTAGAGGTTTTTTGGGGGAAAGGGAGGGGAAAGAAAGAGGGAGGGGAAGAAAAAAAGGAGCAGGGGGAAGAGGGGAAAAAAAGCATGGGCAAGAAGAAAAGGGAAGTAAAGGAAGAGAAAAAAGGGGGGGAAGAAAGAGGAAAGGATCTAAATAAGGGGAAGAAGATGGGAAGGAAAGGGAGATAGATGAAAGCTGTCCAAGGAGCCTGCAGTGGGAAGTAACATTTGAGGCCCGAGGGCAGCAATAATGCCCACTTAATGTTATGGAATAATGCAATCCTTGACAAGGAACACAACACAAGTTCTGCAATTGCATTCCAGCGACAATTTCTCCTCCTCTGCAAAGCATTTCAGTTATAAAGCTTCCCAGGGAACGTGCACCAGGCAAACAAACCGAACACTGGGAGCCTTAAGGTCAGCAGTTCCTCAGTGGGATTTGAGTTCCAAGCCCACCCTCAGCCCGAAGATTAAAGCAGGATGCTGCTACAACCTCCCAATTCCAAGGAAGCCGTTTACTTACAAGGAGTTCCACTAAGCTTTTGGCACCTTTTCCAGTATCAGGAACGAGTGACATTTCTGTAGGCTCTGCAAACTGTGACACATTTTTCATGTGCTCAAACCAAGGCAACTGCTGGCCGCTTTTGTCTGCGCTACAGCAGCTCTCGGCGTGTGTGTCTTTGGTCTTGTCGCGGTGAAACTCTGTGTGCGTGAGATTCCCTGAGGTCTCTCTGGTACCTGGATCTGCCAGACAGCTTCCAAGCTTCTGAATCTGAAATTGAGAACAGCCTGGGATCAACTGCCAGCGGTGTTTCACACGGAACATTCGAGTTTCGGGTGGATGCAGAGGGTAAAAGGGGAAAGGGCAAAGGAGAGCAAGGACAGATCTTTTTAAATGTGTGGCACGTTAATTCACTGAGAGTGAGCAAAAGTGCACATGCTTAGGAATATAGCAGAGATTCTTTCCACCCCAACCTACTCCAGGGAAGACCTCAATTCCCCAACTTGGATGGACAGGGAACAGCAGACCCCTGTTACCCCATTTTCAGCATCAGTCACAACTGAGACTTGAAACCCTTCCGTAACTACTTTCAAACGTAAGCATTTAGAGAAGCATCTGGCAGAGCCGTGTCCCTTACGTGGTCATTCTCACACTTCAAGGCTTTGCTTTTCTTTTTCTTCTTTTTGTTTTTGCCTTTTGTGCTGCTCTCTTCCGCGTTAGCCCAGCACTCCACACAGCTGTCCCCGTCCTCCTCCTTGTCGTCGCAGCGATGGACACAGGGATCGTCTCCTGCAAAAGGCAGGCGAGTCTGTTCTAAGATACCGCAGTTTTGGGGAGACTAAAATGTTATTATCTTCTTCCCAAACCTACCATTTTCATCGTGGTTGCAGATGCCTTCAGTGCAGGCCACATCTGACCCCTCCCGAGACCCCGTTTCGCTGCCCTCCATGCTCGATGAATAGCCACAGTCACTGCCAGTACAGTGTGGAGATAAACCTGAGGCAAAGCCAAAAACCACTGTCATCTACAGGAACTGCTGCATATTCTTTAGTTATGCCTCTACAAAAAGGAATTCACAGAATCCCAGACTGGTGGGCAGGGACATCTTCCTCTAGACCCTTCCTCCGAAAACCCAATTATTTTTAAAAAGAGCTGAGCCCTGTTTACCCCTAAAAAGCAAAACGGTTTTTTAAAAATGAAAAAAAATAATAACAATTAACATACCTTTCTTGATTTTAGGTGAACCTAATAGGGTACCACTACTAGGACAAGTGCAAGAGGTGCTTTCATTAGTAACAATGACTTCTACACAGTTGTTGGCTTCTTCGGTGCTACCACAGGCTTTGCAACTGCTTTCCGTGAAGTTGGAGTTCTCCTTAAAACAAGAAACAAAACACACTTTGCAGGCACTGCAAGCAAAGGATACTCCTTCCACAACAAAAAACAGCTGGCACTGACTGATAACAACGTTGCTTAGAATTCTTCACAAACACAAGACAATCAAACAAATTCCAACCAACTTTCCTACAATAATCTTGACCTACAGTCAGCTAAGTTCAGTCAGCACACCCTGAATAATAATTGCACTTGCTCAGTCAATTAATGTTTCCTCCTCTCCAAAAGTTCAATGGGAATTGTCTATAAGTAGCAATTTGATTTCCCATATTAAGTGATCTTGAAGAAGTTACGGTTGAAAAATATTCTGGCATAAACTAAACCCCAGATTTAGGACTGAAAAAAAAAAAACAAACACCACGCCCCCAAAAGCTGAGGAGTTCCAGGTAACTCCTTTACAAAGGCTGTACTAACCTGACAAAGTTTTAAATCAAAACCAGTTCCCAGAATCCAGTAAAAACCTCTCAAGAATCCTACCATGAACAGTGAGCTGATGAAAGAAGCACCTGAAAGCCCCGTTTACCTTTGCCTGATTGATTTCCTTCTCTTCTGTTGCCTGCAGAGGAGCAGGGATCTCACACACACACTTATTTTTCCGTCTGTTCTTCCGTTTTTGGCGTTTCTTCTCCTGTTTCAGCTCTCTCACTCTTTCTTCCTCTGAAAATTCTTCACAGAGCTGTTCCAATCGACTAATACCCTGCACTTTTTCCACAGCCATCTGTTTACAAGAGGTTAGATCTATTTATAGAAGTTATCACAGTTCAAGCTTTTACATTTATAAAAAAGGAAGAGGAAAGCAGCCAGTCATGAAGTCCCAGCAACACAACTCTTTGACTGGAGAAGAAAAATGCCCACCCAGATTTATTCCCTCAGTTCAGACGGCTGAAGGTATTTGCATGGAGGAGCTCTGTGTTTCACTTACAGCCCACATTCACAGTTTTCAGTGAAAAGCTGCTGATTTTTATGCATTTTGGGATCTGTTTACATGGTAGATACTCTGATTATTTAACACAGCAGCACAAAAAAAAAAAAACAAACCCAACATCAGAACTACTGGTACAGAATTCCTGCAGCTCTTTATCCAGGGGAAGCAGTGAAAAACCTACTCATTTCCTAGGCAGTCCAACCTGAGGAGCAGATGCACCTCAAAATACAGCAAGTCTCTTGATAAGTTCCTTAAGACCCCATAATTCCTACTCAGCTTAGAAAAGAGCCCCATATAAGTTCTGTATTTCAAATTCACAGCCATCCCTGCACACCAGTGAAATTCCCTGGGTTTTACAATGTCAATGGATTTTCAACTCCATACTTTACTAGTTTAAAACCCCACCAGGACAAAACCTGACACAAATGCTGAAGCATTCCCAGTCCAAGGCCACTTCCATATCATTTTTAGTATTTAAAAAATAAATTACTTGTAAAAAAACTCCAAGGACTAGTTTAGGTTCCACTATGACCATTCCCAAACTGATTTTCTTCCTCCTCCTCTAATGTTTTAGAAGTTTTGAGAAAGAACAGTCATTATGAAGATAAAGGTAACAAAAAAATCTGTCATGCCAACTATTGACTAATATTAACTATATATGGTAAAGGAAACACATGGAGTTCTGTTTGAAGCTCAAGATTCCACAAAGTACATTTGGAACACACGGAATGCAGGAGTTAACGATCATGCCTGTAATTCAAAGGCACATCCTCCAGTTCTACTCATAAACCAAATAAAAACTGCTGCAACCTGACCTATTTTGAATGCCACCAAGTAGAAGCACACAGAAATAACTGTGAATTAAAAGCACAGAAGGCTCAGTGTGTACTATAACATGCAGCCTGAAAGTGAAAGCAAGCCTCAGTCTTTTACATTCCAGCAGATTTCACATCAGAACCCGGGCTGTGCTCTGCGTGGATGTCACACAGCTCAACAAGGCAGTCACCGCAACACCCTCGGAGCTCCTCCCAGCCCGACACGTGCAGGAAGCAGAAAGAGAACCGTGGTGAAAACGGAGTTAGATGAAGTCGGACAAAACTCGGGTTTTACCTCAAAGCTCTTGCGCAGAGCATCGACCCCCAGGTAAAAGAGCATCTGCCACGTCTGCTCCTCGGCCCGCAGCTTCTGCCAGATCCGGTGCAGCCTCTCGTACAGGTGGATGCCCAGGCAGGTCAGCACCTCCTCCTGGGCTATGTCTATTGTCTTGGCGTGCCTCTCTCTGCGTCTGCACAGGAGTTGAAGCAAAGCACAGCACTGTTAAAGCAGCTGATCAAAGCGGTGGCTGCCGTGTGGGTTTCTGCACAGCTGCAGGTGTGTTTGCATCAACAGCCTCTCGCTCTGGCTCTGCTGCGCTGCATGCAGATGCAAAATAGAAAGGACCAGGTCAAAGCCACCACTGACTGAGCTCCTGGCAGGCTCCCTGTGCTGGTAAAACACTCTGTGCCTTCCCACCTTGGACTTCAGGAGTCACCTCATCAGTCCCTGTCCTTACCAAGAGGGAGCAGCACTTTTAATGCCAGTTTTAATGCATTCTTTTGTTTCCTAAAATTTGTATTGAGTTAACAGCAAATATTTCACCCTCAGTTAACTGAAGTTGGATAAACACACAGAGAAGTTTTATACCTTACTTACCGTACAAAGCAAAGACATTTCAGTATTAATCTGCTCATTATCAGTCCATTATCTCTCACAATCTGTTCAATCTATCATCTACTGAGGGAAAATCATTATAAAAGGGTTGACCCTCCCAATTAAACAGTTGTGACTGAGCTTTAAAGGTATTGGGGTTGGCACTAGGAAGGTCCCTTTTAGGGATCTTTAATGTCCCTTCCAACCCAAACCATTCCGTGATACTGAGCTCAGAACTCTGCTTTTCACTGGGAGATTTTAAGAGGCTAAAACAGGTTCAGAAAGCACCTTAACACACAAAAATGGCAACAAAATTAACCTGAACGCTTGGCATTGGGCAGAACCATCAACCAAGGCTGTCTTTCTATTTCGCATATTTGAACACCTGGATGGACAAGCAGTGAACAATGAACTAGAAGACACTGGGCAATTTCTTTCTTTAAATGCACTTCTAAGTCAAAAGCACAGATGGAGCCTCGGCTACTTCGAAGCGCTACCTCCAGAGCCTACGAAATATTCACAGTCACGAGCTCACCGCGCAGCGAGGAGGCACAAAAACCACCGTGGCAAAAGACATTGACGGGTAAAATAAAGAAGCAAAGCGCTAGATAGCCCACTCTAGCCAATTACATACTCATACCCTCCTGCGAACTCGGGCTCGGCCCTCCCCAGGAGGTGGGCGATGAAGTCGGTCTCGCAGCACACGTGGATGTGGCGCTCGTGGGGGCAGCAGCGCAGCCCCTCGTACAGGGCGGCGCAGTAGCCCTTCTCCTTGCTGCAGTCCAGCTCCCCGATCAGGATGTTGTAGGCACGCAGCACCTTGTTCTTGCAGTCGGTGCAAAACCTGCGGGAAGGCACAGCGCGACTGTCGAGCGGGCAATCTGACCCCACTGACCCCCTGAGCACGCTTGGACGGGGGCATGTGGGCTTTGTGTCACTTCAGAAGGTAAAATAGTAAGATTTTGGCTGTAACTGCAGTTACAAATTCCTGCAGAGCAGCAGAGGAGGGGCAGGCACTCATCTCTGGGTGAGCAGGGACAGCCCCCAGGGAATGGCTGGAGCTGTGTCAGGGCAGGCTCAGGTGGGATCTCAGGGACCTTCCCCCAGAGGGTGGTTGGCACTGAACGGGCTCCCCAGGGCAGTGGGCACAGCCCCAAGGCTGCCAGAGCTCCAGGAGGGTTTGGATGACACTCTCAGGCTCGTGGTGTGATCCATGGGGACGATCCTGTGCAAAGCTGAGGGTTGGACTGGATGATCCTTTTGGGTCCCTCCCAACTCAGCACATTCTGGAATTCTGTAATAAATTGCCTGCGTGAATTATCCCACCTATCCCATGTAAAAGTCTGGGTATCAAGACTTTCATGCTCCAAAGCAAAAGAGAAGCTAATTGTTAATATGGAGAAGTTCCTGCGTGGCTATGGCTATGAAATTCCACCTTCATTCAAAGATCAGGAATCCAACAGTGCACAAGCTGAATCCTCATTACAAGCCAGGACAAAATCCCTCTCAAGAAGCACACTCCAAGTTACCTCACAGCAACTATTTAAAGTGTACTCAAGTGGTAAGAAATAAGAAAAAGTTTCCTCTGTTGCCCCTGCTGCACAAGAGCAGTGTTTGCTTCCACTATGAACACCTTGAAGGATATTTTGAATTATTAGATTACTGTGCTGATAGCCAAACAAGGTTTATTTATAACACCACGCACTCATTTTAAACACGTGACAGCTGATGTGTGAGAAGAGCACAGTTATGAAGTCTGTTATAATCGAAATGCAACCAAATTAAGCTCATTCTGTGTTATAAGAGGAGTAACCTTCAAGAAGCTACAAAACCTCTTGCTGCATTACTCTAAAAATGCAAGTCAGACGAGCTGCTCACATTTCAGCTCGAAAAATTGGCTCTCCATGCCAGCCCTGGGTGGTGTTTTCCCGTTTCCTCGTGTGTCCAGCTTGACTACACCAAGCCAAACACATTTTGCTGTGTGACAACTCTGATACCTGCCTAGTTTCTGTGGTGAAAGCAAAGAAAACAGCAATATTGCTGCAGGTTAGCAGCAGGAACGCTGCCAAAGCCGTGTTTAATGTCACAGGAGATTAAAGTTATTTTGTTTCCAAAGTGTTATTTCCACAGCACCGCCACCCCCGCACCCATCTGTGCCCCCACAGCTCATATCAGAACCTTGAGACTGCTGGAAATGAAAACTTTTTAATCAGCACGGCAGCTACTGCACACACGCAACTATAATTTAGTGGCTTATTTTTGCCCTGCAAGAGGGACTTAACAGCACCAGCACCGCAAGTCATAAACAACTGGTTTAAAACAGTGATTTACAGGCAACACCCAAGCCTAAAATCTGCTGCTGAACTGGCACACACTCCCTGAAAGCCTAAGAGCATAATCCAAGAGCAGGCTACTTGTGAAAGAGTGAATGAATACACACAGTTTTAATACATTAAGCTGTAAATTAATCCTAACCAAAATAATTCAGACAAGCAGCTACGACTTCACCCGAGGTCTCCACGTCTCCCCCACCATAACCTGGAGCAACAGGGAATACACAAAGAATATTCCACCCTCTTTGCCTCATGCAGGGCCCTCTGTCACCAACAAGCTGAGCTCTTCAGGTCTGAAAAGCTATCGCAGGAATCCTCTGCACGTGAACACACTTATCACACACTTATCACACACTTATTGCCTTTTTAAAACACAGATGTCTTCCTAAAAACAAACCCTGCGTTCCCCTCACGTACCTGTGTTTTCGTAGGTAGGTTTCTAAGGTTTCTAAAAGACAGCTAGAGTCGATTAAAACTACTTCATCCCTGCATTCCTGGGACATGAGCTCCCACACATCCATCCAACAGCCCCTGCAAGACAACCAGAGGAGACAAAAGGCTGCACATTATCCTGGGGGGGGTTAGGAAAGAAGCAAAGCAAAGCCTCTTTGGTTTACCTGACTGCTCCCTGGGAAGGTCCATAGCAGAAAATGATGCTACACTTGCTCTCTTTCCTCCTCCTCCTGTCTTCTCTACTTTTAACTGCTTTTAATTTCTTTGTACTGAGTCTGTTACTGCTCCCTTCACTCTCACATAGTATTACCAAACATTTTTCAGACCTATAACATATATATTATGAACTAGTTATTTTTCCTAAACAAATCCTATGAAAATGCTGCTGTGTTCCTTAATTTACTTTGAATTCTCTACAGGTTAAGCCTTAACTTCTAAGAAAGTTTGGGTCAGACAATGAGGTGCAAATCTTGCTGTCCGTGTTTATGATCCAGACTCATCACGGCTTTTTAAAGTTACAGCTCAAAACCAGCAGTAACATTACTTTAAGCACACTTAGGTTTTAAGACTTGTCAGATTAAATTTCATAAGACAATTCACTAAAGTGACAAAAGAAAAAAAGAAAAATAGAAAACAAAAAAAAAAAAAAAATCAAATTCCACACATCTACCACCATTAAAAACAAACATAAACCACCCTATATTAGATTTCAAAAGTTTGCCAGAAAAATACCAAAGTAATTTCACAAAGCACATTTGGATAAGCTAAAAGTACATTACAGAGCAAAGAACAAACTTTGAATAGCATGTCATGTTTACTTACAGGCTTGTCTACAACTGACACTTTATCACTTCAGCGTAAGCTCAGGTATGGATACAACACAGCAGGAAAATGGGAGAGAGCACCCCTAATTCCCAACTGGAGTGTTTATACACGCTGTGATCTCGTTTGCCACATCACAGGGAGTTTAAAATAAAGAGTTTAAAATGCTCCTGAGCCCCAAATGGCACCGAGCAGCCATGACCCAGGGACACTGAAACTCAGGACGTCAAGCAACCCTTGAGTGGAATTAGCTGGTTACATAACTCCCCTGATTAAACACACAATTACAACTCAAAGCCCTTTTTGTGTGCGTGAAATGCCCAACAGATGCAGCTCATCTGAAGGAGGTTCTTGTACAGAAGTGGAGCAGTAGCTCTGTGGTCATAAACAAGGTTTGCTCCCTGAGACAATTCCCTCGGACGCCTCCTCGGCTCAGCTGGAGCGGGTTTGTGCCACTGCAGGGAGATTGGTGTGGAGAAATATCCGTGCTGATGCACCCTGGGCACTTCTGCACAGAGCAAAGGGTTTGCCTGAGCAGAGGAGTGCAAGTCATGTCTCTTTAGCAAACCCCCCTCATGGCCCACGAGCCATTTTACCTGCTAAAGCCCCAAGTTTTCCTTGCAGCACAATAAAATTTATAAAAATAAAATAAAATATACAAAAATACTGCTCTTCCACATATTCCCTATTCATCTGGACCCAAAATACGAAGGGGATTTACTCCAGCATGAACTGAGGAAATAAAGGCAGCGCTCTGCTCTCTTTTCTTTCAGTCTGAGAACTGTTTTGCCTTGCCAAAATGCAAACTGCAGGTTCCACCACGTGTGTTCTCACACAGAAAAGATTCAACTTACTAAAGATAAGGAAAAAAACCAAAACCCACCCTCATAATCCTATGAATTTGCTTAATTTAAAAAAAAAATGTATACCCCTATACCTTCATGATCTTGTGTAACAAAAGCTTTAAACTAATGATATGAAAGGCCTGTAACCAAAATAGAAGAGATAATTATTAGCTCCCACTATGCTGAGGGAGCATGAGCAAAAATCAGGTATCAAATTCCACATGCCTGGTATCCCAGGGGATTTAACTAAACCCAAAGAGACTCAAATCTGCATAGAAAAATACATGTCCTGTAATTGGAGACCATCTTTCACAGGTTGTACGCTCAAACAGGAGCACAACACAACTGACTAAAAAAGGTCTCCAGTGAAGCACAAGAGCCCAATCTATTGGTCATCATATTGATAAAAAAAAGCAACAAAAAAACCCACCACTTCCAAAATCCACAACAGATTTACAGGGAGTGTTTTTCTGGTTAACCAGTTGGCATATTTGCCTATTTTTCAGTGGTGTATTCAAAACACGCTGTCACATTTTGAGAAAACACATTTTACGGAGTTCCAGTTTTAACCCTGCACCCGACCACAACAAAGCCCTTGATTAACAGTTGTGCAAGGCATTTTTAATAATCCCAAGCAAAATGATGTGTATTTGTTTAGCATGGACTCTTCCACCTCCATGTGAGAAAAATCTGCTGATCAATCCTTTCGGTCTAGAGCATAAAAACCAGTTTGTCTTTCCATCCCTGCCCTGGGCATGCCCAAAACTCCTGCTGCTTCTCTTCCTCTCCCTCCCCCCCACCACAACTATTTGGGTCTGCTATAACCCAGCTAACTCTGGCAAACAGATCACAGTGTAAGAACTGATCTCAATGCTTAAAAATAAATTATTATCGATACTTTGGTCCCTTAAAATATTTGAGATTGAACAGAAACTTACCCCAAAGGTTTTGGTTTGTGTGTGTCCAGGGAGTGCAGCTGACATCTCTTGTTCTTCTTGCTTTTGGGAATTGCATCAATCATGTCATTCAGTTTGGACCTATGGAAAAGAAATGTAACCAGCTTAGGATTCTGGAAAGCACTTGATCTTACCCCACCTCGCTCTCCAGATCTCCAGCTCCTCAGCTCTGCACTAACCTCCCCTACTTTTCCTGCTCACTGGAGCAAGAAGAAGGAGCTGAAGCCAACTGGAAGGCCAAGGCACAGCGTGTTGAGCACTCACTGTTTGCTCTGCTGACAGCTGAGAAACTAATGGCACTGGGGCTATTTATTGTGCTCACCAAACCCAGAAGGTTTCACTTTCTCAGGGTTACCTTTCCACCCAAGAACAGAAAGTTTTGGTGGACAGGCATTAATTGTTTCATTTTTTACATGCCAAGTAGTGAGGCAAACAATCACTCTTCTTCCAGGCATCACAAAAACTTTGAAGTGTCTGTGTCAGATTAATGGCTGATTATATTCATATTTGGAGATGCCAATATTTAGGTATTGGTATCTTTTAACTGCAATCATGGCATTGCAACTGGTGGTATGAAAGATTAAGTTCTGGGTTTGCTTCTTCCCAGGTTAGGCAGTAACTAGTTTAACAGGGATATAAAAGACAAGGATGCACTCTAAGATCGAAGCCTGTGACAGTTTAGTCCCAGGACACTCACCCATGCACATAAAAGAGTGTGTAAAGCTTCTTTGCATCAGTCATGCAGCTCCGAGTCACAGAGAGCACCCCCTTGGGCCCCACGGTGAGGGGCTCCAGCGCTGGGTTCCCGGACTCCACCAGCTGGGAGAAGAGCCTTTCCACGCTGCGCCGACAGCCCACGCACGGCACCAGCTGCGAAAGGGCGCTCAGGACCTCCCGCGACGTCACCATCATGGCAATGTTCAGGTCCTGCTGCTTCAGCATGCTGTGTCTCTGGAACACAACCACACGGGCCAGCATTGGACACGGGAGCACAACGTTCTCCTGCTCGTGTTTCCTCCTCCTCCCGCTCCAATCAGCCGGTGCTGCTGCGGGAGAAACGTCGCAGCTCCTCGCCCTGATCACAAAACCCTTCTTCTCCACCTCAGCACAGATGTTTTAGGAAACAAAACATTTTTTTTTGTTTCACAGGTTTTTCATCTTCTGCTCTGCCACTCATCTTTGGCACACAGAAAGGCAATTTGTGAATTCATTGGCATTTATGGAAATCTCACTTACAACAGACTTGTTCTGCTTGGACCAAGACAATTTAACAATATTTTTCCTGGAAGACTAAATGCCATTTCCCATTCCAATTCTAACAGCTGAAACTAAAGAAAGCAACACATGACAATTCGGGGTGAAACATTCTACTCCAGCAGTGAACACTCAATGTGTGCTATTCATAGAACATCAAAGACAACACCTTCTAATATGTCCATAAACAATTGTAGATGTGTCTCCTGGTCCCCCTGTCAAACACATCCAGGCACACATAAAAAAGCACATACTCTTCTAGTTCTTCTCACTGCTGTTTCATCAACACTGAACTGCCACTAGCACAGCTCTGCAGAAGAGAGAGGCCCTTCCTCACACACCAACACACACATTTACACCTGGGGTACCAGCACCACTGGCACTTCCCAACATCAGCTGTAAGAGCAGGATCCTGTCAGCGTATTTACTGACTGAGGGTCACTTTGCCCTGGTTGCACAAAGCACAGCTGGAACGTTTTGCCTCGATAGTATTTTCTGTATTATTGTCACATCACCCCACTCAAACACCCCCAGTGCAGAAATGCCTTGTCACAACTCCTGGGGAAAGAAGGAGAAGGCCACACAGCGTAAGAGAACTCATCACACCCATGGAATATGTCAATACATCAGCTGAAAAGAGAAAATATTTTCAGCTCCTTTTATGTAACACATTATGAAAGCAGAGCTCTCACCAGGTAACATTTAAGGTTTGTGCTCCTGGAGGCAGGCCCATTAAATCATCTGACAAGCAATATCACTCTGCAATAATCCTCTTTCCTGTAATTAATGGCACTGGTGACAGCAGAGCAGGAGTGAGCTGTTTCCACAGCACAGCTGCATTTGACATGCAGGTGCAGCACATGCCTGCACTGCTGATGTCCAAGCACCAGCGAGGACCTGCAACTGCAGGGCAGCAACAGGAATGTTCTCTGGACACCACTGGCACAGTCCTGCAGCTGCTACAGGTGCCCCACTGCCACAGCTGCACTTCTGTTAGTAAAGCTCCAGGGGTACCACAGAACCATCTCTCGCTCCTCAGCGACATATAATGTGTAAATTGGCATGTGAATTCTGTCCTGGCACGGCACCAATCACAGCAGCTCAACCTTAGGCAATGCCCACTTCCACCTCAAAAAGCAGTTCCAAACTATCTGGGAAAATAGGAATCAAAATGCATTTAGGAACTGCAGTTTCCATGATAAGTTTTCATTCCTAACCAGACATGCAGCAATTGCCTCCTGAGAGCACAAGCTGTAATAAATGCTGGGAAATCCAGGGAACAAAGGGACCCGGTGCACTTTGGTACCAACACGGGATTGCTCACAGGTGCTGACGTGTCTGAAGTCACTCCACGAGTCACAACCTCCCAGAGAAGCAAAAGCACAAACCCAAGGAAAGCAAAAAAAAAAAAAAAAACAACCAGGAGCAGGTATTTACCTGAATGAACTGCTTTAATTGCGCACTGTTATTCTGGTGTCCATCGAGGTTCAGCACGTTATCAGGAAATTCCATCACCATCTGTACAAAGAGAGGGAAAATAATTTCGAAAAGAGCTTTCAGGAAAAAAAAAAAAAAAAGCCAAACACAGAAAATTAGTTGTTTTACCTTCTTGGGGGAAATAAAACAGAAATTGTGTTAAACGCTCACATTTTTCACATGATTATTGGAGCTTGGGAAAAGGATAAAAGTAACTGTTTAAGATAGTAAACGTCCCAGCAAAGTAATAAATATTTCATTAATATAATGTTCTAGAGGTAGTTTATAAATGGCAACTCTTAAACTGCTGTTCAGAGAGAAAGCAAAAGTTGCTAAACGGACCATCAGAATTTATATAATTATCTACATGACTTGAGACCCTGCTTCGGTTTTTAAAAATAACATACTCCAACACACTGAGATCCAAAATGCATCCAAGAGCCAAACTGAATTTACAAAGCTATGAAGAAACAGCCACAATAATTTAATGACAGAGTCGACTCCTCCAAAGGCTAATTTAAAACCATATTACCCCAACAAGGTACTCCAAGGCATAGTTTGTTTTGTGTGATTGCAGCTGCGACTCTCAAGAGGCTCAGAGTAAAATGTTAAGCCTACAGAACAATGTGATTACTTGCAAGTAATTAATAACATTTCTTATCAAATTACGGAGAAACAGAGAGGGCGCTTTCTTGGGGAGGGGCAGAAATCAGTAAAATAATTTTCAGGCCAAAATCCAACTGTGCAACTGTGGAGTAAAATGAAAGCAACTAGAAAAAACATGTTATGTTCTTGTCCAAGCTGAGAGACACAGAATTTGTCAATATGAACAGTGAAAGTTCACTTTAAAATCCCAAAGACAAAACGACGACTTTGGTGAATAACTAAGACTGATCAGCAGCGACTGAAATTGCCTGATTCATCCCTTCTCCTCCCTCCACCTTCCCTCAGCTGTCTAGTTAAGGCAGAATTCCCTGCTGGCTGCCTAACTGCCACCCCTTCCTCCAGAGAACTCACACACTCGCTCCTACAGCTCTCAGCTCTGCTCCAAAATAAACTCCCGTTCTCTGGGGGCAGAGAGCAAGGCAGTGTTTTGATCTCCCCCGTGCCACGATCTGAGCATCAGCACAGCTGCCTTATCCTCGTGCAGGGCACCCAGTGCCAACTCCAACCTCTCCTGCACTTCCCTTCCAGCCTCTCCTGTCCCTGATCCATCCACACGAAGCAGCAGCACCAGTTTTTGCTGCAGAATTACAGGTTTCCTACACTGTTAATTTGGTGTTTCTGTGGGGCATGAGCTACAAGCAAAAGTTAAAGCTCTATCTGCTGATAACAGAGGCAAGAGATAAATCTGCCTACTTCCCCCCCCCTTCACCTTCATCTCCCACTATCAGACAACACCCTCAGGTATTTTGTACAACAGAGCGAAGGAATCAAAGGCTAAATTAATTCATGTGTCTGCTGAGATTTTATTAAGTGGTTAAACATCAACCACCATCACACCCTGAACTGGAAGGAAAAAAAAAAAAAAATCCCATAATACCACATCAAATGGAATGCCTTCTAGAAATCATAAAAGCCGCTTAAGAAATGAAAAGGGCTCAATATTCAACCCTCCTTTCATTTCTAGCTGAGCCAGAAGGAGCAGAGAAGTGTGGTGGTGAACAACCCATTGAGTATCTCCCTGCACCTCAACTGCTTGCTGAGCTACTACAAAGCTGAAGAGCACTCTGGCCATTCACTCCTAATTTACAACCACTGATTCTAGATTTAAAGCCAAGATTAAGTCTTCCAGCTGACTAACAGACATCTTAGTCCCACTACTTTTAACGTCTGTGATTTAAATGAGGTCAACAGAAGCCAGTTACTACCAATAACCACTATTTTTTTTTACAGATAAAGCTGCAGATGCAAAATTCTGTTTCAAAGACAACTCCATGCCTTGTTCTAATTAAGGATTTCAAAATTAAATTATAGATGACAGACAAGGAAGCTAAGAGTTCATTCACTTGCTTCTGCAGATATATTTAACAAAAGCCTCCAGAAACCACCTAGAAATCCGAGCACTTTGTAACAACAATAATGGGGGAGAAAAAAGGGACCAGAGATAAGATTTCTTCACGGTAAGGATGACTTGCACTTGCATAAATGCCTGTCCTCCAGATAGATCCGAAACTGATTTACAGCTGGAGGAGCCTTTCAATCACAAGGATGGTGTAAAAAGCAGCAGGACAGCAACAACACAGTGCAATTACACCGAGTTTGGGCCTGGGGTTGGAATTCCAGGACCAAACCACAAAGGGAATTTTAGACCTGTGCCTGGTATAGCTGAATTTTCTCTCTTTCTCATATATTACACACAACAAAGGTAACAAGAGCATAGCAAGTCTATGCCATAAGGTAATGGGTAATTTTTACTAGGGAGTCCAAGGAAAATAAAATAAAGAGAGAGAGAAATCCAAGAGCTCAAAACTCCATGGGAAATAAAAGGGCAAAATAACTTACAAGGCGTGGTCAAGACACCCAAACCCACAAACTTACACTACTCTTGCACAGTGCTGGGTTTTCCAGGTCATAAATCCCTTTAGGACAGATGGATAGTGTTCTGGACAACTTTAGGGGAAACTCTGCCTCATGCATAAGCACAGTTAATAAAGATGACATAAAGCCAAAACCAGTGATGATGTTTGGTGTATTAATAATATGCCACCATCCAAATGACCAAAATTAAAATACAGCCAAAGATCCTTTCTTCAGAGGCAGCAAAACCAGATGAGGCCAAGATAGATAATTTTAACAGTGGGATGGAGGGCAAGGGACTGTCTGAAGATACTCAGTTATTTTGTTCTGGAGGATGGAAGAATCTCTGAATGGTTTGGGTTGGAAGGACCTTAAAGATCACCCAGTTCCAACCCCCTGCAAGGAGCAGGGACACCTTCCACTAGAAATTACATTACAGAGTTGCCCAAGTTAGCTGATATAAAACTGAGGGATTCTTCCATACTAAACATGAGATCAGGAATTTAAAGCACCCACATTTTATACCATTTAAAGTAACATCAGGTACTGTCACACTGACAGCAAGAGAAATCAAATACAAATAACTAAGATACCAAATTACACTATATAAGTGCAATATTATTTTCTACCCACTATTTTCATGCCTTAAAAATTAAAACAAACAACTGGCTAGTCAGAGAATTTTTTTCACTTTGCTACGTGTTCCCTCACGATGCAATTTCTGAGCCTTCCTCTAAACACAGAAGATGAAGGATCAGAAAGCCTCCAAGCTGCATTTGGCTCATCTTTCCACTGAATATTCTGGAAAAAACAAAAAAGCACCGTGTTTTTTCAATTCAGAAAAACACACTGAAATGGGCAACTCTCTCAGATACTGCAGACACAGCAGCATGCTCAACAACCCTGACTTTAAGGCAAAGGTTTCACAATCACCTTTAGCCTTTCCTTGCCTATTTAGGAGCAGAGCAACCACGCAGTTTTAAGCTGGGCTTCCACGTTAACATGGCTCCCTTCCTCCTTGGCTGGAAAATGGCTTTGCTCCACCTCTGGGCTCGACACACGCTGGTGGCTCCAGCACAAGTTGTGCCCAGGCCCCAAGCGCGGCACCGAGTCCCTCGTTCCGCGGCCTGCCCTGCTCGGGAGCCGCGGATCAGATTAGATAAAAAAAAAAAAACACACAAAAAAAAACAACACCAAACCACACAAAGTTGCCACACACAGCACAGTTAAGGCCGAGCGTCGCAAAGTCCCCGCGATTAACGAGGAGCCAGCGCGGCCCGGCCGGGGAGGGAGGAGGGGAGAGAGGGGGGGGGTGGAAGGCCCGGCCCGGGCATTGCAACACGCGGGGCGGCCCCGGGGGGCACTCACCGTGAGGGTGTCATCGATGTACAGCGGGATCTGCCTCTTCTCGAAGGGGAATTCCTCCTCGCCGTCCCGGCACACCGCCACCAGCCGCGCCATCGCTGCTGCCGCCGCTTCCTCCTCCTCCTCCCCGCTGTGCTGCTGCTGCTGCTGCTGCTGCTGCCTGCGAGCGGCCCAGCCCCGGAGTAAACACCCAGCGCGCTCCCCCGCCACACTTTCACCACCTCCGCACACGCACACACAGACACAGCCTGCGCTCCGCATCGCCTGATTCAACACGGCCCGGCCCGGCCCGCCCCGGCCGCTCGGCGGCTCCGGGATGGGCATGGACGGGCACGGAGCGGCGGGACACGGGGAGGGATCGGGGAGACCCAGCTCGGGGGGATGGAGGGGCGGCGATGGAAACCCAGTGGGGGAGACGGAGCCCAGTTAAGGAGGATGAAGCCGGGGGGGGGGGGGGCTGGAAACGCGGTGAGGGAGATGGAGACCCGGTTGGGGGTGATGGAGCCAGCCGGGGGGAGATGGAGACCCGGTGGGGTACATGTAGCTCGGTTGGGGCGGGTGGAACCCGGCTGAGGGGGATGGAACCCCGGTGGGTGAGATGCAGACCCGGCGGCAGAATGGAACCAAGCTGGGGGGGATGGAACCTGGCTGGTGAGGATGGAGACCAGCAGTGGGGAGATGGAGTCGGCCAGGGGTAAAAATGGACCCCGGAGGGGGGAGAGGAAGCCTCATGGGGTGATGGAGCGCTAGGGGGCCATGGAGCCCGGGGGGGAGGGCAGGGAGGAGATGGAGCCACCGCCCCCCGCCCGCCACCGGCCCAGCGCGGCCGGCGGGACCCGCCCAGCCCGGCCCGGCCCGGCCCGGCGCGGCCCTGCGGTTCCTCCGCAGCCCCGGCCCGGGCAGCGGGAGCCGCCACAACGCCCGCCGCTGCCCCCGGGGCGCCCCTCCCCGCCGCCCAGCGCCCGCCCCGCCACCTCCCCGCGGGGCTGCACCGCGCTCCCGCCGCACTCCCACCCCTTCCGAACGGCGCTGCCCGGCCTCGCCCGGTGCCGGGGAGCAGCCCCGCGCGGCGGGCGGGTTCCCGTCCCCCGTCCCCCATCCCCCGTCCCCCCTTCTCTCCCCTGGCCGGGGGCGCTGCCCGCGGGCCCTCACCGGGTGCTGGCGGCGCTCGGGGCCCGGGCGCTGTGACAGGCGGGCGGCACCGCGGGCTCCGGAGCCGCCTCCTCCTCGCTGCCCGCCCGCCCCGGGGCCGCCCCGCCCCGCTCTCGCGAGAGCCGCGGGCACCGCCCGGTACCGCCCGCGGGCACCGGCCGGGCCCGAGCGCGGGGGGGGCGGGCGGGGCCGGGCCCGGAGCGGCCCCTCGGCCGAGCACGGAACGGCCGCCGGGAGCGGCGGTTTGGGCAGCGAGGGGACCCGGGGGAGCCCTGAGGGGGGTTAAAACCCGCCGCCTCCTCCAGTTGTCCCTCACGGGGCGTTACCGCGGGCGCGAACGGCCCCGGGAGGGCCCTGCCCTGGCGCGGCCCCTCAGGGCGCGGAGGGGCGAAAATGAGCGGAATTCAGCGCGCTCCGTGGGTGGTTCGGGGAGTCCTGGGATGGATTGGACCCTTGTGGGTCCCTTCCAAGCCGGGATATTGTGTGGATTCGCCTCAGGCGCCGCCCCGGCCCAAACACACCTGAGCCCCCCCTCCCGTGCCCTGGTCCCCGGCCAGGCAGGGCAGGATGGAACTGCTCCGGCCCAGGGATGCTGGTGCCTGCAGCCCGCCCGAAATCCTGTGGCTGCCTCAGTCAACCGGCCAAGAAAAATAAAACACCAAGCCCAGAGCCTTTCTTGAGCTATTAAATAACCCCGCTGTTCTGTTCATTCTTGTTTTGTATGTGTGTGTGTGTGTAGGCACTGAAGTCCTCACGAGAAAATGCAGGGGAGGTAATTAAAGAGCAGGAATTTGTTTTTTTTTTTTTCCTTGTGTCTGCATAAAACCCGTGTTAAGTGGAGGAGTTAATTTACTCAAGCTCCTCGTGCAGCATCTCTAACGGGAACAGTTTGCAGTCGGTGTGTTTTCATCTTTTTCTGCAGCAGCAAAACTGGGACTTTACAATAAAGATTATTTCTCCCCCCAGAGCTCTGTGATCAACCTGAACCAAGGTGAACTTACGCTTCCTTTGCAAGGATGTGGGTTCCTGTGTCACTTCAGCCCCTCCACTCCCAGAGCGTGGCTGGATCACATCAACAGCAGTGCCCAAATTTTGCATTCTTGGATTGCACGTTGACGAACTACGTATGAAAAGCACCATCGCATTTCATACAATTTTTATCCGTGGATTTTTCTTTTTTGTTTTTTTTTTTTAAGTTGATGGAACGCTCAGCTTGTTTCTTGTCTGCAACACAGTGGAAAGGCAGCCAGGCCTTTCCTGCGTTCATTTGCATGCCCCTCTTTGCCTGGGAGAAATACCTGTTCTCGAGGACAAGGTGGCTTTGAAATAGGATACTGCCTGCAATCTTTATTGGAACATTTGACTTCAAAAGAGACAGTGCTGGGTTGAAAGGGAAGGCATGCTAAGGGGCTGATCCTTAAAAATAATGAGATCTGTTAAGAAGTTACTCAGGTTTAACAAAAGGTTAAGGATAAATGTAATCAGCCCTGCCCTCCCATCATATTTTTTTTTTCCGATCTTGCAGCCCTACAAAAAGGTCATTTGGTGGAATTATGGCAGCAAAGGCAAAACACTTTCTGTCTCCCCAGTCCCCTGATTTACTGTTACTATAGTCGGTGGCACGCTATGGCCGAACCATTTCAGTGCTCACAGTTGAAATATCTTAAATTTTCACTAATTACATAACAACTAAATAAAAGAGTCTGATTTTTTTTAATGTATCTTTGATCTGTACAAGGTTACTTGTCTAAACACAGCCCGGAGTGAAGTGAAATGCAGTGTTGCAGCACCCAGCTGACAGTTCTGGGGGGGAGGTGGAGAAAGTGCCTGCAGAGTGTTCACTGCTCACATCTTTTCAGCCCCACTGCAGTGCTGTTTGCTCCCACAGACCCTGGGATCAAAGAATGCTCCCTTGCATCTCTGGGCTCTTTGAGGGGCCTGGGTAATTATCTGTATTCGTGGCCTGAATATTCAGCATTAATAACCCCACTGGGTGCTTCAGGGCAGAGCTCGCTGCACTTGTTATTGACAATAAGCAATGAGAATTAATTGTCCCTCATTAATTCAGCGGTGAACAACTTGCAGAATCACAGAATTATTTAGGTTGGAAAAGACCTCCAGGATCATCCAGTCCACCCTGTGACTGACCCCCACCTTGTCCCTCCAGGGACGGGAATTCCACCACCTCCCTTCCATGCCTGACCACCCTTCCAGGAAGAAATTCCTCCTGATGTCCAACCAGACCCCCTTGGTTTGCTGGCTCCAGCCCTGGCACCCACCATCCCCCTGCCAGTGTGGAGCTCCCAGGGCTCTGCACAGACACACCAGACCTCCCACGGCATTTCTGCCTCCCCAAAGCACTTGGCACCTGGGCAGCTCGTGCTTGTCCAGGCACAGCCCTGCTCGTCACACCCCGTGAATGCCTCGGTTCTGAATCACCACCAGACTTGTGCTCACAGGCAGAACTCAGCGCTGGGCTTGGGCTTGAAATGTTCCAAAAAATTAATATCCATGAGTAGTTTTGCATAAAGGAGTTGTGCCATTCGGTTCACCAGGGGAGGCCTTTCTTCCCTAGGCAAGGCCAGAGAGTGTTTTAAAATAAATACATCCACCAGTTACCAGAAAACTGCTGTAAA
>NW_020955328.1:1917270-1932339 GCF_003031625.1 Empidonax traillii
GTTCTGAATCACCACCAGACTTGTGCTCACAGGCAGAACTCAGCGCTGGGCTTGGGCTTGAAATGTTCCAAAAAATTAATATCCATGAGTAGTTTTGCATAAAGGAGTTGTGCCATTCGGTTCACCAGGGGAGGCCTTTCTTCCCTAGGCAAGGCCAGAGAGTGTTTTAAAATAAATACATCCACCAGTTACCAGAAAACTGCTGTAAACACACGACTGTTTCTAAGACATTGCTGCCAATTACTGCATTTGTCCCCAGGATAAACCAGGCTGGATTTCTTTAATTCTGAACACTACTTGGCTTTCACTTGGAAGCAAACACGCAGGAACTCGGCATGGCCACAGCCTGTAATCCTCAGGCTTCACCTTTCTGCTGGCCAGGGGCTAAGAGAACCTCTTAAGTTTAGGAATCTTCCACAGCATGGCTGCCTTAAGGAGTCTGATTTAGAGGTTTAATCTCCAGAGGTTTAATGATTCATCACATTTGATAGACAGGAGAAATATGAAATATGGCCCATGTGCACTGCTGTAACTGGACTGACATCAGCCATCTATCATCACCTACCGTCTGTATTCTAAAGTATTTATATCCCATTATTGAATTCCTCACAATCTTTAAATATATTTCTCTCCTCAGCATCTTTATGAGATCAGGAAGAACTGTCACAGTTAAGAAAGGGAACAAAGAGGATGTTCTGCTCTGGCCTTGCAGGAAGAGTGAGAGAGACAAACTGAGCACATCTCTTGTCAAGGCCCCGCCACTGCATCACCGTCTTTCCATCTGCACCCTGTTTGTTTGCTAATAAAAATGAATACCAAATATTCCCCTTTGAAGACACCTCTGCTGTCCAAACACAGTGTTCAATGAGCTGCTCTTTCAAGTCATTTTACAGACAAGCAGGTGGGCCTTGAGCACTTTCAAAGCTGAAGTCTCTATTTTACAGAGTTCCTAAAGATGAGCTGTCACAACGTGCTGGTCCTGGAGGTTGGGGGTGAATGAGTTTGGGATCTTTATATTTTCTTATAAAAAGCTGTGCTGCTCTTATTATCTGCACCACAACCTCCAACAACTGCTTTATGAATTCATCTGCAGTAGAGTTTATCCTTCAGAGCATCACACTTTATCCAGGGTCTTCATTTGTATTCATCAGTGAGGATGGAAATAAAATTTAGCCTTAATTCAAAGACTAATTTAGATTTCGGTGTGTGATTAACATTCCACATACAATTACTACCATCAAAGTCAAGCATATGCATAAATCCTTGCAGGACTGGGGCCAAAAACATTTTTAAGTATCCACTTATTCAATACATTTTGTATAAAGAATTATTCTTATCTATTATTTATGCAAGGGTCTTAACTAGGTAAATCTTGACACAGCTAAGCCTCTCTCTATATATAATTACTCATTTTCTTACTTTTCATCTGGCTTCTCCTCCATACATTGTTATCTAATTCCACCAGCCCTTGGGTACGAGCACAGTTCACTAGCTGTAAATACAATTTACTCTTAGGAGCAACAGAAATATTCAGCAATCTCAAAAACTAAGTTTTCAGGAAAATGTGCAACAACTTCCAACAGGTAACAGCACTGACTGTATAATCTGCTGACAAGGACCATCAAAAAACAATCAATTATAAAGAATAAAAATCTATACTAAATGATAAATTATTGCAATACATCCAGGAAAAATACTGATTTTTCCATTAAATACCATCCCTCAACTAGTCCACTCAGAGTGGAATCACCAAAACTTTAATACTATGTTTTTGGCGTGCAGCACAGACACAATCAAACAGTTCACAAACATGTACAAGTGCAATATGCAGAGTGCAAAGGCAGCCTTGCTGTGGATTGTGTCCACCAGGATGTTCACAGCACCAGTCATGACGTTTGCCAGCAAGAAAAACAGCAGCTGGTTTTTGTTAATAGCACTAATCAGGCAAAGGTGTGGAAGCTCCTCTTCCCTCCCCACCGGCGCGGCCTCCGTTCCCAGCTTTTTGTTGGAATTAGGGGGCCTCGCAACGCTCCAGCTGCAGGGCACGCTGGAGCCCTTCACCAGCAGCTTTGCGAACACCAGGGTGAGATCGGTGGCCACAAAGAAGATAAATAACATCAGGCAGTGGGCAATGACCCAGAGGCAGTAGGAGAGGTTGGCCATCCGGCGGGACACGGGGTCCGTGTGCGCCTGGGACACGTGCAGGGACACGAACAGCACCACAACCGCCAGGGCCAGAACCCGCAGGGCCCCAAGCCAGCCCCTCACTGAGCCCCTGCACTTCAGCAGCCACAGCCCCACCTGCACACTCGCCAGGTAAATGGCCAGATACCCGACGAGGGAGAGCAGCCCTTCCCTGTTGGCATCCAGAAACCCAACCCTGCTGTCCCCGCCGCTGCTCCCACGCAGGAGAAACGTCTTGAGAGAGGTAGTGTTGAGAACGAGCTGATAAAGTGCAGCCAGAGTTAGAGCCACGACCCAAGACTTATTTTTAGGAAACAGGGCTAAAAGCAGAGATGCTGCGAGTCTCACGAACGCCAAGGTAAAGAAGAAATTCCAGTGCACTCCGTACTCCGACGTGTGCTCGTGGTACTCTATGGATTTAACGCTCAGCAGCCGCCCAACGCCCAGGGAAACCAAGGGCCAAACGGAAAAGAACTGCCTGGCCAGGTTGGAAAACTTGGGCTGTGTCTCAAGGGACTTCTGTCGAACCTCGGGACAAACGAGAGCGTTGCCGAAGATGAAAGCTCCCACCCCCAGATCCATAACTCCCGTGCCGTAGGTCTCGGCTTTGGCGTATCGCCTGGGGTACTGCGGGAAATCCACGGCTAAAATGCTGATGGACGTCAGCACATTGACATAGACACGGAACACGGTTATTGCTGGGATGTACTCGGGGTCCAAGCGTGTCTGCTGGAACTCCTTTACAACCTGCCCAAAGGGCACCCTGGTCTCCCGTTTTCTTTGGCTGCATATTTTGGAAAATATTCCGGCGCAGAAGGCGGCGAGGATAACTGGCATGAGGAAGAGGACTGGAGACAAGACGGTGCAGGAGAACAGCAGAGGGGATACCAGCACCAGGAAGTCCAGCAGCAGGCTGGATTTCCTCGAACTTATAGGTTTTCCACAGTGCAGGTGGTACAGGATCAGGAGGAGCCCTCTGCAGAGCAGGCACAGCGGAGCCAGGGACAAGCCCATGGAAATTTCCAGCAAACTGGTCCCGTTCAGGTTGCTGATAAAGGCTTCTTTCAGCTGTTTTTGGGACATCCTTCTTTCTTCCTCTGAAAACACAAACGGGAACTTGCGTTAGTTTTGTAGAACAGGGGGGTCAGAACTCCTTAAAAAGGAATCTTATGTACCGGTTCATTAAAGCACCATTGATTTCAGAGGTTATTGAGTTAGTTTTCAATTTAAAGAACACAGAGCAGCAGCCCCGGAGCTGGAAACACCAGCACTGGCCTGGGAAGCTGAGCAGAGGCACAGGAAACATGGAAGACTTGGGCAAGCTCCAGCATTATCCACCCTGCTGTGCTCCAGCAAGATTCTTTGTACATTTGTGCTTAAGATCTCTAAATACCAAATACTCCACCGACTATTCCCATTGTGAATAATCTTACTGCATGTCCCGCCCTGCAGAACACACTTTGCCATATTCTCTATAGCGTAAATGAAGCAGTTACCTAAAAAAGGACCCTTAAGGGACTCGGTGCTGCCAGGTCAGCAGCAAACCCGGCGGCTGAGATCCCCCACGGGCACCTCTTCGAGGCGGCCCCAGCCCAGCCCAGCCCGGCTCCTCCGGGAGAACACCCGTGGAACGTTCACAGCGCTAATTACCAGCTCAGAGCCAGCGGGTTTTGTTTCCCCCCCCCGCGGGAGGAGCGGGATCTTACCGGGAGCGGGGGCAGCCCGGGGTGGGGGCCGGGCCGGGCCGGGCCGTGCGTGTGTCCCGCATCGCAGGGACACCCATCCCGCAGGTAAAACCCGGCCCCGCTCGCCGCCCGCACTTTCGCCAGCGGAGCCGCTTCCGCAGCCGCCGAGACCCCGCCCGGGGCCCGCCCGAGCCTCCGCCCCCTCCGCTCCGGCCCCGCCGCTGCCCCGCTCCGGCCCCGCCGCCCGCGGTAAGTCCCGCACCGGCCCGGTCCGCCCCAGCGCTCCCGTTCTGTCCCATCCCATCCCATCCCATCCCATCCCTGCCATCCCATCCCATCCCATCCCATCCCGCGCCTCCCGCCGCCCCGGGATCGCTGCTCTGCCCGCGGCCCGCCCGCTCCCAGCCCGGCTCCGCTCCTGCCCGGGGGCACCGCGGGCCCGGCGGCAGCGCCCCTGGGGCTCCCTCACCCGCAGGGATCCCCCGGCATCCCGCAGGGATCCCCCCCCCCCCGCCCCCGGCATCCCGCACCGCCACAAAGGCCGCCGCGGCCCGCGGGAAACCGGGATGCACCGGCGGGGTTGGGGAATGGGGATCCCGAGCGGCTGCTCGGGGATCGAACCTGGCGCTAAGGAGCGTTTTCATGCCAGGTGAGAACGGAATAGGGAATGGAATAGGAATAGGGAATAGAATAGAATAGCATAGAATATGATAGAATAGAATATGATAGAATAGATAAATATAATTAGAACAGAATATTATATATTAGAATAGAATTAAAATAGAATATGTAGTAGAATTGGAATATAATATAATTAAAGTAGACTATAATAGAATTGGAAGAGAATTAAAATTAGAATTAGAATTAGAAATGGAGTGGAAGTAATGGCAGTTTCGGCTGCTGGAAGGACAGAATTCTTCCTGGCTCTGTGACTGGAATCTCTGTGTTTACCACAGAAATCCGAAGGGCTTGACTCACCTTGGGCTGGCTCCACAGTTTTCCAGAGGAAGCAGGAAGGGGACAGCAGCCTATCTGGTTTCTGCTGCAGTACAAACTTCTCTGAGTCACAGCCTTCCCAAAAGCACTGGCTGCTCCGATGCCGTCAGACCACAGATCTTTCCTATTTGTCCAAACTGGAAGAATTCAAGAAAAAGTTGCAATTTCTCTCCCAGAATTAGTAATTCAAGAGAAACAAAGCATTTTATTCCTGGTGTCAGGAAAGATTCATTATTCTCTCCAAATCAGCTTTATTTGCAGGGGCAGCAGAACATGTGACCGTCGCTGATAGTCTGGGTAGGCTTCCAAATGTTGCTTGGTCCCACTGGGATCAGTAATTCTGTCTGAAGCCTTCGGGCTTTGCCCCTGGAGAACAACATGTCCAGAGTTATTTGGTTCTAAATGCCTTTTTATTTTATCTTACCTCAGCATCCTGCAGTGTGATTTGAATGAAGTACCCCAAAGTCAGGCTCCTCTCCAGCGTTCCCATCCACAGGCCTGGACAAGATGCCAAAGCAGGTAAAGAGAAAACCAGGAATTGTGTGTGCTAATTAAATTTTGCTGCCAGGAAAGAATTCTTGGCTTATTTCCATGCAGTCAGGATTAGGTAACTGCTAATAAATATTCACCCCTACTTCATGAACTGACTGGACTGTTTACTGTGGGTTTGAGCTGTGCTACCAACAGCAGGCAGGATCTTTGCTGTGCCCTTGGCTTTAGCAGGGCAGCTGCTAATGCAGGTACCAAGCACATCCTTAAGGGTATTTATTCCCTTCTTCATTTTCTTATCTAACCTCTCCTTTCCCTGGAAATGACAAACAGGACCTGGAATTTCTCTTTTAGTTTTCCATGATGTTTGTACAATAAATGTGTCCTTCCAGCCAATATTGTCAAGGGCATGGGAGCCCAGAGGCAAAGATTTGAACAGTGATTCAGAGGGGACAGGTCTTCAGCTTAAAGCAGGCCAGCTCTTCCAGCACCACCATTTCTGTCTCCTGGCTGTGGTGTGTGCACCCTGTGCTCTGAAAATGAAAGTTCCTGCTGGGAAAAGTGCGGTTGTGTTGGTCCACAGTCGGACGTGGGAGCAGTAGAAGAGCTGGAATAGTGGATGAGGTGAAAGTCCAGCTGGATTCAGCCTTTGACTGGTGCTGATCTGACACCCCCTCCAGGAAAATGGCCAAAAAGGAGATCCTCTCATCCAGAATGACCTCAGTGAATCATTTGAAGAAGAAGTGAGAGCCTTCCTCAGCGACGAAGAGAAACTGCACCTTTTTGATGACCTCACAAAAGTTAATCCAGTGACAACTGCGACAGGTAGGAGCAGCCAGGGGAGGATTTCCTGAGGAATCACTTTCCCTGGCTACTGATCTGGGGTAGTTCCTGCTCTCATTGCATCAATACTGCCATGAACACAGTAGTTAAAGATTCAAAGCCTCTTAAAGCCTGTTCTGGGCCTTGGAAAGTTACACTTAGCACGCTCTGCAGGCAGAGCTCACATGGGTGTCGTTGGTTCAGGCAGCAAGGTGTGAGTTGACACGACTGAAGGACTCCTGCAGGACCTTGGCATTGCAGTTTGGTGTTACCTGAACACATCAGAGAACGAGCTCTAACTTAGATTCCAAATATAGCCATGAAAGTGGTCCTAAAAAGTAAAGTCCTCCCTCAGCTTTTAAAGATGATGCTGTTAGAAGAAGCTGAGATGGGGAGTCCTTGCCTGTTTCTTCTGCAAGGGAACAGATTTGCCCTCTAGGACTGTGTGAAACCCCATAAAAGCAGAGGATTTATTGAAGGGAATAGCAGATCCCTTAAGATTTTTACAAATAAGGGCAACTCTTGAAGACATTGTTAAGTGCATTAGACCCATGTCTAAGTCTTGGTCACCTCATTCTCTGTTAAACCCAATAGGTAACATACCTGAAGGTGTTTGTTCCAGACAGGCTCAGGATGAATCAAATACACTTTGCAGAAGGTGCTAACAGAAGGTGTGTTTTCCAGTTCTGAAATGCCTTCAAGCAAGGTACAGAGTCAACTTGTTCTACACCAATGCTGGCTGCAGCCTCGTGGCTTTAAACCCCTTCCAGCCTTTCTCCTGCCTCTACTCCCCTGAGCTGATGAGAGAGTACCACGTTGCACTTCGTCCTCAGGTAATGCTTGTGTTTGAAATACCTGTCCCCCTGCAGAACCCAGATGGCAAGCTCCTCAAACTCTATATGAGCAAAACACTCCTGAAAGCTGAAACCCATTTCTAGTGAAATATTAGTTCTGTGAAAAGAGCAGTGCTGTTTGGAGGTAAATGGGAGATGACCTTTACTATCCATTGCTGTTGAACTGTGTAATTGCTGTTCTCTTAAATCTGAATATTCTCTTTCACTGCCAGGATTTAAAGCCTCACATCTTTGCAGTGGCTGAGCAAACCTACAGAAACGTCCAAAACCAGGTGGAGCCCGTGAACCAGTCCATCATTGTGAGTGGAGAAAGTGGTGCTGGCAAGGTAAGAAAATCTCTCTTTTTGTAGTGCAGAGTATTGCAGTGAAGGAGCAGAGATGAATTAAAACCCCCTCTGATGGAGCACGTAGCCAGTCTGCTCCAGTGTGACTCTCCTGAAATCTGTGTGAAGCATTAAGTGATTGCTGCAGTTAAACACACTCTGCTCAATATAGCTGCTCTTCAGGTGACATCTGTCATTTCTGGGAGGGCTGGGTTTGAATCATTCAACAGCAACTGCACCTGAGTTTGTCTGGGAGCTCGTGTGGGTCTCGGCAAACCCTGTGTAGAGACTTAGAGGGAGCAGAGAGTTCAGAGCCTGTCCTGGGCCCTCCTGTGATGGCCCTTCCCTGCTCAGGACAGCATTGTGAGGGTATTTTTAAGGCCTGAGAACAAAATGGTTTGCTGGGTGTTAATGACTCAAAATCCATTTATATTCCCTTCATCTTAAGACGCTGGCAATTCTAGCTGAGCTTCCAGATGGTGACATCTCAATGAAGCTGCCATTCAGCAAAGCACTCCCACTCCAGCAGCCTTGCGGTGTGTGCCTGTGGCACAGAGTTTGCACTGAGGCAGAGCTGCCAGCCTGACACAGTTACTCTCTTTAGCCTCCCCAGCAGCTGCACGCTGTGTTTCCAGCAGCCAGCACTGCTCACTCACTGACACAGCTGATAACGTGGCACAAACAGGGCCCTATTGTGCAGCCTCTCTCTTGCAGACCTGGACCTCTCGCTGCCTTATGAAGTTCTATGCCTCTGTTGCTGCTTCAGCTGTCTGCCTAAAAGGCAGTGAAACCGTGGAAAGGATAGAGAGGAGAGTGCTGGACTCCAACCCTGTCATGGAAGCATTTGGTAAATGAGGCTTTTTTTAAAGCAAAAAGCAGTAATGGCCACTGTGGGAATTTTCTTGGTTAGTACGCCAATCTAAGCTACGTCTCGGTCCTCTCCTTAAAAATAAACTCTCAAAATACAGGACCAAATCACCCTTAGTATGTGTATGTCCTACATGGGAGAGTGGAACCACTCTGATTCTGTGTGTCCCTGGCAATTCCCCAGGCAATGCCTGCACCCTGCGGAACAACAACAGCAGCCGCTTCGGGAAGTACATCCAGCTGCAGCTAGACAGGTAACAGCCACTCTGTGAACCCATTGTCTGCTTCCTTTAAACCTGGATGAAATAGGAAATTAGGCTTGCACAAAACTGAAGGTGAACTGCAAAGCATTCACAGTCAGTTGGTGTCACAAAACACGGCACCTGTTGGGATTCTGGAAGGGGTTTTGCTGAAATCTTTGCTCTTTCTCCCCCTCTAGATTCCACCATCTGAGCAGTGCTTCCATTCAGACCTTCCTTTTGGAGAAGACCAGAGTTGCCTATCAGGCCCCCAATGAAAGAAACTTTCATATTTTTTATCAGGTTTGCCTTCAGTTAATTTTGCTGCATATTTCTGACAAACAGGGGGATGAAATCACCAGATTTAGCACAGTTGCAACTTTTAATAATTAACAGTTTCCCCGTCTGCCAGGCTTCCAAATGAAACCACCCTCCCAGTATGTTACTCTTCCTTGTCCGTGAGCTGTAAATACCAAAGGCACAATTCAATCCTTACCTTGTTTTCTGCCTCCAGATCACCAAAGGTGCTACTGCAGAGGAGAGGCTGGAGTGGAACCTTCCAGAAGGGGCTGAGTACCGCTGGCTGCCAAATTCTGAAAGAAATTTGGATGGTAAAGATGAGTTGCACTGCCCATTAATAACAGCTGGAACTTCACAGGAAGGCAGGCAAAAATATGTCCTGTTCAGTCCCCTGCCCCAGGGCCACCTGCATCAGGGGATTCTATTGAAGTTTCTATTTGCACTATTAAGTCTTAAAACTCAACCTGGCCTAAAGCAGCTGTTTCTGGCTGGCGAATTTGCATCTCTGGGGCCGTGTTTTGAAACTGTCTTGTTTTTTTGGATGTGCTTCAGCACCTGCTGCCTCACTGGAGAGCCACAGAGGCAGCGCTGAGCCAGGGACCGGGTTCTCCAGCCTGTACTGTGGGATTTACCCAAACTGCATCATCTGGCTCCCTCGGTGTCCTGTGGCAGTTCCAGCTGTGCAGTGTCCTGCTTGCCCCTGTTTGTGTGCATGGCTTTGTTTTTAACCAGCCCCTGTTTGGCTTTGCAGAGGACAGCTTGGAGGTGACCAGAGCTGCCATGTGTCACCTGGGCATCGACCGCTCCGCGCAGAGCGAGCTTTTCAAGGTCAGGTACAAAGGGGGGACACCCCGAGGCTGCTCAGGGTGTCTGGATTGTCCTCCTGGTGTGGGATTGCTGCACAGCACGGGCTGGTTGGTGCTCCTGCAGCAGCACATCAGGTTGCACAGCCAAATCTTAGATCCCAGCTCAAAGCCTCCACCTGTGAACTGCAGTTTTCCTCCAGGAACTGCAGCTCTGGGGATTCACGCAGCAGCTTGGAGTCTGCTCGCTTCTTGCTGTGCAGAAATGTTGTCACTTGTCCTGTTGCTGGGGCTAAAGGAAGGCTCAGAGGACACTGCCTTGGAGGGGAGCTGCTTTAAAAACCTCAGTTATTCTGTTTCAGGTATTATCAGGCCTCCTCCACCTTGGGAATGTCCAGTTCTCTAACCCAGTGGATGAATCTCAGCCTTGTGAACTAGAAGACAAAACCAAAGGTGAGGCAACAACCACGCCATGCTCCAGGGAGTCCTGTTATCTCAGTGCAGATGCCTGATGGAAAGGATTACTGCACCCTTCTGCTGATACAGATTATCAAGGTCATGAGCAACCCAAAATTTAAGCTTGTTTTTGTGAGTAAACAAAACTCTACTGCTCCCCTGCTCTGAGAGACAATATCCCTCTGTGACAGGTCAGGGCAACTTCAGCACCAGTCAGTCACTCCAGCAGGATTATTGGCAGAACTGTGACTCTTGATTGTAATCTTAGCCATGACATCACAACACTTGCAGAAATGTGACCCAGAGTGGAGAGCAGGGCTTTTAACATCAAAGCTTTGAAGTTTTCATGGTAAAGCCTTAAGCTGAGTAACAGATAATCTTGTCAAATTGCAGCATAAATGTAGGTGGTTCTGCATGTCTTTAGGAGGCTCGTGGGTCTGGTTTTCCTTCAGAACCAGAGCTGTCCCAAACAGTGAAGTTTCCTCCTATGATTTCACAAGCTCTGAAATCACACTATTCAATATTAAATCGTTTTTCATACAGCTCAGCTTAGCAGGATCTTAAATGCTTTGTTAGCAAATACTCATTGTTCTACATGTTCTGGTTTTTTCCCTGTTTTTTTTTCTGGCCATGACTGATTTGTCTGCCTGGATTTCAAGGTCTCTGCTCAAAAAAGGTGAACAAGTAACAAAGACTAGAGAGACTCTATCAAATGCCAACTTCAGTGTGACAAACTTCAGAATGTCTTGGTATTGGTTCATTTTAAACAGAGTACCTGAAATTCTAGGGGAACTCTACATCCAAATTAAGAGTCTGGTCTTGCAAAACTTGCTGCCAAGTTTGGGTGAAAAGATCCAAAATCCACACTGAAGTTGGTGAGCTCATGGAAGTGTCATTTTCCTACATTAGAGACCTTCCATAGCTTAAAGGACCTGCATGCAGCTGACCTGGCGCTGTTTGTTCTCCTGAACAAGGGTTTGTGAAGACCACTGGAGATCTGCTGAAGATCCCCGCGGAGGAACTGCTGGAATCACTAAGAATTCGGACAATAACTGCTGGGAAACAACAGCAGGTGTTCAAGAAGCCCTGCTCCCGGGCTGAGTGTGAGACCAGGAGGGATTGCCTGGCCAAAGTCATCTACGCCAGGTGCGGACCTGCCAGTCCACGGGGCTTCTGGGAGGGAAGAGGGAGCCCAGAGGGATTCCCTTCCCCTGACCTTCTGCTTGGATTCTATAAATGTAACCCTTCCCCTCCCAGCACACCTTCATTCTGCTGCACCTGCCAGAGAATCCTGCAGTGCTGCTGCTTCATGGCACAGCTTTCTGTTCCCTCCAAGTGACCCCGAGCAGGAACGGAACAGTGCCCTGCAGGCAGCTTCCAGCTAATCCCACTGTCCTTGCAGATTGTTTGAATGGCTCGTTCTGGTCATCAATGAAAGCATCTATGCAGACCCATCGGTGTGGACCAGCTTCATAGGTATGGATATTCCACAGTCCACCTGGTTTAACCTAAAGACCTTCAAGCTACCCCTAGACTAAAGCTCACTGTTCTTCCCACGTTCCTTCTAGGCCTGCTGGATGTTTATGGCTTTGAAGCCTTCCCTGAAAACAACTTGGAGCAGCTCTGTATTAATTATGCCAACGAGAAACTGCAGCAGCACTTTGTAGCACACTACCTGAAGGCACAGCAGGTGAGACCCCACTAAGAGGAAAAAAAAAAAAAATCTAGTTTTAAACCAGCATCTTTTGTCACTTCAACTGTTATTTCTGTGCCTCTAGTCAGAATGCAACCTTCAGTCAGCCAGCAGTGCCACAGAGAGCAGTGGGAGGTGAGAGTGGCTTTGTAAAGAGGAGAGTGTGGGGCAGTTGGTGGAATGTCACAGCTTTCTGTCTTGGGGACTGCAAATCTGTTCCCTGTTCCCCAGTGCAGCTCCATTACCACACTGCTCTTTGCCATTAACTGCAGTCTGGGAAATTGTTTTCTTTATGGCACCAGCACGCTGGCACCTCCTGCCTCCCAGCGTGGCTTTGTCAATTTGTTCAGGAGATAAGTATTTCTCTGACTACAGTTTGTGCTTTGACATTCCCAGGCCTTTTTCCCTGCCTGCCCTCCTCGTCACTGTGCCAGGGGTTAATGGTCAGTGAAGATGGAAACCAAGTTCAAGCACACAATTACTTGCCTTGAAACTGCTCCATGACCTCTGTTTACTGCTCCCCTCCCAGCCACTGCCTGCCCTCTTACCTCTCTGCCTCTGGCTGGGGCCCAAACCACTTAAATGCCATTAGTGGCTGCGCTGAGCAAGCTTTTGGCAGGAGACTTTTAAAATAACTGCCCAGAGCTTGAGCTTGTTAAACACTCCTGACAGTCTGTCCTGTAATTCAGCATAAATATTGTACAGATTATTCCAACTAATATCTCTCTGTACTTCCTCTTGGATCAGGCTTTAAAAGGAGCCCAGTTGGTAAAGGCTGGCACACAAAGGTTGGGTTGGGGCTGTGTCCCAGTCTAAGGAAGGAGCTCTGCACGTTCCTTGCCCTTCAGGGCAAATCTCAGCACAGCCAGGACAGGCTTTGTGTGACTGTAGCCTCTGTTTACTCTCTAAACCAGCCTTGCAGCTCACTCTGATAGATCTGTGAGGTTCCCAAGTACTCAAACAAATTGTCCCAGCGGGCTCTGATCCATACTCCAAAGCTACCTGGGCAAGAATATCCTCATTTGTGGTGTTTTTTTTTTTTCTCAACATGCTCTTAAACTCGAGCTGAGCTTTGGGTGAGCAGCTGAGCTGGGATTAACTCATTAAACATTAACTGCATCAACTGCACAAGACACACAGTTCTAGGCTCTGGTGCCCTCTGCTGCAGGATAATCCTTTCCCTCTTCCCTCAGGAAGAATATGCAGCTGAAGGCCTGCAGTGGTCATTCATAAACTACCAGGATAACCAGAACTGCCTTGACCTCATAGAGGGAAATCCTCTCAGCATTTTTTCCTTGCTGAACGAGGTGAGTGTGATCTAAACCCTGCATTTTCTTGGCCTAGTTTCCTGCCTTTGTCCCACACCACAACATGAACAGTCCATTAGCAGAAAACTTGCCAGCTATACAATTCCTGCAGAGCTCTGCTTTCGGAATAATCACCACACTGCTCCCTCATATTCTGAGTATCCTTTTGCCTCCGATCTGGGATGTTCTGATTCAACCCCCCAACCCTTCAGGGTTGTAACAGCAAAATGGCTGTGACTTTAAATTGAAGTGGTTTAGCTTTAGAGTCAGTTCTTTGTGGCAGAGGAGATGCTGCCAGCCTGTCTCATTTGCAGGAGTGTCGCCTGAACAGACCCTCCAACACCCACCTGCTCCAGACTCGGATCGAGAAAGGCCTGTCTGGGAACCAGTGTTTGAGCAGAGACAGGTTTAGTAAGAAGCCCAACTTCATCATTTCACATTATGCTGGCAAAGTCTGCTACCAGCTGGCAGCTATGGTGGAGAAAAACAAGGTAGGTGTTTTCAGAAAGAGCTGGTAAATCTTACAGACCAGAAGGGGTTTCAGTCAAAGCACTGCTCACCAGCCCGGTCAGGGGTGTGTGCTGGGTGTGCATACCTTGCTCCAGAGAAATCCTTCAGGCCATGGAAAGCTGGGTGATGTTCTTGGTCTGGTTTTCAGTCCATCACTGGCACAAACAGTTGCTTTTGTTAGACCTTTCAGCTGAGGATTAAGTGGACCATCACCAAATCATGGCCTCTCCCATTCTCGGGAGATGCAGAACTGTTAATGGCATCAGGGCCTTTTTATAACCATGAATAGAGTGCTTCATTTCCCCTAAAAAAAAATCAGGTAAGTTTATGAGAAACAAGAGCATGGACTTTCCCGGAAATTCTGGAAGTATTCAAATTTTGGCCTCGTTGTGCCATCAGGGAATAAGTAAAATAGGTGATACAATAAAACACCATCTCTTAATTAAAAGGAATGTTTCTAACAGACTTTCTAATGTTTGCTGCAGACTGTCCTTTTAAACCAGTTCTGGCTCACTCGAGCTGTGTAGCAAGAACAGTGTTGGGAGCAGTCACACATTTGACAGGGTCTGCTAAATATTCAGGCAAACATTGTTTTCTGTTCCCAGATCTGACTGTGAATGAATGGACATGGTCAGATTTGGAACTGCAGCTGTGGTTAAATCAAAGTTGGCATCAGCAAGACTGTTCCCTCTATTTTTGTGGCGTTTTTAGCCATTTGCAGAGGTGGCAGCTTCTGCCCAAGTCCAATCTCTAACACACAGTGTCTGTGTTTGCAGGATGCTGTTCCACCAGAGCTGCTCCATGTTTTGCAGAACTCTAAGGACTCCTTGCTTCAAAAATTATTTCCTGTGACAGAAAACAACCAGAATAACATCAAAACCCAGAACAGAGCACCTGTTGTTACAGTGGTGTCCAAGTTCAAGGTACATCCTATTCAGCTTCCTGCTTTCTCCTGCTGCCTTCGCGACTAGATGAGAAAACAGGAGCTGGATGAAGATCAGTAAATGATGTAAAAATGAAACAGCTGTAAAACAGAAACAGCTTCAGACTCCTGATATTGTCTGGGTCTTAACTCCCTCTGATTTTACCTTTAACAGTTGGGCACCTGCCTTTTTGAGGCTGCTTCTTACCTGCTCCTCTTGAGGGGTTCACGTCAACAGATGGCCCTGCTATAATTTTGGAAACTTTCTGAACTTACCATCAGCAGTTTGATAAAAGCACCCACAGAGTGGATTTTTTTGCTGAAGTTGTCCCTGTAGAATTGCTCTGACTCTGTAAAGCCATCCTTGCAAAAATCAGCTCCCTGGGTTTGGTAGAAGACCCCTGATGAGCTGAGCTCCCTGTGGAGGAGTTGTCCCTGATCCATCCCCTGCTTGTTTTGTGCAGAGCTCCCTGGAACACCTCATGCAGATTCTGGACAGGACCACGCCCCACTACATCCGCTGCATCAAGCCCAACGCTGACTGCAAGGCAATGACTTTTAAAAGAGAGGAGGTAACTTTGCCAAAGCCTTTGCTCCCTGAGAAGCCTCCTGGAGACAC
>NW_020955328.1:1932537-1934511 GCF_003031625.1 Empidonax traillii
CCTGATCCATCCCCTGCTTGTTTTGTGCAGAGCTCCCTGGAACACCTCATGCAGATTCTGGACAGGACCACGCCCCACTACATCCGCTGCATCAAGCCCAACGCTGACTGCAAGGCAATGACTTTTAAAAGAGAGGAGGTAACTTTGCCAAAGCCTTTGCTCCCTGAGAAGCCTCCTGGAGACACTGCACAGCTCCTTTCACAGCACACTTTGAAATAGCTGTGAGGCTGCAGAGACGAACATCCCTTCAGATGGTGCTGGTCCAGGACAGAGCCTGTGTGAGCTCAGCAGCTCTTCCAGGTGCAACTCCTGTGTTGCTGTAGGAGAAGTTCTCTTCCCAGAGCACTCCTGGGTTTTTTGGGGTGCTGCCCTCCCAGCCCTCAAACAGGTGAGGGTGTTCTGAGTGCTCTGCTGCCCTGGGCACACAGGGATCTTCCAAACCAAACTTTGCTTGCTCCTGGAGCGCAGGACAAGCTGGGTTAGGTCAGCTGAGGACTTTGGGAGCAGAGCTGTAACTGGAGACCCTCATCTGATGGGCAAACAAGCAGCTGCCTTGACTTTAATCTCTGATAGAATTTGCTGAGTGCACAATAGTGTTAAAATAATAAAGTAGCATTCAGATACCCCCACTGGCTTTTCACCTGCTGCTGCACTCGGCCAGTCAGGGGGTGGAAACCACAAGAAAGGGGCAGCTCCCACAGACAGTGTCACCTAAACCATCCCAATTTATGCCTCAGGTTCTCAGCCAGCTTCAGGCATGTGGAATAGTCGAAGCCATCACCATCAGTGCAGCAGGATTCCCTGTCAGGTGAGCCCAAACTCCTTGAGCATAACCCACTTCTGCAGCAATTAGAGGCACATTAGTTAATTCAGAAGAGCTCGTAAGCAGGAAACCCAAATATTTTGCACTTTGTTTTAGGCCTCGAAACTGCTGATGCTTTCCAAGCTGTCTGAGAGCTCACTGTCCCTTTCCAGTCTCAGAAGCTGGGGAAGAGATGTTTTGATGGGGACTGTTATGCACTCAAACCTTTCTAACTGAACGTGGCTTCATTTTCAGCAGTTAAATCATAAATGGCATTTTTATCTAAGTGTGGTCATCTCAGAGCTGAGCATCTCATCACAGCCTTGCTGGGCTTTCTCCAGCAGCTTTAGAGGGTGCAGAGCAAGGCCTGAGATAGTCACTGATGGGGTGAAGCTCATCATTGCCATATCCAAGCACAACTCCTGCCCAGTCTTTGCCACAGGCACTACTGGAAGTTTGTACCTTCTTGCCTGTTGGGGACTCTTTAGGCAGCAGTCTGTGAAGCCATTCTGCAGTTTTTACCCCCAAAGGATAAGTTCTTTGCCACAGGAGTGACTCCTTCCTGCAATTCCCTGTGTGTTTGTCTGCCAGGATCCCTTTCCAGCGTTTCACTGAGCGCTACGAAATCCTGAGACAGTCCTGTGGGCCCAGTAAAACCAGAGTGTGTGATAAAAGCAACTCTCACACTGCTGAGGGAAAAGGTATGTTTGTGCAGGTAATCCCCTCTGCCATCAAGTAAAATTATCACTGCACCCATTTGGTATTGCACAGATCTGGTGATTACTGTATTCAGAGGGACACCCCTGTTCTCAGAATACTTCCATTATCTGTCACCAGCTGGAGTTCCTCATTTCTCTAATGCTTCCAGCAGGCTCTTTTTAAAATCTTTCCTCTTACTGCTGGTTTTCTGTGTTCCTCTTGGCTGGAACAATTCCAGGTACAATGGTGTCTGGGGTCCCCCCCACCCAATATCATTTGATTTGGAGTTGGTTCTTTAGTAAGATTGAAAGCCTCTTACCTTTTGGCTCATGTTCCTTCTCTCCTTCCTTTCTTTTTTCCCCCCACCCTTTGCTTCCTTGCTGAATCACTGACCCTCCAGCTTACCTGGATTCTGCTGCTTCTTCCACCTTTTGCAAACTTCTCTTTTTCTAAGCAAGAGCGAGGATGGACTT
>NW_020955328.1:1934532-1939824 GCF_003031625.1 Empidonax traillii
TTTAGTAAGATTGAAAGCCTCTTACCTTTTGGCTCATGTTCCTTCTCTCCTTCCTTTCTTTTTTCCCCCCACCCTTTGCTTCCTTGCTGAATCACTGACCCTCCAGCTTACCTGGATTCTGCTGCTTCTTCCACCTTTTGCAAACTTCTCTTTTTCTAAGCAAGAGCGAGGATGGACTTTAAAAACCACCACCCCAAACCCACAACCCCGTCTACAAGGTAATGCCTTTGCTATCAACCCCTAAAAGGAGGAGCTCACCAGGAGGTTACATTTAATACTGAAAGTCCCTGCAACCCCCTTCTCTCTCCCAAATTAATCCCACCTTCACCCAGTGGGTCTGTTCCATCACCAGTGGGAAGCAGGACCAGTAAGTGCCAGCCTGTTCAGATAAGTGAAATGTCTGGATATCCATTCACCGGCTGGAAATGGAGCGAAGGAAGGAAGTACAGGCTGGAAAATCACTTACACACTGTATCTTTCCCCCTCAATTACAAACCCATTAGCTGCAAACCCTCTCTGTGATAGGTTCTTAGTTCCTTTTTATCTTTAGGGGGGTAATAAGCTGCAAACAAAGCAAAACAAATTTCCCAAACACAGGGATAAGCTTTGGGTTCCCTTATCAGCCCGGCCCCAGGAACACCATCACAGGCACCAGATGTCTTCCTGTAGGCAAGAATTGCTCCTATTTGTTTTCAGTACCTTAAAATGCTCTCATCTCCTTAGAAATATTTATAGCAGAAAAGCAAACAGTATCCAGGATGGAATGATGCAAAGCCCATCGCAGGAACTCCTGCAGCACTGCCTCGATCTCTTCCAAGGGCAGCTCTGAGCTAAGTCTATTTCCAGTTAGATTCATCTGGCCAACCTGTTTGTCTCGTGATGTAAAAAGCTGTGCACTGTGTCCCAGAAATGGCTTTAATAACCTCTAATTGCTGCAGTAAATTCTGCTCACTGCACGACCCCTGTAGCTGCTTCCGATGCCCCGGGAAAGCTGGAGAATTGGGGAGAGTTGTTTCCCCTCCTGCACCTTTCAGTACATTAAGGCTGAGTCCAATTCCTTGTTCTTGTTCTTTGTTCCCAGTTCAAACACCCCACGGTGGTTTTCTGCTTGCTGGCACCGTTTTACCCCAAAGCACAGTGAGATGAGTGCCCTCAGCCATCACCTCCTCCCCTCCTGCTGGAGGTTTTCCCCCACTAGATGGCCCAGAAATCCCAGAGTCAAGACAATTCCTTGGTCCTGATTTCCAAGCCTTGTGACTCCTGCTCCTCAATGCTTCACTTCCAGGAGAGACTGCGGTGATGGAGGAGGACAAAGCCTCACGTTCTGCTGCTCTTGAGATCCTTCAGAACGTTGTTGTGGGACAAACCACTGCTGAGCAAACAGGGAGTGGAGCAGGAACCCCCTCGGTGTACTGTGGGAAGACCAAAGTGTTCCTGGCCAGTTCTGTGGTAAGTTGGCTGACAATTCTGGGGCTCAGCTGCCTGATGGGGATTCTGGCACAGGGATCACCAGGGTGGGAGCAATAATGCTCCTGCCAAGCCAGTGTGACCAGAATTGGGCATTTTCCTTCCAATTACTCAAGTCAGTCAAGCAGCCAGCAGAACCCAGCCCTCAGAAGCACTTTGTTTAATGGCATCTGTGGAGCCAAGGGACAAGGAGATGCACTTGTGTCTACAACTGTCAGTATTCTTCCCATTCCAGGAAAGATTACAGCTTTCCTTACCTTCAGCTGATAGATTTGGCTACTCCAGCTGGCCCACAGAGCTTCCTTGGAGAAACAGATGAAGGAGACAAAGGGACCTTTGCCAAGCTTGCAGGATGCAGCCACAGAAGAACCCCCTTCAGTGGAGCTGGGTTTAAGCCAGCTGCTACTGTGACCCCCCAACTACTCCCATTTCTGTTTCCATATTATCTCATAAGCACTAATGGAGTGCTGTCACTTCTAACACCTAATGCAGCAGTCACAGGACACTGGAATGAGGATGTGGCTCTCTGACAAACACCAAGAGGCTGCAGAAAAGGGAAGAGTTGAGAGCCCTGGGTACTAACTCCAAGCTCCTGTCCCCACTGCAGCTGGAGCTACTCGAAGCCAGGAGAGCAGAGGTGTTAAATGAGAAAGCATTTTGCATTCAGTGCTGCTGGAGGAGATTTAAGCAGAGGAAACTGGCAAAGGAGAAACGGTCTGCAACTGTCATCCAAGCAGGTAACTCCGCAAGGGTGTGGCTGGAACAGCACAACAAGGAACGTTTCCAGTTCTGTTGGGGGATTACAGTGGCAGGGGCGGTGAAGTGCCACCTCTTCCACTGTGTGCCAGAGCTCCTGGGGTGGTTTGTACTCAGCTTTGTTTCCACTGACTCCTCAGCTGTCCGTTCCTGGCTGGCCAGGAGCCGGTTCCGAAGGATGCGCGGGGCTGCCAACGTCATCCAGCGCCGCTGGAGGAGATGGAAGGTGAGGGTGTGGGGACAGGGAAGGGACACAAGCTCACTCACTGAGGCTTTCATTTTTAGAAGGAATCTCCCTCTTAGTAGTTACGACTCTGCCTCAACTAATTACAAAAGCAGCTCTGTCAGTGCTCCAGTAAACCCTTCGCCAGCTGAAGATGCCAGTCCTGCACAGCTGCTTCTGTTCTGCAGAATAAACCCACTCCTTACCCTCATGGGAATGCCCCAAAGAGTCTGCTGCCCTTTCAGATTCCCTCCTTTCTAGACTCTTTCAATTCTGCTCAAGATGTCTGAGAACCTTGTTGAATATTGCTCCTTATCTTCACCAGGCAAAGATGGCCGCGCTGGCAGCGGCAGAACTGGACGAGGGGGAAGGGAAGGAGTTCCCAGCTGCTGGAGCCACGGTGATCCCGGCCAAGCTGCCTTGTTCCTTGGACACAGCGTGGCCTCTGCAGGCCATTGTCCAGTTCTGGCCCCTGGGCCTCGTCCTGGCTGCTGCCCCTGTCACTGCCACGGGGCCCCGCAGGGACCTGGCCCTGCTGGGCTGGCTCAGGGGGCTCCAGGGCAGCAGCAGCTCCAGGCTGGACAGCTCTTCCCTGGGCTGTGGCATCGCTTCCATCAGAGCTCTCCCACAGGTAACCCACCTCCCAGACTCCAGTCAGCACAGGCAGGGTGCCAGGGGTTCAGGAATAGTCCTGGATACCATGTCCTGCCAACAAGGTGCCCTCAGAAACTGCACCTCGTTACAAATCACCTTGGGGGTTTTTTGGGTAACTTTTCTGAGGCTGCATAAAACGGGTGCAAGAACTGGTCCCAGTCACTGCAAGCAGGCAGGAGCAGTAGCAAGTTCAGTACTAAATCTACTACAGAATCTCCAGAGTTTAAGTTAATTCCAGTTAAAATTACAGTATTGGCACTGACTGCTCTTAAATCCATTTGTACTAAAATTCCTCAGGAGGTCCTCTTCTATCCTCATAGTCACTAGCTGCTCATGAACACTAAACATGAACAACAGAATGACCTCAAAAGCTGGCCAAGCCCCCAGCTGAGCTCTCCACCTCTCTTCCTTGCAGGGCTCTGTCAGGTTCCACTGCAGGAAGTCCCCCCTGCACTATTCCAACGTCAGCCCCCACAGGGACGCCTGTTCCATCACGGGATTCAACCAGATCCTGCTGGACAGAAAGGAACTCCTGCCCACATAGGCCTGGCCCCTGCACACCTCTGCCTTCAGGGACGGGCTCTCTGCAAGCTGCTGCTTCCAAATCACCCAACGGCCACATCTGCTGCTACCTCAGAGCTTTCACCTCGATGCCTTGTGCCTAAAATGCAATGTAACATAATACACATCAAATCTGGGGGGCGTGGGGGCCGCTCCTCCACACAGCACACGCTGCAGGAAATATCAGCGCTATGAGAACAATCAGTTAAACCAGATCAGGTGCTTTAAACAATAAATACTTGAACTGAACGCTGCTGGCACTACCTGGCGAAGCAAGAGGCTGGTCATGAGGGAGCAAATAATGCAAACATTCCTGATTCCTGCTGGATTCTCAGAGGTACAACCCTGACTGACCGAGGGAGGGAGGAGCAGCCAATGTCACACTAAGGGCAGATGTCTCAGGGAAAAGCGAGACTGGGCTCTTGCTTTTTTTTTTTTCTCTCTGACCAAAATCTCTGAGCTCTCACAGCTGCCAGGCGTTTCCAGAGCTCCCCAAACAGCACTGCCCTGCCAGGGGTCTCATCAGAGGTGCTTCTGTACCGTCCTTCTCTTGCTCCTGGGTCTCGAAAATGTTCAGCTCCTCTGTGTTATGTCATTTTAAAGAATCTGCTCAATGCCTTGTCAAGGTGTCTGACCACCCCAAACAATGAACAAAAACATGGCAGAGTATTTGTTGATTAAAAATAAAGGCAAATATATTTAATGTTGTCGCTGTGAAGTAACATTTCCCACGGCTGCCAGCATTTCTGTACCCACACAAAGCAGGTCCACAGAGTGTCAAGTTCAAGCCCCAGTCTCTAGAAATCTCTGTCAACTCCAAGTTGAAATCACAGACCAGACCCCGAGGAGAGACACCGAATGGAGCAGCTCTGCAGCACAAGACCTCAGGGAAAGGAAAACGGGCTCACTCGGGGAGGATGTTCTCCTTCTCGGGAGGCTCCACAATGCTCAGGCAGCAATCTGCAAACTCCACAAACAGGGGCTCCTGCATGAACCTCCTCATGAGGGAGCTTTTGTCTTTTGCCTGGTCGATGGTGAGGAGCAGCTGCCGGAGGTGTGGGTTCAGCAGCAAACCCTTCAGTTCTTCTGACTCCCCTTTAAAAAGAAAACAAGATAAATAGCAGTAATCTCGAGAGGTTACAAACGAAGTTAACACCTCCCTTATTTTGCAAATAAACTTTCAAAGAGACTGGTGAAGGGCCAAATATCTGATATTTAATTCTTTAAGGCCTTGCAACGAGCTGCACGGCTGGGAGCAGCTCCACGCAGAACTCGTGGGAAGGGGGAGCATTTCTGCTGAAGCCCCACCAGCCCCGCACCCGGCTGAGTCCCGAATTCCCCAAACTCACCTAAAAGCTTGAGTTTCTGCAGCGGGACTCGGTCCTGCTCGTCCTCCTCGCCCAGGATGTCCTCCAGGGACCAGGGGCCATGTGCGGGGCTCGGCGGGGCCGCGGGGGGTCCCTGCCCCTTGTCCCGCTCCCCGCTGGGATTCGGCGCGCAGCGCTCTGCGGACACACAGCGGGTCAGCCCCGGGGCAGCCCTGGCACAGCCCCGGCCCCTCCCGGCCCGTACTCACCGCGGTGGGTCCGGCAGCACCGCACGGAGCAGCTGCGGGAGAGACACGGAGCGTG
>NW_020955328.1:1940575-1941921 GCF_003031625.1 Empidonax traillii
CGCGGACAGCGGTACCGGCCCGTGTCCCGCTCCCCGCACTCCCCGCACGGCCCCGCAGCCCTCATGGCCGCCCCCAGCCCTCACTCAGCCAGGCTGGCTAATCCACCGCCGAGACTCCCGGCCAGGCTGGCTAATCCACCGCCGAGCGCTCACCCAGCCAGGCTCGCTAATCCACCGCCGAGCGCTCACCCAGCCAGGCTCGCTAATCCACCGCCGAGCGCGGCCCCGCCCTCTCCGAGGACCGGGATTGTCCAGAAATAGAGATGGAAAATGTGGATATCTAGAGATAGCGGCAGATATATAAGGAAACAGAGATATCTAGAGATATCTATAGAGGCAGAGAGATCCACAGATATCTATAGAGAGATTAGGTATATATATAGATATAGATTTCTATATTATATAGAAATAGAGATGGAAAAAGGGGGACCAATAGAGATACTTATAGATATCTATAGATAGAGAGAGGGAGAGAGACATTTCTCTATATATATAGAGAGAGGGAGGGATCTATAGATATTTAGAGATATATAAAGAGATCTATAGATAAGTATAGAGAGAGATCTATAGACATACAGAGTGATCTACAGATATTTGGGGAGGTACAGGTATAGGTATATCTCTCTAGATATAGATTATATATGGGAGGAAGAGAAGGAGGGAAGTGGAGACAAAGAGACATTAGATACACAGATATATAGAGATATGAGATACAGATATATATAGATATATAGATAGATATATATAGACATATATACAGATATATCTAGAGAGAGAGAGAGGTCCAGAGTTACAGACACAGAGATCCTGACCCTCTGGAGGGCTCTGGCAGGATCCCAGCAGTCCCCTTGGCTTTCCCAGTGCCCACCGCTGCCATGGGCAGTGTCACATCGAGTGCTCTGCTCCTGATATGCCACCTTCCAATGTCACTGTGGAAGTGGGGACAAAAACTACACCATAAAGCAAATATCCCACCCAAAACCAGCCTGGGTTGATCTTCATCATCGGCCCTGTGGGAAGTTTTGGCTGAACCTGCTGCTGTTGAGGGTGAAATGCAGATGTTCAGGTTGCAGCCAGACACTCCCTGGGGCTGGGGGTGCTGGGAGTTCCCAGAAATCCCTGACAGAACAGCAGCGCTCCAAAATATAACAGGGAACGGAGAAAAGAAATGATCTTGCCTGAGTTACATTATCCATTTCAATAATTCATTTTAATTCCGTGTCACTTAGGGCCATCCATTTCCTTAAATACCTGAATTTTAATTCAGACAAAAGGAATTCCCCTGGAGTGTGCAGCAGCACAGGAGAGGGGTTTGTCGGCACTAAAGGGAAGGACTGGGTATCAGA
>NW_020955329.1:0-2857 GCF_003031625.1 Empidonax traillii
GAACTCTTGCTATGCCTTGTATCATCATGTCCAGTCCATTTGTCAAAACATTTATATCACTTCAAGGGATCACAGTCACCATCAGCAGTCAGTAAGAATGGACACAAAATGCAGCTGATTATGCTTGTTAGATTGGCTAATGACCAAACACAGAAACATTTCCACTTCTTCTTCAGGCAAGATTATACAATGTGAACTGGAGTTGTACCAGCATCAGCTTTATTATCTTGGAAAGCTGCAATACAAAACACCTTTATGGCTGTGGCATATACCTCCTGCTGTCTCTGCAGCACAGAACACAAATACTTAGATATGAACATTGCTTGTACAAACCAATTAATGTATCTAAACAAACACAGAAAAGAGAGACTTTATTATTAAGGAAATCACTACCATAAAAAAATCACAGCAGTCAACAATATAATTGTCCTTTTTTCCTTAACAGAATTCTGTGAAACTCAATTTGCTGTGTTTTGTAACACAATAGGTAATGACACTGGAGTTCCAATATCATGTAATTTTTTTTCTTTTTTAATACAATGAGTAAAAAATTTGGTCCTAAAGTTAATTCAAGGAAATAGAAAGATCAGGCAGACACATTCAATTTTTATATGAATATGCTTTGTTAGACAAACAGTATCAGATATGCATTGTTTCAAAAAACTGAATGTTACATGCATTCAGTAAGAGCAGGTATCAGCTCAAGTGAGCTGATAATTGGGATCCAGTCATAGGTCAATACATGAGGTAAGTATTTAGGCTCAAGTCAGAGAGAAGGTTAGAACACAGGAAACAGAGCAAACAGGAATTTAAAGAAATGTCATAATGGATATTACAAGGGATTTTCTTGACAAATGTCTTGACTGCCATATTGTTCAGATCTGTGACTTTCTGTCTACCTTTTCAATCCTTTACTAGAATACATTTAAATATTTTCTGGGGGAAAAAAAATAAAAAGAAGGAAATATTTCTGCATTTAACAAAACCTGTCATTTAGCAATAACACTCCAACGAACCTGAAGGCAACAGCACACATGCTGTTTTATTACTGTGCATAAAAGTCAATGTTCTCAAAAACTGCAGCTTACATCACATAAGGCATCTTCAAAGGATGGCTCTCAAAAGAAATTCTCTAACCATAGCAACAAGTGTCTATAAATATTCATAAAAGTAATTTCAACATACCTAGTATCAGAAACAGATTAGCCATGTGATGTTCAACAGAGAAGAAAAACTATCATTTGTATTAATATATCTCTTCGATATCTCCAATACCAATTAAACAAATTATGCAATTGCACTTTTTACTGAAAACCTTGCAGGAACAGTCTTGCTCATTGGTATCAAAGGTTTAGTGTGTTTTTTGGTTTATTTTGGTTTTTAAAGCAAGGAAATTAGTGGGCCAGTCAAGTCAGTAATTTGTTCCATACCAGTTATTTACTTTTTTGGTGCTTACATAAAGCACTAAATTGACTATAATATACTCCTTGGTTTCTTCCAGCCATATCAACTTAATGCAAACTTTACCCTCCGAATCTGCATAGTTTGTGGTATAGATATGACCCATGTAATCATAAAGGCCAGATGTCCTGGAGGACAGTTCCATGTGGACTGGGGCACTGAAACACCAGAAGGGCTCTCCAATTTCATCCAAGAGAGTAAGATTCATCATGTAGCAGTCCTAGAAACACAAACAGAAGAGATTATTTCTCTATGCCATGGCACAGTAAGTAGATCTGTCCCTGATTTCAGGAGAAGTATCAAGGGTTCAGAGAGCAATTTTTTGTATGAAAGCTAAAAATTCAAAATATAATTGACAGTGCTCCACTGATTACTGCAAAGCAACAAATACTTATTAGAGGTTTCCTACAGAAATCAAGATTACAACATACAGACATCAAAAGCTGTGCTACAGAAGGTAGCACTGTCAACCCAAATCAGACATTATTTCTAGAACAGTTTTAAGCCTTTAACATCTGTGTTTCTCAATTATTAGTAACCTTACCATGCAAACAAATGACAGCCCTTGCAATATGAGAAAGCAACTTAAGTTTAAAATCAAGTTTGGAACTTGTGTGAATGCAACAATGTTTGCAGAGATACTCAGAGACCACCCCAAGGAAGTGTACAGACACTTTTACCCTTAAGATGTCAGCTGTAAAAGGAAGCTTTACTGCACTTTTTGAATGGCTCCAAGCCTTGGTTTCCAAGAAGGTAATACTAATATATCTTTCCACCTTCCACTTCCTTTTAGAAAGTCTTGAAAATGTTTCTTTACAACATTACACAATTACATAATTTTATAATGCTAATGTCAGGAAGCCACTTCTTCAGCACTTGCAAACTGACAGTTTCACATGTCCCTTAAAAGCACAGGAATTGTGTGTCATTGTTAGTATCAGCTGCTACTTTTTCTCATGAGCTCTAAATCACTAAATGAATCAAATTATCTTAATTATGTAGTATATATGCATTACTTCCAGGAGTAATGTTCCAAAAGTATAAAAAAACCCAACATCACGTATTCCGTGCCAAGAAAAAAATAATTTGGAATGCTTTATTTCTCTGTACTACATAGTTGTGTTTCTGTTGCTTTAACATTGCTTTCACAATTACTTTACTTCAATCAAACAATAGAGAGCAGATGGCATAAATATAAGGTGTGATAAGTGAAAGCACCGGTTTTTATTCCAAGCAAATTAAAATCAAAAGGGGGTACTAACAAAAAACTATTTCTGTATATTTACTAACTTCTAGGCGTACCGTGGAGTCTGTGAGGTGAAAGGTCCTGTCTGGACCTAACACCAGGGAATCTTTTGCGGCCGGGAACAGGGAACAAATTATAAATGAAAATATA
>NW_020955329.1:3111-9544 GCF_003031625.1 Empidonax traillii
CCGGTTTTTATTCCAAGCAAATTAAAATCAAAAGGGGGTACTAACAAAAAACTATTTCTGTATATTTACTAACTTCTAGGCGTACCGTGGAGTCTGTGAGGTGAAAGGTCCTGTCTGGACCTAACACCAGGGAATCTTTTGCGGCCGGGAACAGGGAACAAATTATAAATGAAAATATATTTCTCTGTGTCATGTGGATACAGAGAGGCCCTCCAGGACTTGCAGCTGAGGATGATGCAAGATCCCCCCTGTACAAGCCCAGGGGAGATAACATCCACCTCCAAAGCAGGGGAATTACCTTTTAAGGCAACAAACGGACAATGAATGAATATTCAACAACTGATATCGAAAGAGTACAAAAGCCCAGTTTTCAAACAAGTTTTGTGTGTCTCTGGCGGGGCGCTGGCCCCCCAGGCCACCCAGCGCTGTTTGCCTTATTATCGCTTGCTTAATAAATTTATCAATTTTTAATTGGAACTAAGTTGTCTAAATTCTTAAACTAACTTATAACATAAGGCAATATGATACATACAATTTTCCTAAGCATTTTACTACAGACTATGCTGAAAATATAGAATTCAAATCAAACCTAATGATGATGTAATAAACTTACATGAGCTATAAGATCAGTTGAAACAAGAAAGAATTACTATTTTCTGGTCCGACAACTTGCGTATATAAAAGGCCAATTCTGAAAAGTAAAGCAGGATGGTTTGGAGTGTTGGGATGTTTAGGTTCTTCCCATGTGTTTCTGTTCCTGGTTCCAGCCAGGACAGGGTTAATCTCTGTAGTAGCCAGGAGGGGGAATGGCTAGGACCCGGAGGTTGTTCTATATCACCTCCCACCACTTCCATGGAGGAGGAAGGGCACACTTCCAGGTCAGGGCAGCTTGGCACAGTTGGGTCAGGTTCCAGGGTGAGCACTTCCACAGGAATCATTTGCCTCTATCTTGTATACTATTGTTATTAGTACCGTTGCTGTTAGTGTTCGTTTTCTTATCTCATTGCTGTTTCTAGTAAATTGTTCTTATCCCAACCCGTGATGTTTAGCTTTTTTGACTCCAGTTCTCCCCTCCAGCCACTGCAGGCAGAGGGAGGAGAACAGGGAGGGATGAGTGGGGTGTGGTTTGGAGTGTTTGCAGTGGAAAGACTAAATTTGAGAATACCACTCCTAAATCATAACAATTTCTAACTATCTGTACTTCAGCAATTAATTTTTTATAAAAAATACCCAGATGTGAAAAAAAAAAAAGCTTTTGATTTGTTTTTTTTGTTTGTTTTCTTTAGAGCATTGAGCAAAATTCAAATAAATTCAAAGTAGTGGCACACCCTGCAAATGTGGCTGTTATTTGGCCTCCGCATGTATTAAGAATTTTAGGCATTTATGTTAAAATCTACACTGAATTCTACCCACAGCTTTTCTGTTGACCTGTTCCATCTCTCACCACAAAATGAGAGGTTTAAAAAAAATATGGTATTCTTTATTTTTTCCTAGAAACAAATATTCAATATAACTTATGCTGCAAGCACACAGGACAGAGAGTATAATTAAAAAACTAAAAACTACAGCCATAGCTCTCTGTTTCCTCTGACAATTAACTTCCCAAATTCTTTTGTGCTACTCATGAAAAAAAAAACTTCTGCCAAGCAGCTGTTAATCCCATTCAATGGTTTGGGTTGGAAGACGCCTTTAATGATTACCTGGTTCCACCTCTAATGCTATGGGCAGGGACACCTTCTGCTATACCACATAGCTCCCAGACCCATCCCGCCTGGCCTTGAACTCTTACAGGGATGGGGCATCCACAGCTTCTCTGGGTAACCTGATCCCGTGCCTCACCCAGTGTAAAAAAACAAACAAACAAACAAACAAACAAAAAAAAACAAACAAAAAATCTTTCTGATGTCCAATGTAAATCTATGCTCTTTCAGTTTAAAAACACTGTCCCTTGTTCTGTCACTACAGGCTACAGGCCTGGGTAAACAAGTCTCCCTCAACTATGCTATCAAACAATATTCCATTGCAGGATCAGCAGAAACAACAGCTTTATTAATTTTTTTAGGTTTTATTCAAAACAAGTGCCGAAATCAAAACCAAGTGTTGAACTAGATAATTTTTCATTAGTGTTTACATTACACTTATCAGAATTTTTGTAACTTCTGAAATATTCTTGCAGCTGAAGTACATTTAAAAATATGTGCCTTCACCACAACTGCAAAATCTAGAGAATTGCTCTCAAACTTTCTTCGAAATAACGCTCTTAGGAATTTCATCCAATAGAATGAGTGAGCATTCCTCTAAAATATATAGAATTACACCAACTGACCGATGCACATGACTCAAGCTAGATGCTGACTGTGTGAATGTGGACTCTGCCTATGTCCATCGGCATTTTAACATTCTCCAGAATTTCCTAACTTCCACTGCATATATGTAGTAGCACAGAACTGCATAGTATTTCCCCAGGGGTTCAAGGCTTATTGTTTGCAAAAAAACTCCAAACAAACAAATGAACAAAAAAAATTACCAGACCAAACCAAACAAACCAACCCACAAAAAATACATCTGCATTATAGGTTTTTTTGTCCAGCATTTCCAAGCAGAGCTGGTCAGTCACAGCACCCTGCTGAGTGGAAACCACCAAAGTCATCATATATGCACAATGGTTCTTATCATGCAATCTAGACTCCAAGAGAGAAAGGATAAAACTTTTTTTTTCAAAATTCACACCTTTTTTTCAATATCTGAATGGAGGTCTTTTTCTAGTTAAAGACCTTCGACAAACAAAAGCATTTTAAAAATTAGCATATTTAGGATGCACAACCTTAATTCTGTTTTGAGATAAGGTTTTCCAGAAACAAAAAATATTTCTGACCTTTACATTGCCTTTAAACACATCTGTTTCCCAGGATAAGCCAAGTGTCCCAATAAGAGGCAAGTGCTTCCTATTATCCTTTAAGCTTACAACTGTGAGCCTCAAGTATCCATTTGCAATGTCACCTGAAAATACAAACAATATATAACATTTTATCAATACAAATCAAGTACACTGTATATGTTCTCTTATTTTCTCTCCATGTCTTTATTTTCTTCCCACTCACCAATTAGGAACCCTGACATACTTCAACAGCTAGATATCATGCACATTATGGAGAAATTAAGTTGCAGTTCAGGGCTTCGAACCTGTGATGCCCAGCAGAAGCAGCAGCTAAATGGTTCTTTTGTATTTTTTAGTATAAAAATATGATTGGCACCTAAAGAACTTACACAAGGATGCAATATTTCATTTTCATGCTACCAGTGCCTCCATCGCTACCCACTCCCCAAAAGTCAAGCTCAACACATAACACATGAAACAAATTATGTTATCTTCCCTGCCCTTTTTAAAAAATTATTTAAATCTCTCAGCTCTGACTGGTAACTCAAATAACACAATGCAACAGGGTATAAGGATAACTATCAATCCTCCTTGGAAAGGAAATTGCATCATTTGACATGCAGTATGCTTTGATTTGAATCAAGATTTTAAATTATGGATTTGTTCATTTTATAAATGGCTTTCCAAAGGCTCAATATCATTTTTTTGACAGAATTATTATGATGAATGATTTTTTTATTACTACATATAACAATATTTCTTTGGTATCTCTTCCTCTCTTTTCCGAAGAGATCGATTGTTTTTAATTGTTCTCAGATTGTTTTAATTGTCCCTTGTTATCAGAGAAGGAAAGTTAACCAGGGAGACCAATGGTCTAACTCTAACTTGGGGTACATCATAATGAACATGATCTCTGACTACAAAAAAAAAAGTAAAAATAAAAGCATCACATCATGACACAAGCAGATTTCTCAGTAGGACATCCCTTAAACAAGTTTCCTTGAACAAGAGAGACTCTCTTAAAAGAGCAAACAAAAGCAGTAGAAACTTCAATATAAAAAAAGGAAGTAAGTATCTAGCACTTGGAGGAGGCAGATAGGAAGGGAGAGAAGGAATTCCTAAGAACATACTGCTTGTTCAGGACCCAGTAGCAGGTCCTGGATGTTAAGATAATAACTGAAAGGGCTTTTAGAGGTTTAAGATACAAGTAATGAAAGTGAAAAAGAGAAGCATTTTGCCTGTGATTCTCCTTCAATCCAGCCCGAGTAGCAGCCCGAGGCTGCAGACAGAAGAAGCAACATCAGAAAGGCTGGCTGTGAGTTAACAGCTGTAGCCTGTGTGTAGAGGCAGCAAAACCTTTGCCTGGTGGCTGCTTTAAGCAGATAGCTGGAGGCAGCGACAGAGAAAGCCAGTCTAACAGAGAAGCCAGAAACTCCTCTGTATTGGTTCTGTGGGGCCAAGCAACTCCCAAGAGATGCCTGGCCACAAACCAATGCAGGAAAGGTATCACTCACAAGTGGGCAGTCCAAAGAATATTTACTTTGGGGTGAAAGCAGCCCAGCATGACAGAGGACAGAAGCTGCAGGTTTCCAGGTATAGACACTATGAAGAATAGGAGCGTGAATACAGTAAAACCAACATGACTTTGTCCTGGAGATATTTTGTATGGTTGAAGGAATATGCAATGCTCCAGACAGTGATACCCACTGACCTTGTCTGCAGAGAAGTTCCTAAAAACTCAGTGAGAAAAACATAAGCAGAGTTAATTTCCAGGATCTAGCTCAAAGTGCAAAAAAGATATTGATACCTACCCAAAGGGTTCAGTTCCAAACCTCAGTATATCAAATCCAATGACATGATTTCATTCAAAGTAAAAATATCTTAGATAAACACTTTACCGAGTTAACAGTTAAAGTTCACATTTAAAACTGAGCTTTTAGACAAGAGACTTGAAAACATCAGTTGACAAGCATTTCTTTCAAAGTTATCTGCAATTCTGATTTGAATGGAAGCAGCTATTTCTCTTACTCATTCAAAATAAATTAAAATTTGAATGGAATAAAAACAGGTTGTAAAAAGTATACTGCTAATAAATTCGTGAAGCCCAGGACATCACTACTATAGCATGGCATTAATACAGCATTGCTAGATGGGTCACCTGGCTAAGGTTATAAACCCTCGACTGCAGTCACTTCTTAGCCAGAACAGAAATAGGCAACAGATCAGGAATCTGAAGGCTAATTATTCAAGGGTTAGTTAATCCAATCTTTGTATAATATTTTTTTTAATATAAAAGCTCCATTGCAGTCCTCATAACAAGAAAGAGTCTGTCTAGAAATGAGCAAGAAGCTCAAGGCTAAGTACTAAAATCTCCCCTTCCTCACCCCAGTCAGATGACAAAAGGAAATTAAGGGGCAGAATAAGCTATGCTAAACATACCAAGAGAAACACAGAAGCAGCAAACTGGACAGGGCTTTCTTCAGCCTGATCTATACTTTGTTTCATTGCCTCTTTGTAACATCTAAAATCCAGGGTTTATGCAAGACATATATAGCAGCAAAGCAGCAAAACAAGTTATAGGGAACAAATATTTTGAGATAAAGGTAATACCAATAAAAAGAACATATATCATGTAGACAAACCACAAGGGAAAGAAATAAACAACCCAATGGTTCCAAGGCACTTATTTTAGCTAAAAGCCAAGAAAGTTTGTTTTGCTAACCAAGCCTTCAGTGCAAGTTGTAATTTGATTGACATTTTCAGAGGAAAGGCTGTGCTTAACACTACTTCTGGTGCCAACAACCAGCCTTACCACACTGCAACCGTCATTTAAACTTGCAAATCAATCTTCAAGGTCAAGCAAAACATTTCAAATATGTGATATGAAATTTTACAAACAAATCTTAACAGCTATCTAAACAAACAAAAATCACCCCTTATATTTTGCAAACACAATACATCAATCTACATCACAACAAGAAATAACATTGAAAAGCCAAAGCTTAAACTACCATGTGGCTACAAAGCTCTGCTTAAAAGGTTGAAAATCTAGGGAAATACATTTCAAAAATGTTTATTAAGAAGCTAGATTCATGGCCCATCATATGAAAAGCCTGTCATAGCTTCCTGAAAACAAGGTAAGTTTTCTACATATTTTCAATTCAATTTTTAAGTATTTAGCCACATTCACTCTAAAGTACCTGTTAACAAGACCATATTACCAATTCTGTTTATATGAAAGGGAGCATAAAATAAAATGCTAAAACCTAACCAAAACAGAGTGAAAAAACAGGTAGTCACTACAGTGCAAGTATTAATAACAAAAAAAAAAAAAATCTGAAGCCATACAAACTCCATTTGCTTGGTTTAATGAAGTGTGATATAACTTTTTAAATTTAATAGTAAGAATTCTGAAAAAATAACTGAAAATAGAGCAGAAAAATGAAGCAAAACATTAATAAGCACTAACAAAAAGCAGACATAAAACTAAACTCAAATCAGTTATTTTGCAGAATAGAAATGGGTATTCTCTGGTAACCTAGAAACATACAGATT
>NW_020955329.1:9786-19346 GCF_003031625.1 Empidonax traillii
AAAAAAAAAAAAAATCTGAAGCCATACAAACTCCATTTGCTTGGCTTAATGAAGTGTGATATAACTTTTTAAATTTAATAGTAAGAATTCTGAAAAAATAACTGAAAATAGAGCAGAAAAATGAAGCAAAACATTAATAAGCACTAACAAAAAGCAGACATAAAACTAAACTCAAATCAGTTATTTTGCAGAATAGAAATGGGTATTCTCTGGTAACCTAGAAACATACAGATTCCTGTTGGAAACCAACAAAAAGGAAAACACCAGTATAATAGCTGATAACTGTGTCTCATGTTGTGGAAACTGCCATTGGCATGTCACATCCATAATTTAAAATAAATCTGGACTGGGTAGAGAATTTAAAGAAATAGCAAGACTTCTCAGCATGTCTGAGACCTCCATGCTTCAGAGTCCTCCCAGAGAATAGGACAAAGGGTATTATTAGAATGGAGCCTACAAACAAAGCACAAACCCTCAAATACAACCAGCTTGGATGAACCTACATTGTCAGCCACATTCAGAAACACCATGTTTACCAGAAAGAGCAAAACGAACTACAAATCACGATGAAACTATGTGAAAGCAGACAGCCCTAAGCTGCCTCACTACGTTTTTGTAGAAAGTCAAGCATTTTACAAAAGTAATTATTGTGCAAGCATGGGGAAGGGACTAGATGACAAATGAGCTTTCTGTCTGCAGAACCACAGCTTCAGATGTTTGATGTCCTATGAGACCAGAACCTAGTGGCTGTCACACTGCTGAAGGTCACAAAACCAAAACAGTTCAGAAAACACTAGTGATCATAAAACAGATTCTGTAACATGCAAAGTGAGATGGCATCACAACTATAGCTCATAGACATTTGCTACAAGTTGCATAAACATCAGCAGAATCTTTTAAGGAAGTAGATTCTAAGTAGCAAAAAAGTGAAGTGTGCCACAATACTGTTTCTTTTTGTGCAACTGTATAAAATTTTAATTTCATAAAATAAAACATGATATTTGTCTCAAAATTAAAATCAGAAACTAAACACAAACCCAAAACCCCAACCATATGGCCAATTTAAAAAAAGAATTTTCTCTTGAGGGTATAAAGAGGACTCTCATATTGTACAACATTCAGGTGAGATTTCTTGCTACATGGATAGACTTTTACTGAAGTTTTAGCCTTAGAAATATTCCTTCATTTCAAGCTTGAAGCTTTTCTGGAATTTGAAAATACACATATTTCAGATTCAAGGACTACAATACTCCACACTGCGCACAAGGTTGAAGTCTAAATGACAGTTTTTGGAGTGACTAAATACAAATTGAAAACAAAAACAAAAAAAACAAAACAAAACAAACAAACAAAAAAACCCACCAAAATTAATCACAGGAAACTTGTTTTAACTCCATAAATGCACTGGAGCCTGACGACATCACCCTCTACTGTCTCCAAAACGGCTCAGTAGTGCCGTTATCACATAAAATACTGAGGAGCAATAATTAACTTTCCGTATTTAATTTTTAATTGCTCAATTTTAATATTTTAATCTGTATCTGCTGACAGAAAGACAACCATGTAGCTGTAGGAAGGATTGTGCTAAAGTTCAGTCAAATGAGAGATCACCTATATATGTGAAAAACCATAGTACAATTATGAAGTTGGGCTGTACAAAAACAACACGTGTCTCATGAAAGGAAATACTGAGAACCAAAAGAAGCAGCGAAGTTAAAAACAATCACTGAAATTGTTTACTACACAACGAAAGGATGTCAGAAAAATCTGAACAACTTCAAACTGACTGAGACAAAAACTATTAAAATTTAAAAGTTCACAGTAACTTCTACAAACATATTTAAATATTTAATCTGTCAATGTACCTAAAGTATACTCAAACAGAATTCTACAGGAATACGCCTCCAAAATGTGTGAGGACAAACTGTCTCTCCTTTATAGTATCCAAATGGAAGGAACAACAACAAGTACCAATAGCTGTGCCACTGCATTATTAACACAGCACTGAACCAAACAAAAACACCCTGACAATCTGCAGAACTTGTGTCTCAGGCCTGACACTGTGTCAGTGTAACAGCAGGCAGAGTTCACACAGAGCAAGTTTACTCATGATGCCACACAATGCCCCATGCAGATATAAAGAAATCACACAAAGAACAGAAAGACAACTTGCTCTTAAAAATCCATCTCAGTTTCTGCCCTTAGAGCAGAGACACCTGGATACAAGAAGGAAAGACATAACAGGGATTATTTTAAAACCAGCCATTACTGTTCTGTCAGCTATACCTTTTCTGCAGAAGAGGTTCCTGAATGTTCCACGCAGGTAGGTGCAGCTTCTGCCATGCATTTCCAGATGCAGACTGTAGTCATGCAGTCCATATTCTGGGTCAATATCATCGAACGCAGGTTTATTAAGTGGAGGGGCATATCGACTTTAAAAAAAGATAACAGTATGATTAAGCAAGGGGAAATTACTTAAGAGAAGGAGATATAATACACAGCCCTACATTTAGACTATCATCTTCAGAGAGTTTTGAAATCAAACATCTCTAGTTTATCACACTTCTTTTAAGCTACCTTCTACAACACCTAATACTTCTAATCAGGTGTTCAGCAAAGCCAGAAAATAATGGCAGTCAGCTTTAAAAGGTGTCTGTTAAACTCCAAAATATGGACTTGTCTCCAAAAATGAAAAAAGCATCAGCTTAAGTGCAAATCTAAAAGCCCACTAACTAGAGAGTTCTCTAAAATAGCAATTACTGGGATAATTTCGTCTGTGCCTAATCAAAAGAAAAACTACTCCACACAAATTACCTGAAGAGACCAAACGCCAGAGGCAACTGAACTTCTACTTAGGATCCTATTTAGTGCTATGGGAGATGGTGTTAAATCTTACCTTCTGTGCTAAAAAGAGCCACACTAGGTTATAGGGGGCGCATAGGACCACCACTAGATACAACAGTATCTGAACAGAAAGCTGAGGGGAAAATAAATTCTCCAAATATTGTTGTAAAGCTAACAAACTCCATCCGTTTAAACAGTTTACAGTGTACAAACAGGTATTGTATTATATTATACGCTACAATACACACATATACACAAATACCTCATAAGAAATCCAGCTAATTTCCCAAGAGGACTGAAAGATAAATGCAGACACCTTACCAGTTTATCAGAACTTTTTTCTCCCCTCTTACACAGCTAAAGATTACTGTCCTACTTCCTAAAATGTTTTTCTCTTTTCTTGGTCTTTTAGATTGGAAGAGGGAATAGAAAGACTACTTGTGAAAAGGGAGGAAGTATTGGCAGTGTATTTCTAACCTTCTCAATACAGCAAGTACTAGCACACTTGTAAAACTAACTTATCTCCTTAGTAACATAACAATTGCAACATTTTAGTATGAAAATGCTTCTATAGTCTTGTATAGAGTTACTGTAACTTGTTTATATTAAACAAGAATATTGCCTAAATATAAACCTCCTACCAGCAGCCCATTTTAACTGTAACACTCAAAGCTTTATTCAAAAGGTTATCTTTATTACCCACAAAGAAGAAACCAAACTTACACAGTAGCAGAACCCAGAATGCTTCTCTCAAGAAGTTGATGATAATGAAGACTCACCATAACGAAAGCAATTTCATTTTTCTCCTGAAAAGTTAATTAAAGTAGATGTATTTTCATCTGAAAATGCTTTTTTTCTACAAAGTCTTTCTGAGCATTAAAATTCATAGATAAATGCTGCTGCTTATTACTCTGCCTTTTTCTGTAATAATGTTAATAATAGCTTAAGCGCTTTAACACTTGGCCTCCTACAACTGCTAGTGTCTTTTCACAAGAGCACAGAATACATATAAAAGATTACAGCATTTCTATATTAGGGGGGAAGAGAGGGAAACTAGCTATATTAGGGCAAAAGTTATCAGACAAACCCATGATTTTTACTCCTCTAGCCTCTACTTACCACTGTAAAGCGGATACCTAAACAGACTCAAACAGGACTTACCCCCATCTACTGAATACCTAAGCATCAAGTTTATTTTCATATGTAAGGAACTATTTGCAAAGAGAGCTAACATCACTGAGGAATACAGAATTATTCAACAGAAATGGTAAATTTCAAAGTAAAACCTCAGGTGTCTTCACCAGATTACATACTCCCGGGAAAATGTTAAGACATAACTCTCTATTGGCTTAACATCGTTCAAAGAAAACATCAGAGCTCAACGTGAGAACTAAATACAGACAAAGGTATCTATTTAGTTCAAGAATATAGAATGCTAGGATTTCAGCTCTTTCTTTTTTTTTAAAGTCCCACATTTGCAAACACCTAAGTCAATAGTAAAACTATTCAGAGCCAGCAGTCTACTACCGTCCTGAAATGTGGGCAACTATTATTTTTATCTCTGGGTTACCAGAAAATTACATCCTCTGTTTGAGCTTTTGGGTTCTCAACTACTTCTGTACTTTCGTAGTGCAAAATTACAGCTCTAAAAGATACAATAACTGAGATTTACCAATCACAGAGTCTCTCACTCTTTCTCTATCCAAATATCAGAAGGCCCACATAACTTGTCCTAGGTTGCCAAAACTGCCAGCATCAACAGTTTCTGCAATGCAGCTGAGCTATGTGTAAAACGCCAAGACATGCAGCATTTGTGATTCCTACACCCATTTACAGTTAACCGCCTACACAGAGAATAAGAACTGCTGTTCAGAAAAACTCCTGGAGTGAGGCACTTGATGCTGAACAACTGTGTGGAACTTGGTTATGACTGAACCATTTCCAGGTGCTGAAAGAGTTGTGTTTCCAAGCATGGGAGGGGGCAATGCACTAGCAAGACTACAGGGACAATGACACGGGGACAACAACCTAGTAAAGCTCTGAAGACACAAAAGAAATTGTTGTTCATTTATCGGAGCCCTCCATAGACCAAGACAACCCGTAACAGGCTTATGCAGGTCAGCCAGTCTCAAGTTTTCTAGGAAATGGACTTTCACTCCTATCTCTATGTAAAAGAAATATTCCTACTCTGGTTTTAAATGCCTCTGGTGATTGTGCACATTTGAGGTAGCACATTTCCAGCTGGAAATTAGACACAGCTTTGAGCAACTGCTCACAGGCTTCCTGAGGGAATTTCCTTGCCAGTGCCAAGTAATGTAAGTCCACATCAGTAACATGGCTGAGGGAGGAAGAAAAGGCTGTCACCTCTGAAATCAGACCAAGCACAGAATCCCTGAGATAGGATTCCACAGCATCTAGCCCAATGTAACTCCAGTCACTAAGGTCCAGCATATTCTCTGCAGAGATACAGATTCCTTTCGTGTACAATTCTACTTCAGATGTTCTGCACTGCTCTCTAAAGACATTCATCTCTACACACAGCCTACAGAGACTAACTGCTTTACTTAGACCCTTAATAGCAAGAATTTAATAGCCCCAAAAGGGCATGATTTACAGCATTCCTACTGCTGGCACAGGATATGGCTACCTGGTGATGTAGATTAAAGCTAAGTTGCCTTGCGGGGACTCATCGCTTTGAGTGATGGGGACAGGGCATGGCATGAATCAGGGGAAGAAGCACACCTCTCCTCAAACCATTCTATTTAAAATGACTCCAGGATACCGAACTTTGGTGTGTGAAGACTGCAAAGTAAATAAAACTGAACACAGTATCTAATAGAGTATGAAAAAAATTGATTTTCTAATTAGAGGTGGATTTTTTTAAACAATACAGATATTCCTGTGACAGCTCTTTAGAAAACAATAAATAATAAACTAGTTGTTCCTACCTGCATTTTCTTGTTACTAGGTTAGACAAGATCTTCCAAAATGCAAAGGGAAAAAAAAAAAAAAAAGAAAAAAAAAAGATAAAAAAAACCCTAGAAATCTTCCCGAAACTACAAGGCAAAAATATATATTCCTTCAAGTCATAATAAAATACTGAAACAAAATTTAATGTTATCTTACCTTCCAAATTCCTACTAAGAGTCCTGGATTCAGACTGAAGAGCTGAACAAGGCTATCACCACCAACTGCTACACTGCTTTCAGTCAGGTTAGCAAGATGGTATTCAGCAATTAAGGAACGTCTTCGAGGTCTTTGAACAGAACATAAATATAGCAAAAAGGCTACATCTCCTTATTTATGTTAAAGTTCAACATAATTTCATTTTTAACTCTGAAATCTGACCAACAACATAAAATGGAAATGGTTTGAGCATGCATAGTCATAAACTGTATGTTCAAACAGCTACAGTGTAGTAGAAAGATCTCAATCCCTAACAAGAAAAGAAACAAAAACACCATAAGATGTTCTAATATCCTCTTAAAAATGAAGAAAAACTTACGTGCTAGCCCAATTTTTCAAAACACCCACAGAATTACTTTATAATTTGTTTTTAATACTATGATGGTACTAAATGTTGGTCAGATTTCAGTTTTTGAACAGAACATAAATATAGCAAATTCTTCCTCCATTTTTTCTACATTTTTCCTGTAATTAAAGATATTTTATATATCTTTTTATGTCTTCACTTCGTATAAAATCCATAACACCCTTTAACTAAAGCTCAGACTTTACAGACATTAACTAATGATGCACTAAAAAAAAAAAAAGACCAGAAAGCAGAGTCTGTGTTACCTACTCAGAATGGAGAAAAAAGTCTTTCTAAAACCCTTTGTAGACTTGGGCTCTTATTATTTTCAAAACAGTTCTTAGATTTACCAATAGAATCACTGTAGTATCACCTACCACACACTGCTGGGAAGACAGCAACCAACAGGAACTTTATCACATTACCTTGAATTGTAATATCTGGGGCAGTGACAGGACATCACAGAATCGCAGACAGAATGTTAAGGTCCTTAAAGAATTATCTAGAATGGTCCTTAAAGATCATCTAGTCCCAAGCCCCCTGCAGTAGCTAAGGACACCTCCCAGTAGACCAGTTCACTCAAGGCCTTATCCAGCCTGGCTTTGAACACTGCCAGGGCTGAGGCATCCTCAACCTCCCTGGGCAACCTCTTCCAGTGTCTTGTCACCCTCACAGTAAAGAATTTCTTCCTAATCAACATCAACACTTTTAATCTCTAAGTCAATCAGGCTCATGTCAAAACAAGAATATTCCCAAAGTCCCTGCACTAGCTCCTTACAGTCTTAACACTGACATTCTGAAACTGGTAAAGCTACTATCTTCATGTATATTCACAAGTTCTAAAAACTTAACCTGTGAAATAAATACACCAACTGCCTGCAAGTTTTCTTTTACTATTTTCTGCATATGAATCATCATATTGGTAAATCAACTATATTTCCCATATAGTTTGACTGCAAGACTTGTTCAGTTGACATTAAACAAAAGGCTTCTCTTGATTTATTTATTTCTTAAGCAAATACTTTGCTGTTGCTTGAGGAACCAGGTTTTTTGTAGGTGAACAGTTCGCTCTTTTCAAAGCTCTTTTCATGGCTAGGGGCTTTCTGTAAGAAACATGTAGTTGATACTGCACATAGAATACACATAGACCCGGACATGTTCAAAACTCCTTGACAGCAAGCAAATACCTCAAATACTTTCCATTTAAATATCTTTTCTCAGAATATAATTCCAGAAAAACATTGTGCAACTTAAGTTACAAAATAACAGATATGCTGTGGACTGTTTTTTTAAAAGCATGTACTTAGATTGCACTCACAGTTACACACCAAGTTCCCTAAATTCACACACCTATCACACACCTATCACACACCTATCAGACAGAAAATAAATGTTAACATAGATTACATGACTGTAGCCCTATAAATACTGATGAGCTGTTCCAAGCTAAAGGTCTTACATTAAATTCTCCTCGATTTACATGTTTCTTTCACACACATTTGTATCTATGCCACAGATTCAGCTTTCCAAGGCAGGACCCATCACTCTTTATAACACGTGCCAATAGCTGCATTAACCTATGAATTAATGTCATAGCTTGTTGGATTATACTATTTCTTGTTAAAAAGCTCTACTTATGAAGAAGAACATAGGCTTTGGAAGAAATGCTACAGAGAGGTTTTCTAACAAAGAACTAACTTATTGAGTCAAACCAAGGTCAGATAGCTCCTACAATATGTTATCAATTGGCTACACCAAAAAAACCCTCAAAAATCCTATGTTAAAACTCACCCATTCTTGCTGGGAGGTCTGCTTTGGTCAAGAAGCAGCGGCGTAACTCCAAATAGTTTTAGGGTTGACACAACATCTAAGCATGGCCAGTTTGTACTATACCAAAGTATGGTAACAGATGTGTCCTTAAATGACAGGCTTGCCTTCTCCACTACATGTTCTTTTCCATTTTTTTCTTTTAGAACAATTATCCAACTCAAGCCCGAGACTCTGTTATTTAGGTATTGAGAGGGGAGAGGGATATTAAAAAAAAAAAAAAAAATCCCAAAACTTAAACTATGCTTTCAAGGTAATTTTCAAATTTCTACTAGCTGTGCTTATGTTTCTCAGACTCAGTCATTTATAGGCTATCATATCTTCTCATTATAACACACGTTATAGCTCTCTTTCCATACCCCCTCCCAGCATTTCCAAAGCCATTAATATTCTGTACATTGTTCTTGAGTAAACCACTTCTGTGACAAGGAATTGCTTACTTCATAGCTTCTTTGTTTTTAAATGGAAGACCCGTATAAGGATCTAGAGGTTTAGCAAGTCGCATTACTCTAGTTTTGACAGCAGCTGTTTGTTTCAAGATGTATTCTTTCTTCCAGTACCCAGGCTTTTTATCATGCAGAGCAGCACAGCCCAAGGGAACAGCTTCTGTTTGTTCAGACTTCATTTTCCAAATTGTCCTTTTTGGCTGCAAACAACTGGAATAGATTTTCAGCCAAATTCCACTGAAAATAAAAATAGAATAAAGAGGAAAACCACATACATTTCAAGTATAGTCAATTTTTTATACTCACATCTTGTCTATGCTTGAGCATAATGTTAGCAGAAAAACATGAAGCCCCAGATTATCAGCAAACTATATTTGATCTAAATCTACGTTTCTAGAAGAGCAGAAACTGGAGCCTCCTAGCTGTGAGTCAAAATACAAGGTCATGGTTGTACATTTTTTCTCATTTTGACCTTCCAAAAGCCCATATAAGGTCAGGTTCCCAGATGAAAACATGAAGGCTCAGGAACCCAAGGATGCTAAATGTCAGCATTTCTCATGGGCTTACTAGGCTACCTAAAAGACTGTGGAATCTCAGAACACATTTCTTGTTCTAGATTATACATACCAAATGAAATCCACTTAAAGCTTTCTGCTCTAACATAGAGGGAAAAAAAGAAAAAGCTATTCAGTTAATTCAATCAGTTTGATAAAAATCTCAACTACATGCACAGAAAATGTCTGACTAGTGCTCTAGAAAGCAGACTAATTGGATATTGAGAACTTCCCACTGGTTTACATCTCTCAATAGCACACCAGAGCATGTGGTTTTCAAAAAGCCTTCCTTCCCCTTATGCTGCTACTTCCTTCACAGATATTCACTGAACAGATTTAAAAATAATAAAAAAAAAA
>NW_020955329.1:19784-31984 GCF_003031625.1 Empidonax traillii
AAAATCTCAACTACATGCACAGAAAATGTCTGACTAGTGCTCTAGAAAGCAGACTAATTGGATATTGAGAACTTCCCACTGGTTTACATCTCTCAATAGCACACCAGAGCATGTGGTTTTCAAAAAGCCTTCCTTCCCCTTATGCTGCTACTTCCTTCACAGATATTCACTGAACAGATTTAAAAATAAAAATAAAAAAATGATAACACAAGCAACAGCAAAATAAACAGATCTGAGATAAAGCTATCATAAAGAAACTATGAAAAGGTAAGTCTTGTTTGTCTTCCTGAAAATACAGGATCCAGGATGAAGCTCAGACTCAGCAACTGAGGGGAGAACTCATAAAGGTTAAGCAGTTACTTTTGAAAATTCCTCCACAAAAAAACGATGCATCCTCCTCACACAGAATCAGCTAGTGGAAAAAGTGGTTTAATACCTCTTACTCAACAAAGATAACCTGTACCCCATCAAGTTTCTCACACAACTGAAAGTGGGGTGGAGGAGGGCAAGTAGAATCAACTACATTTGGTGGTACCAGTGTCACAGCAATCCCTCTTGCACTCTGTTTGGAAAATCTGAGAGAAGACATGACCTTCTGAAGACAAAGAAACATGTGACAGGAATAAAGGTTTCATCTCTTCCATGTCAGAAAAACTCTGAGGTCACATTTTCACCCCTCATATCCCAGTATCTCTAGGACAATTTATGGAATATTGAGTACAAGAAGTTACAAGAATTCAAACAACAATCTGTGACTAAAGGTTTCCAACAAGTTTTCTGATTTTCAAGTGCTAGACACGGAGTTTACATAACTGCACTAAAGAAAATTAATAGCAAGAGAAACAAATTCTCAAGAGACATTTTCTATCATTTATCAGCAAGATTACCTTTACCAGTCCTCACTTATCCCCAGGCAAACTTACATTAACGTGCTTTGTAATGCATTTTCCCATCTCCTTAAAGCATTAAAGCATTCAAGGACTGAATCCATCCCACACTGCCTCCTACCCATCAAAACCATTCTCAATTGATCAGCTGCTAAAAATAAGCCCCTACAACATGTTGAGAGTCAGGTTCTGGTTATTGATGCAAACATACTAAGGAATTTTCTAAAAACAGCTTGCTGCTGTACAGATATATACAGAATGTTTCACTGTCATTTTTTGAGACAAAGCTGTTCAAAACACACAGACCAATGAGCTTCCATGACTGGTAAAGGTGGGTTCACAGTCAACATGACCATCTGACTTTCATTTCTACGAAGTTGGGGCAGGGGAACATGAAGGACATTTTCACAAGTAAAATAAAGATTTAAGATACTTCTTTTTTAAGACCAGAAAAAGCAACCAGGTTATTATATAGCATAAAATATTTCCAACAGAGGGAGAACATTTTTATTTAATTCCAAAGCAGTTTAGAATCGTGGGGTAATGAAAACAGCGGAGAGAAGTCCCTGACATATCATCATCGGGAAACTGAGCTGTGTATCATCTGATTGGTCTCAATCACTCCAAATAGTCCTCTTAAAACACTCTCCTGTTAACTAGAAACCCCTTCCCAAGAGAGACATCCTTTCTTTTATGGGGAGAGATACTCTATATCTGACTGCATGATGTTGAAAAGACAGGGCTTAGTAGTAGGTATTTCCAGTATTTTGAAGGCAATATAGGTAACAAAAGACATACCCGCCACCAACACCTAGCAGACTTGTCCTCACTCTCAGTTACATGTTGCTTCTTCCTTTTCCAAAAAAGCGTTGTGCAAGCAGATGAGAAATCAGTTCAAGAAACTCAAAAATTCAGTTAGGGCAGAGAGGTAGAGGAGAAAAAGAAGAACTTGGAATCACAAGTGTTTAGGAAGGTATCGCTGCCCCTTCATCCTCAACTTCTGAAGAAGTCAGGGCAGATAAATCAGAAAGGCATCCAACAGGGAAGCACAGGTTTGCCTCTTTCACATGCACTTTTTGCCTCAAATATGAAGCTAATCTCAACGCCTCTTATTGGATGTTACTACCAGCCAAACAAAGCTCTTACTGCTAATTCAAGCACCAAAATCAGACACAGTTCATCATCAGTCATCATTTGACCACAAGATCAAAAAGATTCTTACTCCATGCTCTGGCTTCTCACTTCCTCTTCTGCGTGCACAACCTGTGGGTGATCAAAATCCTGAGGCTTTCAGAGAGACCGCCTATGTGAGCTTTCCACACGGTACAACAAGAAGGCTGGAATAACACCACATGGGGCAAGGAGGGTGCAGAAAGGGCACTCAGAAATATTTCCTTGTCTTCAACAGTTATACTGAGGTCATCAGTGCCAAGGAACTGTTCAAGCGCAGACATAATTTGAAGAGTCCAAAGACAAAGCACTGCATTAGGCAGCACAGACACATCATAATGAAAAACTAATGCTCCTGCTGCACCAAGGACAGCACCCTGTACATCCAGGAAAGAAGAAAAAACCTAAAATAGATACTCTGCCTAAAGTGCAAGATCAGGTTTGTCAGAGAAATATGCAGGGACTTCAATTAAAAATTCAAAACAAGACTTGGGGTCTCAAGAAGGTCCACAAAAATCCAGGAGGAAAATGACCTGGTCCCACTGAACCAGTCAATCTCCTAGATAAGGGAAGTATCTGTTCCCCGAATCCCATTTGTGCAGATACAGTAATCTCTGTCAAGATTAGAAAATGGAATCAGACATTGCTGAGATGGAGACAGATGAATCATCCTTCCCTGTAGAGTCACAATGATTTTATCCTATCTTACTACCCTGAAGTGGAAAACACATACTAAGATATATAATTTGTCACCTATGCAATTTTTATCTACACTTACCTGCTGACAGCTTCAAAACATAAATCTGGATTACAGTCTTCCCTTTAGATTAATCAGTTCTGAAGGTGTCAATGCCAATGTAAACCAATTCACTGCACAAGTTTTGGCAAATAAGGGAGAAATGGATTCATACCAGGTGCAGCAACTTCCTATACAGGAAGACATTTTCTCACGCAAACAACACTAATGCGGCAGATTCCTAGAAAAAAAGGGATACCCAGACATCCCAATTATCATGTACCAAGTCGGGTCTCTCCTCTCTATACTTTCACAAAATTATCATGATACTGGTAGGAGTCACTTGTGAACTCTGTACAAGCAATTACTTACAAAAAAATGTGTCACTATTTGTCTTCATCTCTTTTGTTTTCAAGTAGAAGCCACCAAAATTTGACAGAAAGAGCAACAGATAAAATCTACTCGTGGATCATCTGATTAAATCAATCCCTTTGCAAAAACCTGATGAAAGACCTGATAAGCAGAACTTCAAAATTATGAAAGCCACTGGCTACACATCACTAAGGATTGCCTGGTCCAAAAGGCTTGTGCAGGTGCTTGAGAATACAAACAAACACATGCAAATTTTACAACAAAACAAATGTAAATAGCAACATTTCAAAGCACTGTATTTAGTTTTCAGCTCATAACTCCCATTAAACAACAGGGCTTGCACAGCTAGAATTCCATACAATACGTGGCTATGAAGTATACTGGCAGCAGAGTAATTGCTCATAGGTTCATGCATCACTGCTCTGGCATCAGAGAAACTAAATTTAAAAGACTCATAACTCTGGTAAACTCAATAGCTGCCCAACTGAGACCAGCACTTCTACGTTCCCTCTTCCTTACTTGTCATTAGCCAGATCATAGAAGAGTTTATTCACGCAACCGATAGACAACAGGGACACAGCATCCAAATACGAAAATATCTTCAGCAGCATTTCTGATGGCATGCTGGAAAACAGGAGAAAGAGGAACATTGTTAGACTTGCCTGCAAACTCCAGAAATTGCACAGGTAAAGAATTTGAAATTCAAACCAGAGCAAAACAAAAGAAGTGGAAACTATCAACTTGTAAACACACAAATCAAAAAAATCACCTGAAGAGTTAACCCAGAATTTGGGTTCTGATTATACTCTCTGATATATGGCATTTGCATAAAACAATTCATCACAACTTTTTTAAGTGGCACAGAACAACTACAAGAAAATTATGGTTTTGCATTTTCACTAACTTTGTTAACTTCAACAGAGTATGACATGACACTACCTCATTCAATCTCAGTTTCTTACTGCTTGTACCATGACTTTAACATTTGCCAAAACTGCAGATATCTTTCCTCCTGGCTGTGGCATCAGGTCTCAGGATGCACCGGGACAGAAATATCCTAGTCAAACAGTAAGATCAGGCTCTACTTCATCATAATCTTCAAACTACATGTGCTCAGGGCTCTCATACAGTTTTTAACAGAAAAACATGAACTTCAACATAAGAGCCAAGTGGCATCTTGAGATCATTAAAGTTTCTGTGCATCTGGAAGGCTGCCTGAAATGCAGGTGCCAGTCTAAGCATGATAAGCCCAAGATACCCTGGAGATAAGCCACCATGATTTTATTATTAACAGACAGAAACCTCATACCCTTCAAGTGGCGCCCCATAACTGCACAGAGTTTAAAATAGCTGCATTTTATACTCTAATTTTTTGGAGCATAGAGAATGGTCACATCAAAATCACCACTGAAAATACAAGGTGCTGTGAAAGTCAGTGCCCTAGCTGTATCTCATTCTTTTACTACTGTGTCATTTACAACAGTTGTTGATTTATAATACGTTACTCCAAAAGCACAGGGCTGTCAAGGGGAGCATTATAATGCCAGTACTCCAATGTTTGTATTAAAACTCAGAATCTTCGCTGTAATAATATTGAGGCAATGTGCCAAAACTTGCAACATGCCAAAACTTGCATGGTTATTATGCAAAATAACCCATAAACTGAAAGCCCATAGTAGTGCATTTATTCCAGAGAGAATTTAGAAATGATCCCTTAAAATTATGCAAATTAAATAAAATAATACACTTGATCCAGAATTCTCAACAGCAGTTTTCACAACCACATTACTTTTCCTTTGAAGGAAGCTGAAAGGATTTTTTTTCCTTTTTTCTCTCATCTTTCACACTAGACTAGCAGCATAAAGGTATTGACCTGGCATTCCAATGCAAAACAGAAATTATTACACAGGAAGCTACCAAATGAATAAACCAAGGAAAATTATTAATCTTTCAGGTAATATATTCTTAGATGGGGTTCTCTGTAAAAATGTAACTAATTTTCAAAAAGAAAACTCAGGATTATATTGAAAGTGCCTTTTAATTATCAAACAGGAAGGGAAATATTTACCTTTCAGCAAATATGCAACAGTCATTTATTCCTCCCCCCTCATCCCACTCCACCATCCTCAGCCTCTCTATACAAAATAAAAACCAAGCATCAAGAGAAAAATACAAAGTTTGATTCTGAAATGGCTTTTATTGGAGTAATAAAATAACTATTTTTATTCCCAAGGAACAACACTGCCCACGACATGCAAAGGAGTTGCTGAAGGCTTCACGTGGCTTGGAAAAGTTACATACTTCATATGAACTTAGAAAAGGAGGCAAAGGACAACCAAAACAGTAAACATTAGAAGGTGAATACGGGATCACAAAGTAGGCCAGGAGAGCAAATCTTTTCAACCCAGAACATTTGACATAGAAATTTCTAATACATGAACATAACGACTGTAAGCAGTCAAAAGATGGCTTAGAGTCTGCAAGGGGTCTTCCTAAACCAAGGACATACTCACCTCTCAATGCACACCCTTGGTTTCCGTTTTACAGCAGGAGTCAAATATAGATTTTTAATTCCAGCATTTACAGTTTCAGAGCACTCCCCAGGCCTGGCAGCAAAGGTCCTTAACCTATTTCTAAGAAAGAAAAGCCATTAGGAGTCATATCTTCAAAAAATGAAGAAATATGTGTATTGCACACACCTAGACACAACACTTTAGTCGAGGCAGAATTCAGGGAATACATCACATGGCAACTCATTATTATCTGCTCACAGATTTGGAAAATTATCACCAAGTTAAAATATCTGACACCAGGAAGATGTCAGATTTAAACTCATAGCTGTCTCTCCTCTGATTAATCTCTCACAATAGACAGAAGGGAGTAGTGTCACTCCACCAAACCAGTTTGAATTCAGTAGAGATTTATTAAGGTTATACAGCTGCCTCACTGTGGTCACCACAACCAAGCCCCACAGAGGTCTCTGCAGTGAGATGAACTCACTGATTAATCTTCTGGTTTGCAACATTACTCCAGAGACATTTTTGAGCCATCCAACTTTGCTAAGCTATTAAAAGATACCAAATAAAACAATTCCTTGAACCTTTCTCGAAAACTTTTGAGGTTCAAAAATAATTTCCCTGAACATACAACAGAATAAGATTTGAAAAAAAAATTATAGTCTCATTTCAGACTTTCTTGTGCTAAAATATTCACAAATCTGAGAGATAAGTGCTAGTTCAACAGGCAAGATGGGTATCAATGTTTTCATAGGTCATTAGCACACCACAATTTGGATAGAAATTAGTTTCTTGTATCAAATAAAGCAAATATGCATATGCAAATATGCAAATAAATTCTTAAAATCCAACTGGCCACATATTTTTCCAAGTTTTCTAATAGCAAGGACTTTGTAAGCTGTAACTAATAAGCTGAGATTCAAACTCTATCTTAATCAAGTCCTTGCACTTTATACCCACTAATGCCACCAAGCAGGCAGAGCTTCCCATTCACTGCATTAGTGATGTTTTAAATTCCCAGATGACTTTCTAACATGTTGTCAAACCAGCTCTGAGTTTCTAGGCAACCAATTGACATTGGGGAAAAAAATGTTGAAGTATAAGGGTACCACATACATTTAACACATGCTGTTCCTGATTTAGCATTGGTTTATGCTCAAAGAAAAATAAAAATAGAAAGCAAAGAACAATCTCACTCTACATTGTCAACTGGGATATGCGGAAAAAAAAATCCAAGACATTTTACTGAGAATTGTTATAACACAAAAAGACATGCACATTTTAGCTTGGGTGCCAATCACTAACAGACCACCTAACTAACAACTATAAAGAAATAACCAGGTAACAAATATGACCTGGAGGCCAAGCAAAGGTTTTACTCATGTATCAGGATCAAGAAGTACACTTGGATGATAAGCCACTAACAAACTTCATTTTTCAAGAGCCATTAAAGGGATTTATGGACACAAGTCATGTTCAACAGCAGCAGAGCTATCACTTCTGTATGTTCCAGGACAACATGGCCCAGGCTATTCTGCCCTGAATCCAAGCTGAAAGCACAAACATAATTAGTTTGGGTATACTCTACAGAGACCTAAGTTCATAAACTCCAGGTACAGGAGTAATTCAGATAAGAAGCTAGGTCCTGGATTTTAAAACACACTTTACCTTGTACAGCCATAACCTGAACTGCCTGTAATCAGTCCTTCCTGCTCATTTTAACCACTCCTTGCATCCCCCTCTTCTTCACCCCCTCTTATCTGAGAAATGTTGCCTACACATGCCTTGAAAACTTTAATGTAATATATACTCCCTTTGAAAGCTTCAGTTAAAAAAAAAATAAAAACATGAACTTTGTTGAGTCTTCCAAAACAAAAATACTCTTAAGGTGTGAACAACAGCAAATCCAATCCATAAACTATTTTTCAAGTACTGCGCGTGCTAAGATTTTAAATTAATATTGACAAAACACTTTTACACTGCATTGACAAAGCTTGGGCAGATAAGCACAAGTCAATGATGGCTGTTACAGTCCCTCTTTAGAGACTTCCAGAACAGCTGAGATGCCCTTACTTAGAGGCACAATAATTTCAACTGCTTTTTCATTAGCTTTCAACTTGTGGGACTCAGTTTTGTACCAGTATTTTCACTTTCATACCCTACAGTACTTGCAGTGTGACTTATTTTTTTGATGGTCAGCAAACAAGTCTCTTTCAAGTAATGTATATTAAATGTTAAGTAATGAAAAACCCCTGTCTCCTTCTCTGAAATTTTAAAGCATAGCTGGGGATAAATAGAAATTACAGCAATCATAGAATTACCTGAGTTGGAAGAGACCTCCGAGATCATCAAGTCCAACCCTTGATCCAACCCCACTGTGATTTCTAGATCATGTCACTCAGTGCCACATCCAGTCTCATCTTAAAAATCTCCAGTGACGGTGAATCCACCACCTCTCTGGGCAGGCCATTCCAATGCCTGACCACTCTCTCTGTAAAGAACTTCTTTCTAATATCCAACCTAAACCTCCCCTGACAGAGCTTAAGCCCGTGCCCTCTTGTCCTACTGCTGATTGCCTGGGAGAAGAGACCGACCCCCACCTGGCTATAACCTCCTTTAAGGTAGTTGTAGAGAGTGATGAGGTCTCCCCTGAGTCTCCTCTTCTCCAGACTAAACAACCTCAGCTCCCTCAGCCTCTCCTCATAGGACTTGTGCTCAAGTCCCTTCACCAGCCTGGTTGCTCTTCTCTGGACCTGCTCCAGCACCTCAATATCCTTCCTGAACTGAGGGGCCCAGAGCTGAACACAATACTCAAGGTGTGGCCTCACCAGCACTGAGTACAGGGGAAGGATCACTTCCCTCGTCCTGCTGGCAAAACGTTTTGACATTTTTTTACTTCATCTAACAATTATAAAGTCTTTTTACAAGGTGGATGTTATCCCACTCCATTTACAGGTTAAAGAGGAAAAAAAAAAAAGAAAAGAAACAACAGGGGAAATAAAACTGCTATAAAATCCAAGGCTGTTACAAATGGGGGAGCAGAAAAATCTGTTTTCTCAACATTGTTTCTAAAATTTAAATTCTTGGAGGTTGAATATGTACTATAAGATTTAGGTTAATCACACCTTCTGCAGTGAAAACTGCACATTTATTAGAAAGGCCTAACTACCCCGACTATATTATACCTTAGCCACTAGGATAACTAGTAGTTTGTAGCTAGGCTACTGCTTACTATAGTACCTTCTCCAAGCTCAAGGACATACCCAATCTTAAGCCTCCCTTCCCAGGCAGAAAAAAAGGTGCATTAAACCCAGGACTCCGCACACCTGGCAACACCTGCGTTTTCCCACTTCAAGGGGCAAGGAGGGGAGAGCACCATGGCCATGAGGGCGTACACGACCACAGCCCCGGCCGTGACAATTTCAGAGCTGTAAACCAGAGCCGTGGGACAGGTGGAAGGGGTTTCACAGAGGAGCAATGAGTGCCGAGATAAAAACAACAAACCACTCTGGCCGGGTAAGGTGACGGTGGCCAAGTAGGCAGCCCTGAGCCGGCAGAGCCCTGGGCCGGCAGAGCCCTGGGCCGACACGCCCCTCGTTACCTGACGCGGCCCGTCGCCATGGCCGCTCATTAGCGCCACAGCGCCCGAATTCGCGCCGCCAGCGGGGAGGCAAGGAGGGAAGCAGGGGGGCTGCCTCCTCCCGCGGGCCGCCGCAGGGTGGGACTGCGCTGGCCCGAGGGAGGCGGAGCCCGGGAGTGCGGCCTCAGGGGAGGCGGCGCTGGTTTCCCGAGCAGTCTCGTGTGGGGCACAACGGAGAGCGTAGAAGCCCCGGGGAGGGGCAGCGCCTGCCGCCCTGTCGGCGCCTCCACCCTACGTCTTACAGTGAGCTCCGCGCCGGCCCCGGGAAGCCGGAGCGCGGTGTTCTCGGCGGTCAGAATCACAGAATCGAGCGATTCCAACCTATGGCCAAACACCACCACGTCAATTAGACCACGGCAGTAAGTGCAACATCCAGTCTTGTCTTGAAGACTTGCGGGGAGACGGTGACTCCACCACCTCCCTGGAGAGACCCATTTCAGTGTCTAATAATCCTTTCTGTGAAGAAATTCTTCATGATGTCCAGCCTAAACCTCCCCTTGCACAGCTGGAGACTGTGTCCTCTTGTCCTATCACTGGTTGCCTGTGGGAGGAGAGGTCAACCTCACCTGGCTACAACCTCCTGTCAGGTAGTTGTGGAGAGCAATAAAGATTCCCCCCCCCCCCTCCCCCCCGAGCCTTCCCTTCTACAGGCTGAACTACCCAGCTCCCTCAGCCACTCCTCATAGAACACGTACTCCACACCCTTCACCCGCTCTGTTGCCCTTCTCTGCACACACTCCAGCACCCCAATGTCCTTCCTGAACTAGGGGGCCTAGAACTGGACACAGTACTCGACGTGAGCCTCATCGGTGCCAACTACAGAGGGGGAAAATCATTTCCCTGGTCCTGCTGGCCGCACTATTTCTGATTCAAGCCAGGATGCTATTGGACACATGGCACACTGTTGGCTCATTTCAGTCACCTGTTGATCAGCAACCCCAAATAATTTTCCGCTGGGCCGCTTTCCAGCCACCCTGCCCTCAACCTCTAGCCCTGCCTGGGGTTGTTGTGGCCCGGGCACTTGTAGGACCCGGCACTTGGTCTTGTGGAACCACATAACGTCGGTCTCTTCCGGCCTCCATTCGTACAAACGTCAACTGCAGCGCTTTTACACACCAGCATGTGCCAGACCAAGAAAAACACTCATAAAAAGAACAGCTTTAAAAAGGTGACTGGGACAGCAGTCTCACTGCGCTGCAAGCGGCTCCCCCGCGCCCCTTTAGGCGAGACGGCGGGTCCCCGCCCCGAGTGCGGGATGTGCTGTGGCCGCGGCGGCGCTGGGCATGGCGGGCGCTGTAGTGACCTTGCTGGGAGCCGCTCCCGGCGGCGGGCGGGAGAGGGAGCCCGCTCAAACTACCGCTCCCAGGGCTCGCCGCTGCCGCTCCCCGTCCCAAACATTTCCGCCGGGGCAATGGCGAGCGGCCGCTGCTGGCGGTAAAGGGTCAGTGGGGCTCCCGACCTGCCTGCTCGGGGCGGGAAGCTGCCCTGGCTCTTCCCCGAGGGTCCCCCGGGAGAGCGTGGCGAGCGGCAGGAATTTTCCTTTCGGCTCGGCTGCCCCCACCGTACAGCCGTGAGGCCGGCGGGGAGCCGTGCCCGAGATGCTGCCCGCCTCCCTGGGGCGGACGTGCCTGGGGAGGTGGCTGCTCGCCCCCCGCGGATGGGCGCTGCTGGGGACGGGGACCGGGGCGGGAACGGGGACCGGGTCCTGCCTGAGGTGTCGGCACCAGCCCCTGCTGCTGCTCCGGCCCGCCCGGCAGAGTATCGGGACGCAGGCGGGAGGGCTGAGAGCTGAAAAATCAGGCGATGATAGCAAAGATGTGTCCGTGCAAAGGGCGCGGAACGAGGAAACGGTGCTGTCGGCCGCTCAGAAAGGTAAGGCGGGCGGCAGTCACAGTGAGGGGGATGCTGTGTGCTGCTTAGAGAGGCTGTCGCGGAGACAGTTCGTGCTGCAGCTCTGGATTTGTAGTCCCAAAACACAAGTGTTTGAGAAAAAACCCACCACACCGAATCTCTGAATACTACCAAGCCGGTTCCTTTTCACCTCATACTATTTGAGTAATTGGTACATTTCAGTGTATTCATAGCGCAAGCAGAATAAACTTTGTGGCTTCTTCCAAGCAGACTGTTGATTCAGTGTTCAAGTCACATCAGAGACAAGGTGAAGTAACCTCTCGTTTTCCTTTGCAAGGGGGAAACCTGTCGCATGCAGTCTGTCTCACGGCTTCTGAAACAAGTTAACCTCCAGCAAAACTGTCGAAACTATGTGTGATACTAGTTTCTTTATGGAATTGCCGCCTCTTTGGGCGGTCTCATTCACCTCAGTGAAAAGTGATTACTATGTAATTAGACTCAGAAATTCTAAGTGCTTTGAAATGGTTTATGAAAAGTGCCTTCAACTGAGTAGGAGACTGCAGGAGAAATGATTATTGAAGTTTCCTCGGTAACTTGTACTTAACTGAAAGGCACACTTTATCACTTTAAAAGATTAGTAGTCTCTTTCCAAGTTCTCAAAAATACTTTGAAACTGAGAATCTCTTATGACTTTTTTGGATGTTTATTTAGTTTTGCTAATGCTTTAGATCAAATCTGATAGATAAAAACTAATCGGATAAACAGCAATTAACAATGTTAATAAATAAAACACGTATTTTGGTCTAATATTCCTCCTTTTTATTGTTCTCTTGATTAGTAATTCATAAAATCAGTTATTTTCAGTGTGTGCAATTTATAAGCTTTTTCATTTTTACTTTTCCCTTTCTGTGTGTAAGAATTGCAATAATTGTGGATTTAGGTGCTAAATAACTCATTAGTTCTTAAAAAATCTAGCTCTCATGTACCCAAAAAAATAGCAGTAAGTGATTTTTTGGATCTTGAAATCA
>NW_020955329.1:32950-40186 GCF_003031625.1 Empidonax traillii
AATTCATAAAATCAGTTATTTTCAGTGTGTGCAATTTATAAGCTTTTTCATTTTTACTTTTCCCTTTCTGTGTGTAAGAATTGCAATAATTGTGGATTTAGGTGCTAAATAACTCATTAGTTCTTAAAAAATCTAGCTCTCATGTACCCAAAAAAATAGCAGTAAGTGATTTTTTGGATCTTGAAATCATCCAGTAGGAAAACAGAAAATAATAAGGCTTAACACAGAGATATAAACATGCCCTGTACCATATAAGAGATGTTCCATGGTCTCTTGCTTATAGTGATGAGACATTACGGAAACCGTTACTGGAATTTTTTCTCCTACCAAAATGTTATTTGAGCTGCAGACTAATAGAAAAGCATTTACGTAAGAAAACTATGCAAGTTTTATTATGTAACGTTGTAACTTCTGTGTTGTTTTCTGTTTTATTTCAGTGAAAGAAGCTGGAAGAGACTTCACCTATTTTATTGTGGTGCTTGTTGGAATTGGTGTTACAGGTTATTTTTTATGATTACATTCTTTATCAGAAGACACTTTTTATAAATTCCGTCACGTTTGGTAAGTTTTCATTCCATTTGCTGTTATTTCTTTTACAGGTGGTTTGTTCTACGTGATTTTTAAAGAGCTATTCTCTTCTTCTAGTCCAAATAAGATCTATGGAGATGCCTTGGAGAAATGCAGATCTCACCCTCAGGTTGGTTTGTGGGCTTTAGTCATAAGTTTATGTTTCTCAGTAGTTATTGTCTCTTTTCAAGTCAAAAGTTCACACAAGGAATCTCACAAGCCAAGCTACGGGAAAAGCCATGTGGTGCTTAGAAGATCTGCCAGTGCTTTTAGCTTGCCAGAGGTGGGTCAGCTCCAAACTGGAGCCTGTGTTAGGACGGGTCAGTGCAAGCGTTGAGCGTGTGTGAATTAGCCTGCTGGAAGCCAAGTGCATGTGCCAGAGCACAAAAACTGATGCAAATACAATCTGCCCTTCAGAGCATGTACTTGTGCCTACATACGGAAAGTCTTACAAACATACCTGACTTCCTGCTAAATGTAGTACTTAAGGAGTTCTGCAGGCCAGAGAGGCAACTGGTCCCACTTAAGTTTTGTATATCTAGCCTACTGCCTTTTCTCAGCACAGTTATTGTGTTGTGACACTTCACTACGGTTCTGTCACTCTGGGAAACACTGAATAGATACCCAGAAATTTAAACTCTTCCTTTGCAATATGCTTAGCCTTCCTGTGGCTAACAGGAAAAGAGATGCAGAACAGGAAAAGAGATGCAGAACAGTCATGGGATCACACAGTCATAGTGAGGTTTAAACAAAAATCAATCTAAAACTAGATTCTAAAAACCACTACTTCAGGCAAAACAAGAAATGCATGCAATAGCTTTCAAGCAAGGCTGCCTCAGATATAATATACTGAGGATAACCTAGAAATGAAGTGACAGGTTGTCACTAGGAAAAAAACGATGACTGCTTTGGAACAAGTTTGTAGAATTAAAACTTCTCTCCAATACTTGCACAGTAAAACCTACCCTCCTTTCTAACCAACTTTGAAGTGAGTTTAAAACTAGGTTAGTCTGCTCTGGTTTTATAGATTTGAAGAAAAAAATACTGAATTTCTTCAACAGTGGTGGTTTTTAGATAATGTGAAGGGGAATGCGTTTGCATTTTAAACTTTGAAATAGTCTCTTGGAGGAGACATGAACAAATATTTCATGCTTTTTTTTTCCTTTTTACCCAAATGTTGGTTTACACGTCTTCATCTCAGAGGACAGTAAAAGATCAGCTCAGTTGCTTAGATACCCATAATGGGCTATTCACTTAAGAATTGGACTCAATGATCCTTGTGGGTCCCTTTCAGCTCCGTATAGTTTGTGAAATGGAAGATATTAGTAGAATTTATTTTAAATGTTCAATATTTGACTGTAAATACAGAAGAATTTTCTTTAACACTGTTTTCCTTCATAAACTCTTCTATTCTTGGACACACTAGACTCACAAAGGGCATTTTGTTAAAAAAAAAATGCATTCCCAGCAAGGGTGTGAGCTGATACTGGAATATCTGTTTGTATGTGATACATTCTGACAATTCTAGCCTCTTCTTTTGTAGATAATTGGTGTTTTCGGTGACTCTATTAAAGGTTATGGGGAGGCAACAAGAAGAGGAAGACGACAGCATGTCAGGTACCCTTTGGTGTTTACCCATTACAGACAGTAGTTTTTGCACAGTAGAGACGTTTTGGGCCACAAATTGTATCTAGATTGAAGAACTGTATGTGACGTACCCTGTCACTTCTGACTGAACATAAAAGTTTTTTGCAGTACCTTTTGTGTGGTGTATACCACTAAGTAGAATAAAATACCTATTCTGAGTGCCTCAAAACAAGCAATGGTCATCATGGTAAATGTATAGCTGATCTCTCCAAAAACCAGGAGGAGTCTGAAGAGAGTAGTAAAGAGGCCTAGACATGCATGTGGGGAACAGGAATCTGACTGAAATTTACAGTTTGAAACTGTTCTGAACTGATGCTCAGAACTGGCTGCCCATTTCTTATATAGCTTTTTTTGTACTTGAGGCCACATCTCTACTGTGTATTTAGCAGAACTTCTTTCACCTAAACCTTTAATCAGTGTGTCTATTTATTACTCTCCTTTTGAGAAAAACAACAGAACTATTTCTTACAAAACATTAATCCTCTGTGCTTTCCCTTTATTGGGTTCTTTGTCTGGAATATATTCAATGAGGTTTCATATAGGATGAGACACATAACTCCCAATACACAACTTGAACCATGAAATTGAGGTTGGGATTTTTTTTGACTTTTACTACTTGAAGTTTTATCTCTTCACCAGACTCTGTGAAAAAGTGTTTAAAGCAGAGCTTCTAAATGAAATGAATATGCACAGACATTTTAAGCACCATTTTGTAAAATGAACTATGTAGATAAGTAAATGTATTATGAATCAGCATTCCTGATATTTCATTTCCATAATTTTGAATGTCTAGTATTTTAAATAAATTTTTGAGCTGAGAACTGCATAAGATTGTAGAGTTCGCACCTCCAGTATAAGGATGACCTTAAATGTCTCCAAAATGTACAGGGGATTTTTTGTATATGAACACCTTGGATGTGAATTTACCACAGGAAGGCTCTTCATTCATCTTTGTTCTCTCTAACCCATCATGTCACCTTAAACTGTGTTCACAGTGTGTACCTGGGTATGACTGATGGAAATAAGACCTTGGTAGTATGCAGCAGTTATTAATTTCAGAAGGAAACATAACTTGGCACCAGAACTCTCATTTGACCATTAGTTTCTGAAAGTGGTCACTGCAAAAGGAATGGGACCTTTCTATTTATCTAATATATGCACATAAACCAACTCCAGTCTAAATATCAGCATTTAGGCTGTAGATCTGATATCGGTGCCAGTTATACAACTTCAACAGAATACAATTCTTGCCAAAGTAAGTAAGGCACATAATTAACTGTTTTGATGTGATTTAATCAGCCTAATAATTAAGTAAACAAGCATGCTTTGTGTGTTTTGGCTTGTTAACTTAGTTTAAGTGCCTAAAAAAACCCTGGTAGTCTTGGTGATGTGGGCATCACTTTCTAGATGTTGGGCTCCAAAACTCAGAGTTCTTTAGAAGAAATAAAAGGAAATTCCAGAGTCTTCAGCTACTGGATTGCTTTTGTGTTTTTAGGGGAGGATTGGGGTGAGGACATTTAAGCATTTCATCTCTTAATCCTCAACAGCTAATTAGCTCTTCTAACTCCGCTAGTCCTTAGGCACTCAGAGTAAAGCTTGGGAAGAGCAGTAGAGAAGGAACCCATGGTAGCATAAGGACTCCATCGGAATACAGTTTCTTACAAAATGAGTAAGCAACTCCTCTAAGTAAGTTAAATTTGAAGTTTTAACTGGCGTATAATATGTATCCTTGCTGGGTGGTTGGGTTTTTGTTTTGTTTTGCTGTTTTTAGTCACATTGAATACGTGAAGGACGGATTGAAACATATGCGTTTGAAGTTCTATATTGAGGGCACTGAATCAGGGAAACAGGGAACAGTCCATGTGGAAGTCAAAGAGGTATGTACAATTGCTAGATATAGCTGACAAGCCTAATCTTGAACTTAAACTGCCAAAGAGAAAAAAACAACCTGAAATTGTTTTCCTTGCAGAATCCTGAAACAGGAAGATTTGAGGTCCGCTACATATTTGTGGATGTTGACACCTATCCAAGAAGAACCATTGTCATAGAAGACAACAGATAGCCAACGATCAAAGCTGCTGCCTTGTCTCACTGAGTGTTGGATAATACTGATGTAGCCAGTCTACACGTGAATTGTTTGGTGTTCTCGACTGTGTCTCCCAGATTTGGGGTTGTGTTACAGGAAGTAGCCTCTCAGGGCATCCATTAATGACTTGGATAATAGCTGATACAGGATTTAAAGTGAAACCAATGAAATATAATAGACCTATGATTTATGGCAGATACTCTTGACATAGGAAAGCAATGGCTCATAATAAACAGTTTAATGATGGATAATACTTCTGCATGCCTAAATACTGAGTCTTCCAAGTTTTTAGGTTTGTATGGGGAGTTGTCTTCCTTGCTTGGATTTCCCACTACCACTGCAATAAAGAAAGTGGTATTTTAACTGTAGACAAACTCTACTGTTTTCATTCTGGATGTCTTTGTAGGTAAGAAGGTCATCATCATGGCTAGGCTTTGCGAACGAAGATTTGAGAATGGCTCTACCCACGCTTGCTACAAGCGCACTGATGGCTAAAAAGGCCAATGCGAGATAGACAAGTCCGGTTGCAGAATGTACAGCAGAAAGACTGCCCAGGTGATATCGACGAGACGCGATTCTTTCTGTGTTGTCTTTTCTCCTCGAGAGTGATCCTGCGTGTGTTCTCAAAAGCAGCAGCAGCGTTATAGATGGTGTGTCTCCAGGCCTCCCGATTGGAGGCCAGGTTAGACCAATGGTGGTGATCAATATGGCCAAGGCTGAGGGATTGTTTCAGGCAGTCCTTGTATCTCCTCTTCGGGCCTCCTCTCTTGCGGCAGCCAGTGGCAAGTTCCCCATAAAGCACGATCTTAGGGAGGCGATGGTCCTGCATCCTGGAGACATGCCCTGCCCAACGCAGCTGAGTTCTCAGCAGCATGGCCTCAAAGCTCGTGACTGCTGCCTGTTCAAGGACAGATGTGTTGGTCACATAGTCAGTCCAGTGGATGTTTAGGATTGTATCCGGAGGCAGCGCTGATGGAAGCGTTCTAAGAGACGCAAGTGGTGCTGGTAAATGACCCATGATTCAGATCCATATAAAAGAGTAGACAGTACGATGGCTCTGTAAACACTGATCTTAGTACTTTTCTTCAGGTGTTAGTTTTGCCACACTCTTTTATGGAGTTTACCAAAAGCACTGTATGCCTTTGCTAACCTGTTGTCAATTTCAGCATCAATCTTACCGTCTGAGGAGATGATGCTTCCCAGGTAATTAAACTGTTGGACTGATTTGAGTGCTGTTTCACCAATGTTGATATGGGGATGATGGAAGACTTCCTGAGGTGCAGGCTGATATGAAACTTCTGTCTTCTTCAAGCTGACTTCCAGACCAGAAAGCTCAGCAGCCTCTGCAAAGCAGGATGTTAAACGCTGCAGAGCTACTTCTGTGTGGGCGACGAGGGTGGCATCATCAGCGTAAAACCGGTCATGGACAAGATGCTTTAAGGTCTTAGTGTGGGCCTTCAGTCGCCTTAGGTTGAAAAGGCTCCCATCGGTACGATATCGAATGTAGACACCGTTTTCATCATCGAGGTCTGCCGTGGCCCTTTGGAGCATCATGCTGAAGAAGATCGTGAATAAGGTTGGTGCGAGAACGCAGCCTTGCTTCGCACCATTAGCTATTGGAAATGGCTCAGAAAGCGCTGGTCCTCATGAAGCGAGATGATCATTTTGAGGAACTTGGGAGGACATCCTAAACGTTCCAAAATCTGCCACAGACCTTTTCTGCTCACAGTATTGAAAGCCTTCGTGAGATCAACAAAGTTAACATAGAGTCCTTTGTTCTGTTCCCAACACTTCTCTTGCAGTTGTCTGAGAACAAAACACTTCTCTTGCAGTTGTCTGAGAACAAAAGTATTTAAGGGTGGGAGGAGTAGAGGCACACACCCATGACAGACAACTGAAAATAAAGACTTTAGTATTTGTGTCTTCTAAATGAATTAATGCCACACAGAACATCAGCAGCATCTGCTCCTTCCAGTGTTTGCCATGTTGCCCCACATGGTTGTAGCAAGGTGGGGGTTAACCACTTCTACCAGGCAACTAGTGACAGGACAAGAGGAAATGCCTTCAAACTGTGCCGGGGAAGGTTTGGGTTGGACATGAGGAAAAATTTCTTCACTGAAAGGGTGGTCAGGCATTGAAATGGACTGCCCAGGGAGATGGTGGAGCCACCATCCCTGGAAGTGTTCAGGAAGCAACTGGGTGTGACACTTAGTGCTGTGGTTTAGTTGTATCGAAGGTGTGACTCAATGATCTTGGAGGTCTTTTCCAATCTTAATGATTCTGTGATTCAGTGAATATAGCAAGTCTACCCCCTCATGGGAAGGAGTGCAGAGCCCTTTCAGGGTGCCTTCAGTCATCTCTCTTTGCTGAAGTTGCATTACAAACCCTATCATGGTTAGGTCTAAAAGTCAGTCATAGACAGGGGGAGCTGTAGTACTTGACAGTCGCTTTTCCTCTTGGCCACCTCCCTCCAGATCGTGACCCCCACAGAGAAAAGAGAGAAAGACCCCAGTATCTATAACTTCTGATATTCACATAATAGGTGACATGGGCTGTGCCCCTGGATGAATTGTGTAACACAGATCGTCTTTTTACCATTCAGTGCTCGTTACTCTCTTGTTGGCAATAAGCCTCATTTATGGAAGACACTTCTATCTCCAAAAGAGTTCTCTTGTAATTTCGGGAGAACATTTGGTATTTGCTATAAAGCTGGCTTTTCTGTAGAGTAACTAATGTACTCAGGAAGTAGTGTACTTCACCATGCTTTGTGTTCAAGCCCTGAAACCAAAATGGAACAGTAAGAGATAGGGGTACACATATATAAAATGTTCATGAAGCTAAATGGTAGTTAAGATCTTCACTGGTGTCTCTTTAGCAAAACTATCAAGCTCTAGGTACTGTTACCTTCAAAATGTTTTGAAAAACACAACATTCCA
>NW_020955329.1:40429-76748 GCF_003031625.1 Empidonax traillii
AGCTGGCTTTTCTGTAGAGTAACTAATGTACTCATGAAGTAGTGTACTTCACCATGCTTTGTGTTCAAGCCCTGAAACCAAAATGGAACAGTAAGAGATAGGGGTACACATATATAAAATGTTCATGAAGCTAAATGGTAGTTAAGATCTTCACTGGTGTCTCTTTAGCAAAACTATCAAGCTCTAGGTACTGTTACCTTCAAAATGTTTTGAAAAACACAACATTCCATTTAAACTTCTCTCTTTCCCACCTTGTCTATGTCTAGAAGTGTTATTTATCAAGGGTTTGTCCTTCGTCCATAAAGTGCTGCTTATTATTTTCTTTTGCTGCCTGCATCACCTCACTAGCTAAGCAGATATACCAGGATGCTTTTCTTCTTATTTCTTGGCTGGGGAACATGACTCTGAGGGACATCGCTTCTCCTGCATCATGAAAAAGCTGACAATATGTTTGATAAAATGAAGACAAAAGTAGCAGAAGAAATCCACCTTTACCCAAGCTTAGATATATTAGTGTTCTTAATTTGAACAAATGAAAAATACAAGGCTTAAATGCTTTCCTATCTCAGTGAAGAGAAGCTTTTGCTAATCCTTTTTCTAGGAACATCTCTTCAGTAAAGGAAAAAAAAGAACTTCATAGCTTGATTTATTATTCCCCTCCTAGCTAGATACCTATCACCAGCAAGATTGTTTAAACCCCACGAGATTTTCAAGAGTATTAAATTTTTATACGTATGTAGTTCAGCTGCAGAAAAAGAAGTTAAACAGTTTTTGCTAACAGAATTCCTCTGGGAACTTGTTACTTCTTTCCATATTTCTTCTGACGCTGAAGTTCTCTTGGTCCCTATGGACCAGGCTGGCACCCATGCTTAAAATATTTCCTTAAATCTTGTTTCATGCAAGCAAATATATGGGGACATCATAATCAAAATTAGGTGAAGATGAGTCCAGCGAGACATCTGAAATACGAAACATTGATCTCTTCAGCAGTACCAGTTTACCTGGTAGTTGTTTGCACTGGAGGGGAATAGCTACATTCACCGAGTTTAAACATCATGTTTTAGAACACCCCTGTCCTAATTCTCAAAGCAGCCTCAATTGTTCCTTACAAAGCTTCCCTTCTTCAGTGGATCGCTGTGCTACCAGTAAGCCATGCAGAGATCCTTCAGTATGGTAAGTAGGTCAGCGTTCCATCCTCTCACTGGAGGATGGAACAGGAGACAAGCAAAGTAACTGGAAGGTTCATCTTCACTTGTCAGTAAACACAAGCAGTAACCCTTTCAGTGTTTCCTTTTTAAAGCTCTTTCTTCTTTTTCTCTGGGAAAACACAAAATTACAGTGTATGCCAGTTATTTCTGATGTAGAAGTGTCATTGTTACTAAAGTGGTGGGGAAAAAAAATCACTCCCAGTAAATCAGAGCCAAAACAATGACATTTTCATGGAAATTAAACACATTTTCCAGTGTTCAGTTTTGATTGTTGCAGAATTATTAAAAATGTGTATGCTCAAAACCCCCTTCTCCTTTAGGAAGTGGAAATATGTCACTCATCAGTGAAATGTTGTTTTTCTGGAAATTGTGGCAGATTACTCAAAATGTATTTAAGGCATATGTACAATTTGGTCTGAACTTTCCCATCTCTGCACTCGTTTTTTTGGATGCCAAAATTTGTGTATATAGCACAGGCAACCAACATGCTTAGAGCTGGTTTGTGAGAATAATAATATTGCTATACCATCTATGTGACCTCTGTTTGAGTCTAGGTCATGTGTATACTTGCTGTATAGTGACAAAAAGAAATATCCCTTCAGGAGATTATTTTAATGAAAACTTTAAAATATCAAAAATTATTACTCTTTCACTAAGCTTCAGTAAACAGAAGATCTTACAAAGAAAATGTAATCTTAGACTGGGAAGGAAAAGGGATGTTGTGCACAACTGAGTTTAAAAATGACCTGAATACCTAAATATTTCCAGCATGGAATACTAGTTAAACAATTGATTTAGGCGATAGAGTCATGATCTTGGAAATGGTTGCAAATAAATGGATATCTGATAACAAGAAACTTCAACAAACGCATTTAACAAGCAGAGAAGACAAGAATGTAAGACAATTATTGTGTTGTGTGCCAACTGCAGAAATAAAAGGCCAGAGAGGGTGTGCTGGGTGTTTTCGCAATTTCATTTCACTTTGCTCTCAGTCTCATTCACTATCACAAGGAGTGTTATCCATTCTAATACTTGTGGGATTGTTCCAGTGCGTAAATTATCAGCAACCTAACCTGTTACAGATTACATTAAAAAACCATTGAAGACGCATTTTGAGTCAAAGCCCACTTTTAGGATTCATAGGGGCCTGTAAGCTGATGGAAATACTTAAGGCAAGCACAGAGATTGAGGAAAAAGTTTAAAGGGAAAAAAAGGTTGAAGGAGCAAGTTTAGAGATGACAGTAAGGGCTCATAACTGGCCTCTGTATATCAGGTTGTGAAGTCTGTGCTTGGAGATCTGAAATACAATTGGCACTGGAAAAACGGGAATTTGAAAACAGAAAGATCTTCCCCCTCTTTTTGAGGGGGAAAAAGAAAACCTCCCTAGAGAGATGTTCACTTGCTCAGAATGCAGAATAATAGAACACCAGTAGAAATTCTCCTTAGGCAGCTGGGAATGGATATCATTATGATATACAGTTATTTGAAACTGTACTATAAATAATTGAACAGCAGAAGTATTTTATAGTTCTTCTTACGAAGTTTTCAGGGGGTTTTATTCTGTATGTGTTATGTAAAGTAATCTATAGGAATTATAGAAAAATGTGAATTAATACCATCCTGTATTCAAATTCAGTATACACTCAAAATTAACTCAAGTCCTTGCCTCTTGCTGCCGTTGTTGCCCCGTGCAGCAGCATGGGCAATGTGCCGCAGTGGTGGAGCACCCACTGGGGCTGGCAGCACTGGTGACTCTATTTCCAGATTATGTACAGGCTTCTCCCTCCACATCTTAAAACCTCCTGGTACTGTCCTGGGAAACCTTTCCAGGATAATCGTGTTTATCCAACCTCTATTTAATTACAGTTCCCCTTTATCAGAATCACAATTACGTTCTCTAGCATGAGTTGCTGCCTTGTATTACTCCCCACAATTAACTTTATTAACCTTTTATCTAAGCACATTTTCACTCTTTATAGGAACAGGGTTGTTTTTTCAATTTCAATCCTGATTCATTTTTTTCCATTAAAAACATAACAATCTCTGCCATAACAACATTTAATTATAGTTATATGCATAATAAATCATGGCTATATTCCCTGAGATGTGATTTGCTTCATTAGTACTACAACCTTCATAGAGGAGCTGAAAGTGAATTGCTATATTGTACTCTGCCTGGGTCCATGCATTATCCTGTGTTTTAATAACATGAAGTCAAATCCCAGTGTTGGAGTGAAGATTTGCAGAATGCCACCAGTTGCTTTTACTGTGATACCTGGCAAGATCTAGGTGCCCTCTCCTCCTCTGTCTGGCTGCAAAGCTACCCTGAATATGGTAGCTTTGTGCTAATTTTTTGTATTCTTTCCACCTATTTTCCCTAAATGTCTCTTAACACCTTGGGGGGGGGGGGTGCCACTAGCCTCTGCATATATTTCTCTTTCCCTTCAAAATTTAGGCCTCACTTCCATGTCTGCATGTCCCTTCTTTACCCATATTTAATTTTGCAGAATAAAAGTTAAACTCCCACAACCACTAATCTTTTCTGGACCCTTCACCAGCTTCATTGCCCTTATACATATATATGCCTATGCATAAAAATTACTGTAAATATATAAAGTAGAGCATATATGTTTTATATTATGTATACATAATAACACCTATCTATGTACTTCACCTTGAAAACTTTTTATGTAATATCAAAATAAACCAGCTTCTGGGGCCATTCAAGAGCAGACACCTACCGTTACTGACTTAAGTCATGTTGCAAAGCTGGTCTCCAGTGATGTTCCTGAAATCCCTGTGATCCACATAAGCCACATGGAGCTAACAAGTGTTGAATTCTGGGTGGTGGGTCCAACTGACACTGTCATTTTTAACTGATATCCCGTACCCCATCCAAACCTTCAATGACTGACGTGTATGAATACTCCAGGCATCTCTCAGTGGCAAATATTTCAAGGTAAATTAAAAAGAAGAAATCAGATAAGCAAAAGGATGTGACTTGTGCTAAGATTAGAGCCAGTCAACTGTAATCTCTATTGAGTGAATCATAATGGCAGTTTCTTCTTGATAATCTGTTGCTCCATCCTGCATTACAATGATCATCATGTCTAGGCTTCGCAAATGAAGATTTGAGAATTGCAATGGTAAAGGCCAGAAAAAAAAATAGTGGTGTATTCTCTTGTGGTTGTAAGCCTTTGGGATGGAATTGAAAGTGGAAGTATGTGGATATATGTTTTGTGGTTTTGTAAAAACTTGCATTTTTTATGTTGAAAGCATTAATTCTAAACCAACTGCCAGTGTCACAGTCAGCCCCATTTACCCATAGGCTGGCCATCATGCTGTACCACCCATATGAGGGATGTGACAGAGTGACTTTCTCTTCCTGAAAGACTGGCTCCGTGCTTCCTAAGCAAAGTGTTCCTACATGACATCTCCAAAATAATTATCCACCACAACATAAATATCAACACGTACACACACGATATCAAAGAAAAACTAATACTCTAATGTCCTAATTTCAAGAAAGTCAATGCTTTTAGATTTAGCACACTTCAGTGTACATTGGGAGGTAATGCTATAATCAGTGAGCAGTCTTGCTGTGTGAGAGCATTACATTCTTTTCCTGTGTACCCAGTCGGATGTGGTTGCATTGCTGTACCTTGTGATAGAGTTCAGGAGCAACCAGCACATAGAAATCCATGTTGAGGTCCTTGTGATGATTTATAAAGGGTTCTGCTGTTGTGCCTGCTTGTGTAGCAGTCAGGAGTCTCCACTTTTCAAATGCAGACATCTGATGGCTTTCTAAAAATACATGCTACTCAGTCTTAGAGCCCCGGGGAAGGTTGCTATCTCCAAATCAAGGGTCATTCATCTCTTCCCTGGGAATAAGAGGCCGTTTGCTGGAGGCCAGCTGCAGGCAGGTCTTTTAGACCTCTGCATACCACACATGTTCCTCAGGCCATGCTTTCTGCAGCAACTCTGTGCCACTCTCACTGGTATTCTAAAGACAGGAAATAACATAGGTATTTTTGGAACTGCCTTTACATCACTGCCACATCATACAGGGTTACATGAAAAGCACACTTTCACACTGAAATAATACTTAGTAGAAATAAGGACTTGTTAGTAGTGGTACAGATATTTTCTCCATCACAGAAATGGGTAACAAGCACAGGGCTGGGACTCAAGAAATACTGAATGTGTGCTAAATTCTATCACCCTTCTCTGGACCTGGAGTGAGAATTTTTGTCTTTCCCTTTACAATCATAATCACCTGTCCCAAATGAATGTTGTGAGAATCAGGTAAGGAACTGAAGCTGCAGACAGCCTGGGCAGGTAGGCAGGAGCCCTCAGAAAAAAACAGTTTGTGGGATCCAGAGGGTTGGATTTTCAGAAACCCTTGGGCGCATTTCCTAAACGCATTTCAAATCAGTACTTGAAAGCATTTTTCCAGGAAGAAGATTTTATGACTTCTGTCTGTTAAAGTGATGAGTAAAGAAATTATTACATAATATGTCACAACACTGAAGAAACAGACACTCTTAACCTTTCTCTCAGGCCATTCCTCAAATCCATGATTATACAAGAAGTTTCATAGGAAACTGATAATATTAGCGCTGATAAAGAAGAGTCAAAGTATCCAGTAGCCCAAGCCTGGTATTCCTAGATGTCTCACATGCCTGCACTGCAATTAATTTCTGGTTTTAGTGGAAAACTCTTCAGATTTGAAAAAGAATGTGCCAAGAAGCAGTAGCTCACTTTTAAGCTCAGATTAAAAAACAACAAACCAAAGAGTTTTATGCATAACAGAACAAAACCCATCCCCTGGGAACAGTATGAAATTATTTATGCATATAAAGAGTAAAATACATTTCTCTGAGCTGGGTGCAGCTTTTTGTGATGCAAACAGCAGCCGAAGCACATTACAATGTAGTGGGCTGTGTGGCTAAAGCCACAAAGGGGAGAGCAGATCTTGATTCTCCTCGCATGACAAAAGTAAGAGATGATACAGAAAAGAGGAATTTTATCAGGAGATGATAATAATATTATCCTAAACCTATTCACCATCTTTTTTGGCTCCCTACAGCATTCGTTCTACAGTCTTTGAGGATTTTAAGAGAACCTAACAACCATCAGCAAGTCCTTTAGCTGCAGTGAATGCACACTTCTGAAGCTTTTGCCATAGTTTGTAGTTTGGCACCACCTTTCTAGACAACAAAGAATGGCAGCTTTGCCCTGCCAGAACGTTTGGCTTGAAAGCCTTCGAACAAAAAGGAAACTTTAAAGAAAGGTGATTATTTCCCTGTCTGTTTTGCTTAATAGAGATTTTTAATAAAAAGATGGCATTCTCTGTCCTCAGCAATTTTTTCCTCATCAGTTTTTAGAAACTGTCCCACAGATTAGTGCTCCCTGTAGCACTTCGGTTACAGCTCTATAGCCGTGGATCTGTGCTGTCACAGGTTCAGGATCCATTACTTGTGTTTCCAAGTCATGAAAACTGAAGTTTCTAATGTAAACTGTATTTTTTGCTGAATATAGTAAATTTTAGTATTTTAAAGGGAGCCTGTGAATGCCTGATATGAATGTGGTACTTTTACTCAACATTCGTAGGCAACAAATTTCAAACTATTTTCTACACTTCATCTTAAGAGTTTCATCTCCTTGCTGAAAAGCAAACAGAACTGGCAATGGTAGCCAGTACCCTCATAGTCCTAAAAATAAATATATTCTTCCATAATCCAAGGAATTGTTAAGAAAAATAGTAAAGGTGACAAACATATGGGTAACTGACCTGCATTAGCATCAGAGTAACCCATCCTTCAAAGAAAATTCAAGTGAAGCATGTAGATTTTTTTAATTAACTCTTCCTTTTTTCTCTTCTGTTTGTTCCCCAGCATGCCCTCACTTGTGTAGGGCCTGTCCAGGATCAGCTACCCAAGAATAAGCTTAATCACAAAATTACCTTACAGCCACTCTCTGCAAAACCTCCTTCCAGGCTGAGCTCCTTATCTTGTGACCCAGAAGCTGCAAATAACCCCCATGACATGACCTGTTTTACAAAATTCTCACAAGTTGATACCTGAAGAAACCAAAGAGGTCTGTGTACTTGAGTGCTTGGCTTGGTGCTTCCCATCAGCACTGTATGAGGGAGTCCCAGGAGATACTCCATAAGATGTGGTCACAAAATTCTGGATGACACATGGCCATCCTGCCCATGTTTCTTATGACAATCTGGTGGCTAAGCCGCTCACTGCCATGTTGGATGGTGAAGCTGCATTCCCTCTTAAGTCTTTGCTTCCTTCTCTGATTGTAAAATTATTCTCCAGAATCTCTCTCACTTTTGATATGGGGGAAACCTCTTAGGCATTTTGTTCCTTAATTTCTTTGCCTATGAAATTACTCAAGTGTAGTCTGACTGCAAATATAAAACAACCCTTCATTTTTGTCTCTTGGGGGGAAGGGAAAAAAAAAAGTCATATTGCATGCTAAGCAACCACTGTATTTTCTCTGCTAGATACCCACCCTTCTATCATATACTTCCTGCAAATCAGTACCTCAGTAACAAACGATGGCACTTTTAATTATGGCAGTGAGTTGAGGAATGGACACACATTTTTTACATCTGCTAACTCTGGGCAGCAACAAAGAGAGAAAAGGTGGTGATTAAAAAAAAAAAAAAAAGAAAAAGAAAAAAAGGAGCTGTAGGTGTCAACCTTTAAAATCTTCCCTGAATTCCACATGTGAATTAGGCATGGTTTCTGGAATCAGACAGAATTCACATGCAAATGCATGTGAATGAGTTCTTTTAAGGTGTATATTTAGTTTCTTTACACTTTTGCCTGGATATTCTCATTCAGAATCAAAAAACTGAAGTTGCCTTAATTTAATTTATTTCATTTCCAAGGAGAACTAAAGCAGATTGAATTAAGGACACTGACATTCTGGTTAAGAGTATCCACATAATACTGTTTAATGCAGTTTAATTCTTGCCTTTTCAGTTCACATCTTAAGGTTTTTCAGGCAGCTTTTCCAGTGTGGCCCTGAGAGGGCAAATACCAAATGCATTACTATTTGAAGAATGCCATGACAGTGTGCAGTGCTAAACAAATACGTACTATTTTCTGGTCCCAGTTAATCGATCATGCACATATTTCCATAGATATTGCTACTCAGCGGAGGCAACTGCATAAATGCATGCAACTGCTTGGTCACATGGCACATATTCTTGATGCTTCTGTTAAAATCTGAATTCTACTAAAATTGCACCTGGAGTTTGCATGGAAAACTTTTTATATCAGAGCATTCTTTCAACTGTATATGATATTTACCATTGCAGAAATTACAAACATGCCCAAACATGTTTGGAGATAAACAGATTATCTCCTATTTAACAGGATATGTCTGTACTTCCTTGGCTCTCCAGACCTTCTCAGACACCAGTTGTTATCTCTAAAACCCTTCTGAGATTCCCCAGTATCAGATCCAGACCAGCCACAGTGGAGGGCAGGTAGCTTAGTCAGAAAAGCTATGAGGAGGTGTCAAGCACCATGGTATTTTCCAGTCATAATGTTTATATCCCCAGTTCATTAAATTGATTTTGGTAGGCTCTGATTTCTCTTTGTAAAACATTAGCCCTGCAAGTGAGTCAGCAGGTACCTCAGAGGTGTTAGTACTGGATTGCAAGCCCCTTACAGCTGTGGTCCATCAAAAGTTGCAGTCCTGGCCAGCACAGCTGTCTGAGCAGGCAGCTGCCCTGGGCTGGCAGTATTTCTCTATCTTCATCCCCATCACCCGTGGCTACTGGCAGTGGCAGTGGCAGAGGCCACACAACAGCAGTACCTGGGGACCCTGGGATATTATGAAAAAGGGTCTCTGTGGGCTGCCCACAAGCAGGAGTTATAGATTCAAGGCGCTTCAATGTTATGCTTTTCTGCAGTGTAATCCATCTTCCCTCATGAATGACAGGTGAGTAAGTCAAAGTATTGCGGGCAGATATTTCCACCTCAAATGTACTGGCCTGGTGAAGATGTTTGTTTGACAAGCAGTTTTCAATCTTTCAGGTAAGTGAATTCCACAATTAGCTCCCAGGCATGGTATTTGCATTAAAGTCATTCCATTAATGGCATTCTCTTTGTCTCCAGATGCTGCACTTCAAATTCGATGGCATTGCTGTGTTGTTAGAAATTTGAACAGAACAAAGAGCATACAGAGAGAACAGAAGGCACACAGAATTAGCAATTATTGTTTGATGAATACAAAGTGATAGCACCAGCTACAAAAGCTGAAAAAGTTCTGCTTACAGTTCTTTAACAACTTGGAATTAAATTTTACACAATGAGCATCTGTTATCAGTTGGTTTCTCCCACACACACACACTCCTTCACCAAAATCTTTAGTCAAGATAGTTTGCCCATTTCTGGGGCCAAGGCTGAACAAAAAATGCCTGTGGTTATTCCCCCAGCAACTGGGACAGGGCAGCCGTGAAATGCCGTGGGATGCCCAAGTCCAGGCACTCCAGAGCGACCATGCCCACGCAGACATGACTATGTCATATCCATGTGGGCATCCCACTGGGCAGCAGGAGATCCCCTGGAGCCTTGCAAACAGCCTTTTCCCAGCATCTCACCCTTTCCTACAGCATTTATAGCAATCAACAGGGAATAGCTTTCTTGTGAAACTTTTTCATCATATTTTTAAAAGCTAGCATCTTTCTTATTGGGCACCCAAGGGATGACTCCCGATTAAGCAGAGCTTAATCAGTGAGATTCTGCTAATAGAGAAGAATACCAATAAGTGAAAAAAAAAACACAAAACCTTATTTAGAAAATTAATGACATGGATTTGTTCTTTTTTTATCCTCCTGTATGCTGAGGGTACCAGCCACTGTCCATACTGGCAGCAGCCCTAGCAGATGTCCCTGGCAGGGGCAGGAACAGACAGATCTGGTTTAATTAGCACATCCCACCTCCCTCAGGGGACCAGTGGCTCCTTTAGCCACCATATCTCACTTATACACTGTCATATCCATAAATCCTTAAGTTTTTCCTATTGTCATGGGAAAGATGATAAGCAGAGGCTGGAGCAGAGGACTGTAGAAAAACAAGAGGATGTTTTTCCCAAGGCATTTCGTAAGAGGTTATATGGAATGTTTGCAAACAACCACGCACTGTTGATTGAAAAGTTGAAAAAAATTTTCAGATTGTCCTAGGTCACCTCTATAAACAGTTTAATTTCTACAATCTTCACTCTGTTGGTATGCTGGGGAGGAGACTGCCAGTAGACAGCAGTGAGGACTCACTGGCATCCATCATCTCTTCCTTTGATACACTTGGGTCAGGAAAGGATTTATTTCCATGGGCTACCGACTGAAACTTCTTCCTTTTAAGCCCAGCTCAGACTCATTAAATCCACTCTTGATGCCTTTAACAAGTCTCTCTGTACACTTCAGAGTTCCCAATGTGGTAGCTGGATTAATCCGTGTTTACGCAGAGCTTTGTGATGGAAAGTCTTGGTAAAATGTGGTCTATAGATTTAGCCCTTTCAGACTACAGATTCAAAAATATGCAGTACAAAGTTATTTAAGGATCCCCATTCAGCAAAATACTTAAAAGCTTTTAAAAGTATTTGTGTTAAGAACTCCACTAATTTGAAGTCTAATTTTCTTAGTTTCTTGCACAAAATGAGCAGTTTTCCGTGTTGGTATGTGTGCCATATTTCAATGATGTTTTATTTAAAGGTGTAAGCAAATCACATTTTTGTCAGACATCTGTAAATCATACTGAAAATTTATCTGAGTTATTTTGCATAAATAATTTATAAATGTATATTGGGAAATTTTAAGTGTTTGGAGACAGATGCCTCATCTACATCCCTGAAGAAAAATTGAGAATAAAAGTGCCTTGAATGTTTAGAACAGATTGTAGGGCTGTAAAAGTGCTAAACAGCTATAAAGCAAGCATCAGAAAATGACATACTTCAAGCTGTAAAAGGCATTATACTCATCTGCTGGCATGTGGTGAGTGATGGCAGAAAGTAGGATTATCCTGTTGCTACGTTGAACTAAACATTCATTTCAGAGTGATTGTCTAAGTTTAATTGAGACAAGGGTCTTTTGCTGAGGATGGATTAGGAGAAAAAGACCCAAACCTTCTTTTCTAGCAATTATAGATTCGAAATTAAGAGGCTCCGATTGAAGGAAAGCAAATTATGGAAAAGGGAAAAAAGGAAAAATAACAGCCCTTTATTAAGTATGTGTGTATTAACGTAACACGAGGGAAAAAAAAAAGAAGGGAAAAAAAAATTAAAAAAAACCAAGTAAAACAACCAAACAATACCCCTATACCCACCAATAATCCCCTTCAAGAACAAAACCGATAAAACCGGCAAAAAAGAAAATCAAATAGTTCAATTTTTAGCACTCTTTGGTGCAGTTCCAGCCACAGTCAGCAGGGGGCGCCATCGCGTCACTGGAGATGTAAAAACTTGCAATGTCTTATACCGTTCACCAGGTGGCGCTGTTGAGTTATCAAAAGTGCAGAACTTGTAATGTTCTATAGTAGTCACCGGGTGGCGCTGTTGGATCACTAGAAGAGTGGAACTTGCAATGTCCAGCGCTCGTCACCGGGCGGCGCTGTTGGATCCCAGGTCTCCGCCGGGTGGCAAGGGAGGAGGGGGGAGGGGGAAGGGAAACAGAAAATTCTCCCAGTGGAAGAAAAAAACTCACGACTCGGTGAAAGTCCCGCGGTGGAAAAGAACCAAGACTGCAATCAGCCCGTAACTCTGCAGAGAGCTCCCACAGGGAAAAAAGAAACAAAGGAGAAACCAGGCAGCCTCTCCCTGCCAGCTGTAGCCTCCCCTCCTGCTCCCGAGCTGAGCTCCCAACCAACTCCGCCTTCTTCCCAACTCCTCCCCCGTCGTTGCCAGGAGACTAATTCTCGGTCGTTAAGAGCCAGGCCAACTCTTTTGTTCACTTGATGGTTCTTGAATAGCATTCATGCAGGGGGGGGGAGGGGGAAGAAGGGGAAAGGAAAAGAAAAAATTCCTTTCTAAAATCAGAACTATGACAGTGATTCTAGGGACAGGAATAAGATGCCATAGTATTTCTAGGATACCTGACTAGACCTGATTCTTGTTTTAGTGTCACTTTAACTCCATGACGTTCTGTGTCCACAGCAATTAGAGACAATATACGAATATTGCAAGATACACAATATCCCATTCCCCAAAATGGACCTAAGTAAAGAAGAGAAGAACCCAAGGAATGCTATGTCTGTTTGGATGCAGGAGACCCTAGAGAGGACCCACAGTAATCCATTTCTCCTCAGTGAATGGCTCCTTTAAGGAATTCAGGGTACCAGGTAAGTTCAGTCACCAGAACTACACACTGTGCTCTGGTATGTTTCCACTGAAGCCAGGCAGAAGAGCAACTTTCCTACTCCTAATGGTCATTCTCCACTTGCAAAGCATGCAGGATACAGTGCAGGGCAGCTCCCTGCCACACAGCATTGGAAAGCATTGCCTGGAGTAGATGGCCCTTTGGTTTTGGGCAACAAAAAAAACCCCAAACCGTGGAAAGCATCTGAATGTTTTTTGAAGGCAGGCTCACCGCAGTGCTCTGCCAGTGCACTCCCGGGCTGCAGCTGGGGCTGGGCCTCCTCTGTGCGCCTGGTGCCGTGCCAGTGGTCAGACGAGGGAACCAGGTACTCCTTGTCGTGGTTGCCCGCTTGCAGAGAGCACAGGAGCAGGTGGAAAGGCTGCTTGCGGAGCTGGCACTTGGCGCTCTCTCTGGCCCAGTGCTCCATGCAGGCAGAGAGGATTCCATGGAAGTAGAAGAATTTCCTTGACATCCCACAGGCAGATGGGGCATTGTGCTGCCTCCTCCAGCCCTGCCTGCAGCACTGGCTCATGCTGCTGTCCTTTGCAGCAGAGCTGCTCTCCTGGAGGTCAGGCCCGATGGTGCCCAATGCCATGTCCTGCCAAGAGAGACTCGCAAAGTGCTGGAGCTTTTCTGGCCCTGGGAGAGGAAGAGTGGAGAAAGGCGCAGAGAGCTGTGGGAGCGGGAAGATAAGGACATCCTGAAGGATCTACTGGTGGGCTGGAAAACAGCAGCAGGAGTGGACCTGTGGGCTGGCCAGCCCCAGGGTCTACCCTGTGCCCAAGGCTGCCTTCCCCTGAGGCCTGGGCAGGAGCTTTCCTCGGCACCTCTCCAAGGTACAGCCTGCCTGTGGTGCAGGGCCATAGTGAGAGAGGCTCTGTGTAGTGCTTGGTGGGATCTGGGGCAGAGCAGAGAGATGTGGGGCCAGCCCAGGTTGTGCAGCTCTCTCTGTACCCCCTTGGAGGTGGGCTCCAGGGAGGGAGGGATGGAGAGCAGGAGGGGAAGCCCACCCAGATCCCCTCACCCAGATCAACCTCCCCAGTGTTCAGGTTATCTGGGGCAAGCTCTGGTGAGCTGTCGGGGGGCCCTGGGGGAAAAGCTGGAGTGCCTGAGGCCCCATACACTCTTCGCCAGACAGCAGCTGGGATAGCACAGGGCACCTGCCTTCAGGAGGTGGTCAGGAACCCCAGGCAACATTCGGTCTGGTCTCAGGACAGGCACTCAGAGTTTTACACAGCCCTGTGCAGCTGGGTAGAGGAGAGAGGAGTACTGGAAGTGTATTTGAATCTCAGGGTCAGCCTGTGATGAAAGGCCAGCATCCCAAACACAAAGACCTGGCAAAACAGGGAGCCCCTCAATGCAATGGGGAAGGCCTGGTGTGCTCCTAAGTGCCAGTGAAGGGAGTATCCCAACTCAGCTCCTGCAAGGGCTCCTCTCAGGAGAAAAGTTCCATCCCCTTGTCACTGGAGGGAGTGGCTCTGAGGTGACAGTTGAGGTAGGAAGGGACCTCTGGAGGTCAGCATGTCCAAGGTCCCCTCTTGAGCATGGGGACAAGATGCAAAAAGTACAGACATTAGAGAGAAGTAGAGAGTAGACAATGAGACTTTTTTATCCCACATGTCATATTCTGTCAGGCTTTGTCTTTTTGGTCCTCCTGAGGCCAGTCTGCAGTTGAGTGATGAACAAAAAATGCAGTTAATTGCTTTACTAGAAACAGTCACAGCTGTACTCAGCATTTATCCTGCATTAGCAGCAGCACTTGTATACTGTATGTGTTACTGAATTCTTCACCCACCAATGCTGAAAGCCATTAATATTTTCACTGTAAATTTGAAGTAGCCTATCACACACCCTGAGAAACTGATTTTCCCACTCTTCTCTGTCTTCTGCTCTGACTTACCCTTTTACTACTTCCATGCAGAACTAGAAAGAGACTACTCTGTCTGGATAGTCATTGGCAATATTCAGCACCTGATGTACACACATATATGTTCATTCATGATTTCAGTGATACAACTGTCTGTCTTTCTGCTACTAGCTGAACTTCTGTGTCCTGTGACAACTTATTTTCAGACTTCTGTAAATAGTGTTCTTAGTAGCTATTAAAATGATTAATATTTACATTATTATTTTTAAAGCTATTACCTCTAGCACCTCTAGCTTAGTGAAGAGCTGTGAAATATAACACTTCTAAACTTTTCTATTATGTTTCTACTCTGAAAGACAAGTAATTCAGTAACCTGTTTGAAAAAGTAAATTGTTTCAGGATCTCTTATTATCTGCTATCCTCAGACCTTGAAAATGTCAGAAGAATCCTTAGGTCACGCCTTACCTATTCTAAAAAAGCCATGTGTTCCTTTATGTCTTCCCATGTTCTTTGGGGCTTTGGTGCATCTTCAAGTTCCTCATGATGCACATAAGAACTCTTCTTTTCTTCAATTATTTCACTGAAAATTCCAAAAAAGGAAGATTCTCCATGAGGAATAAATGTTATGTTTCAAAGAACATTTCTAGATTTTGCAACCCCAGAATTTAGGACTTTGAAAAAATATTATACTTTTAAGAAAATGGAGCTTTATCAGCCATAGCTTTTATGAAGTGGTTGCTTTGTTTTGTCACAAGCAAACACTACCTATTCACACATCATGAATCAAGCATCTTGAAAAACATTTCTTATCCTTTTATTTTCCTTATTTATCTCCTTGGGCATTGAACTACATGTCAATATGCTTTGATTTTCATCACAGTCACAGAGCCTACAAACCCATAAACTGAGAATCTTGGATAAATCAGTTGACTCCAGGAATTAAAAATTTATGCACATCTGTTCAAAAAAAGAGTTGCAATGCAAGTAAAAGCCTGTAAATTGAAGGGAAAGAAAAGTTCATTTTTATTACCCATTCTTAATCAAATTCAAGGAGTAGACAAGAAAATAAAGTCGTAAAACTAGATTAGATACTTTAAGCTGTTATTTTTGCTCTATGACCTCTTGGTAGGAAAGATGAGGATTATTTTTAACTGAAAATATAATTTAATTGTTTAATCTTCTTCTCTAGAAATGGGAAAAAAATCTGACATGTGGAAGAAGGCTTGAAGTTTACTGACAGCAGGAGGAATCACATCAACTCTAAACATTGATGTCTGCTGCCTCAGATCTGCTGATGTTCCAGTTTTGGGGGGATTGATCACCACATAAAAATCAGACCTGTGAATTATGTCTTTGCGTCAAAACTTTTTTGTGATTATCTAATGTTTCCCACTACATTGCAGTGTTGCAATGACAGGCATTTTATCCTGAATGAAAAATAGATGAAAGGTAGCTGGAAATGCAGTTTCTTTGGGTTTTCTTCTGAACAAGACCAAAATTTTCTCTCTGTTCATAACCTGACTTGTTCATCTTACCTTTAAAAAGAGCAGGTATAGGATTTCCTAGTGCTTTTGTCTGCATCATGCACTGTCACTTTTTACATAGCTACAATGGCATACTATATAATGGGAGAACAGCTCCCAAACAATCCTTACAAGTTTACAAACTTTTCCTGAAAACCAGCCAACTTGGCTAGACCTTTAGTGATTTTCTTTTCATGATGTATGTCAGCAAACTATGAATCATACCAAATTCACATAGCCCCTAAGAGGATATGCAGTGATCCATTTTTTCAACTCTTTAATATTTTATTAAAGCTCGAGTATTTTTACCAGCACAATTCTATTTCTCACCCACAACTTTTACTGTTATTATTTTCCACAATGGAGCCACACAGTCAGCAGTCACTTGCCCTTATCTGATGCTGTGTACCTCTGTGTGGAAGAGGGGAGAGGGACTTTGCACGCAGGCAAGTGAAGTGTTTGTTTTACTGCTACTGTTTATATTGCTCCTTGCACCGGTATCATTGGAGGCTGACCTGTGTGTACAGCTCTATCCTCTTCCTTCTTTCAAAAGGAAGAGCAAAGGAAAATGATTAACTTCAAACTCCTGTTGTCCTTTTAGATAGACATTGCAAAAATGCACAGGGATTGAGGGTTATTAGATTGCAGCCTTATAAAAAAGAATATTGTAATGAGGGTTCATTACTAAGGGGCTCACTCAGATAAACCTTTTCACCTCACCTCCTGCCTGGTAGTCATAATAAATGAAAGCACTACACTACCACTTGCTGAGCAGGTATCTGGTGACTTTTATACCATAAAGCTCAATATTTTATTTACAATTGTGGCTCATGTGCTGTGCCTATTGTCCAAAGCATTAGCTGGGAATACCCTACCCCTTTATGATTAAATGCTTGTAAAAATTACTTAGCCTTGCTACTAGAACACAGGAGCAAAGTGATTGGCAAATGTAAATTGATGTTTCACTGAAACTTTTTTGTGCAGAAAGTTGCAGCAAGCAGGTACTGAAACCAGTCAGCCGCACTGCTGTGCATCCAAACGGGTTTAGAAAGAACAGAAGACACATATATGCTGAAGGCCTAAACCCCCAGGAGTACTGTGGCAGCATGAAAAAATAAGAATATATCTTCAGTGTACAACACTGAAGTTGTACACAACACAGTGTACAACTGAGGAGGTACCTTCAATAGCTGAGACAGCTGAAGCACCATGTTGATTCATACTGTGCCTTAGGCCAGATATCATGCTTTCTCAGCCCACAAACATTTTGTATGGTATAGACAAAGCCTCTGATAAAATCAAAATTTGCTTTCATTTAGGAAGTCATCAGCACCCGCAGAAACTATGTTCAGCAGCTTTTCTCCAGCTTTGCCCAGAAGCCCATGCTGACCCTGTGTGCAGCCTGTCACTTTTGCATAGGACAGGGAGGACACCTGGCAATGTTTTATGAATCCATGGGCCAGATGACCTGAATGTCTGCAATTCAAATCCCCACAGTTACAACCTCTCTTTGCTTCATTGAATACTTTTGCTGGACTGTGTTGTTCATAGTGCTTTTGACCTTAATGCTTAGACCCTCATTTGCTAAATTCATAGGTAAAGTACCCATAGGACAGCACAAGGTCAGTGCAACAGAACTGTCAGAGAAACGTGTGCAAAACTACCTGACAATCTTTGCACTCACTGGGATATGTAGCCTCACAACAAAACCTGGAAATGCATTTAACCTGCCCGCTCATACATCAGGTTATCATAGGCTGCACAGTGCCCCAGGAAGGTAACAGTGATGTCCTTGCCCCTGCCCCCTCTCTAAGGTTTCCCTTCTGCTTTGCAGGCAGCAGCCACGCAAATTACTCAGTCTCTTCTGATCAGCTGTTCTCAGTGTGTATTTAGCTTCACAAGTCACCAAGAATTTAAAATCCAGAGACCTTTTGCTGTACTTGCACAACAGAGTTTTTGTTGTGGAAAGCCTTTGCATGCACACCCACCCTTTCAGCTTCAGCTGTACCCTGTGATTACAAACTGTGCTTTTGGACCTGAGAAGTCATGGAAGAGACAGACTACTCTTATGAAAGCAATCTGAAGCTAACAGATCTCACACCATGGCCAATATCAAACAGATGGTAAATGGCAATAAATTAAAGGGAAACATGTTTTAACTGAAATATTTGCAGGATGTTTATAAACAACAGCCAGGGACTTTCCAGAAATGCAAAACAGGATCATCTTTTTCCTGAAGAAGCTAATAAACAAGGTCGTAGAAAAGCTAGGGGATTCTTATGCAGAAGATACAGTAGAAAGTCACCATAAGTTATTTAGTTATAATTTAAAGAAAAATTAATTTTTCCAAGCAGAGGGAAAGTTCATGAACAACCTCTGAATACAAGTGAATTATCTTTCACCCAAAGTTACCCTTACAAAAGTTTTCATCACATACCATAACTTTGAAATAATGGCTGAACAGTAGTGTCACAAAAAAGTAAAAAAATAAAAATAAAAATAAAAAAATGAAAATTAAAAAAAAATAAAAAAAACCACAAAAACAAACAAATGAACAAAACAAAACAAAACAAATTTAGGATCACAGTATAATTCCAGCTGGATGAGAGCTCAGGGCACCTCAGTGGAACCTTGTGCTCACAGCGGGACCAGTTCTGAGGTCAGACTTGGTAACTCAGGGCTTTGTCCTCTTCAACTGCTTGTTACCATCATGGATTTTTTTTTTTTTCCCTTCAAAGTAAGGGAAAGAGAAAAACAAGAGAAGAAGCTGTACCGATTCAAACAGAGGAACCATCTAGGCCAGGATCCTATCTCCAGCAGTGCTCCACCAGCTGGAGCATCAAGAGCTGCCTTCACTGATGTCCTTCATGCAGGGTCCCAGACATCATCACCTGATGCCCCAGTGCTGTACTGGGAGAGAGAGTGGTCAGTCCCTCTACTACCTGTCATACTAGCCATGATTTTATACTACTGAGGTACCACGACACCAGAATTTCCTCCTTTCCTTTCCTGGATTGTTCCATTCCTTCTTTTGATGAATTAAAAGACATACAGCACTGAGCCTGTAGACCAGTGGTACCTGGTGTCTGATTTTTAGATTTCAAATGTGACAAGAAGAACATATTCAAACATGACTGGATAAGGAACAGATACCTCATTGCCTAATAGATAATAACGCAGGCCTTGCAAAATACAGGTTCTTGTCTGACCTTCAGAGAGAGAAGTTTTCATAAAAGGACAACTTCAAATAAATATATTTTTCACAAAAATATGATTCTATGAGGGAATAAACATTCATGCTACAGAAACTTTACATGATTTCATGATAGCTTTAGCCCTCCAGAAAATATTAACTGCCATGTTTAACAGGGAAAGAAGAACTTCTAGCTTTAAAATGCTACTAATTTAAAATTAATTGGTAGGTCATCAACTCTGGTAGCAAAGGCCCCAGCAATGTTGGAAAATAAGTACTTTCCAAGGCTGCAAGAGAGATTTCCTGGAGAAACCTGAAGGGAACTGCACAACAGTGGTACTGTTCAGTACCTTCTCTAGGACATACACAATGTGGAACAGACATCAGAATCTGTCTTGTGCAAATGTCAGCAACCTCACTGCTTGCCTTGGTTTCGTGTAGGGTATCAACTTCTGATGTGGTAAAATTGTTTACAGAAACACTTTTTATTTATGAAAATTAGGTTTCAGGATTAAGGGCAACTTATTCTGGCTACAAAAAAGCATGTGTTTTTATAGCATGTATTTTTATAGCTGTTACCTTAAATATTTTTCATCTGCAGTTACAGACTGTTTTGCCCCTGGGTTTAAGCGAAAATGCTCTCTCAAAATTGCCATAAACTCATAGTGATCAGCAGCTTATAGATGGACCACTTGTGTGAGTGCACTGCTGCCATATGTGCTGCCATATTGTAAAGAAATTTTGATAGCATTTTTCTCGTCTGTGTCCTTGGGAGGTGATGGGTTGTCCTGGTTCACTCTGAGCTCCTGCCAAGGCCTAGGATGGCAGTCTGCTGCCTGCAAATAATGGGAGAGAATAAATCTCAAAGAAAAAGAATTGCTGGGCTCTTTTTATATGTGATTGATTTGATAGTTTGGATCATAGAAACATATTATTCCTTTGTGTAAAAATTAATAGCCCCTTTCTTTTGCCGTAGGAGTGGTAGCTGTTTACCTCGTGGATTCTGCCCACTTTTTCAGCTTATTTGTCAGGAGTGAGTTTAGATGAGGAGCACTTTGGATCCTAAACTTTAGCTGAATAAATCATGATTAATGCTTTTGGTACATTTCATCATGATTGTATTTTATAGCCTCCTCTAAAACATACAGGGTATGTTCACCCTTCTCCAAAACATCTCTGATTCCATCATATGCAGTGATATGCCACTCATCTCTGGGAGTTGCCTATTTTTATAGTTTTGTATGCCTTGCCTTACCTACGACAGAGGTAAATACACACTGAAATGCATTTGACAGATTTCTTCTCCTTCTATTTAACTAAAGCTTGTGTGGTCTGTTCTTCTTGTTCCCTGATACAGGAGTTAATCAACATGCCAAGCAAAGCTGCTTTGGCATCTTGCTGCTAAAATGTAAAGCTGGAAAGCACTTAGGAGTTGATCCAGCTTTCCTGATTTAAGGAAGGCTATTGCATGCCTGAAGTCAAAATGGTTATAAGAGAACAATTCTTGCCTTAAAGAAACTGAAATCATGCAACATGGCATAGATGTAGTTAAAGAAAAGTACTGACACAGAAAAGGTATTTTGGCTGTCATTCGGTTAAAAAAATAATTTGGTCAAAATCTACTTTGATAATTTTTTAAATGAAGTTTTCAATATACGTGAAGATGTTAGTTGTTTTGAACAGACAGGTTTTCAGCAAGTGTGAGAATGAGACTTTGTACCTACCCTGTCTCCCTGATGCATTTTGAATCTGCTGAGTTTACAAGGTCAAATAGTTCTTACATAGCAACCCTGCAAAGCCTGCCAGAGAGCTGTCAAATTAGGGGGGTTTTCTTGGCTTTTTTTTCACCTTCATTAATTAAGCTTTCACAGGAGAGAAGGCTTCCACGTTCCAGCAGCAGCAACTGTATCCTACTCTTTATTAAGCCATTTAAACTGCACTGAAAACTGTGAAGTGGCTTGAGAGTTTTTGATTGGCTTCCTGATTGCAAATAACATCGATTCTCATCCTAAGTGCACTTGCAGGAGAAAAATAATTTGTTGTGAGCACTTAGTTTATGGGTCTTGCCTACATTAGGGACTTTTTAGACAAAAATCCCTGGTTGTTGCAAGTAAAGCTGAGAAGATAACATAGCTAATATGCTGCTGAAAAAAAAAATGTGAGATGCTCTTAAGTTTTGTGTGGTAATATATCCAAAATTAACATTTAGAGATGTAATCTCATTAGAGGGAATGTAAAAGATCTAATTACAGTTGGGTTTCTTTACATCAGTATTGTGATGCTAACAACTCTAAAACATAGAAATAATTTATTTTAATTTCTAAAATATGCATAATTGACTTCGAATATAGCCTGGATGCAAATTTACTAACACAGAAGACACAATACTTCTTGTCATGCGCAAAAGAATAATTGCTCTCTAAATATAATTAAAATTCTCAGAGAAACTAGTTCAAATATTTAATGATTTTCAGGTCTTGCTAAAGTGATGCTGATTATTTTTCAGATTCTGCAGTCTTCCAGGTTTGGGAGCTGTTTTTGCTGTGACTATTGCATGTTTGCGTAGAAATCTCATGACTGCTGAGACTGAAATCTACCATTAATGGGGCAGTGAGTTTTTTTTCTAATTGCAATGACCACAGTGCTCAGGAGGTGCATAGTGTCTGAAAACTATAATGTCCCTCCTTCTTCTACCTCCCCTTACTGGGTTTGCAGAAAATACATTTCAAATACATTTTCAAAATACATTTTAAAAAAACAGTGGAAACTCTTTAAATATTTGTTAGCACTGTCTTTCTGCACATGCTGAATATTCTGTGAATAAACCCACATTAAATAATAAGAGTACAAGGTGTGGAGAGAGAGATGAGGGCTGAGTGAGAGTCAAATGACTGTAGGAGCAAGCTGGAGTGAAGAAATGAGGTGATGTATAATGTCTTCAGTTAGACAGCTGGTGCCTGCCCCAAGCTGATGTCGTCTATCTCAGCAGGACATGGAGAAATTGCTGGAGGTGAGAGGTGACAGTGGGAGAAACTGGGTTTCACAGTGGGCTTAGGGGAAGGTGTGTTGAGCAAGGGGCAGAAAACACAGCTGAAGGTTGCATTGTGGACTTCTGGGTACACCGTACCTTGCAAAGACAAGAAAGTCTGGGGTCCAACTTTGGTAATGTCCTCCAAGATTGAGAGTATCACCAATAGCAAAACTGAGATGCGATTCCTTGAGGAAAAAGTGATTTGAGTCAGGCTGTTTATCTGAGTGAAGGTAGGGAGAGGTGGGGAAAGAGGATATAAAAAGGAAGCTAAAAAGGTGATCCAGAGAGGAAAACAATAGGACAGAGGAAGACAGGGCATAGAAATGATGTGATCTGGAGGCAGTTGCGGAGCAGCCCAGCGCTTGGCCATGGGCTCACAGAACTGTTCAAGAAGTCTCACCCAACGCCCTGCTCACAGCCCTGAGGTCAAGCCTAGTGGCTGAGGGCTTTGTCCAGCTGGTCTTGAAAAACTGACAAAACCAGGGTGCTTAAACTACTTTGTCTCACCCACACCACATCTCATCTGTGCTTCCACAGCCCAGAGAGCCAGAGGCAGTGCAGTGCTTCCCCCCTACAAGCAGCTGGTGGTCCCAGAGGACACACTGGACATGGACCTCCCTTACCAAAGCTGCCTGCATGTTCTGACAATGCAACCCTCTAAAACTGTGTTTGGCATGCCCCCACTGACTATTGGTAAGCATGCTAATCCCTTCTGCCCTGCCTCTCTCTGGTCATCTGATGGACACAGACACAGGGCACAGTTTAACCAGAGGTGAGTGACTGTACAAGTCAGGATCAACCAAAAGTTTTCCACATCTCGCCTCACTTTAGCACTTTGCATTAAGCCTTTCCTACAGAACTAAGAATAGTATACAACAAAGTGGTTTTAACCAAGGTACAAGCCATTTATGCAAATCAGGCTGCCTATCCAGCATTTCAACACTTAGTAACTTGTGACTAACTCATGCTTTAACTCATTAAAAATGTTGGTACCTAATCACTTAATCACTCACTTCTTTGCATTTGTCAAATTAAACAGGACTAGAGAGGCCCCATTTCCTTACTTTTCATTTTTTATTGACTCTTTACATGAAAAAATCTGGGACTGCAATGCCAACACCTCATCCTCAGGCAGCAGACTTTATGATTTAGGCACAAGAAATATAAATGTAGCCATAAGGCAGTAAAAGACCAAAAGAGATCAAGTCCAGGTCCTCTTTCAAGGCCAGGAATAATTACACCGAAAAATAAACTATCTAACCTGAAGACCTTTGGCTGTTGCAGCTCCATAGACACCCATGCAGCCTCTTCCAACATTTCTTATCCTTAGGATGTTACTGCAGTACTGTTGGACCTGCAGTCCCCAAATGTCCACTGATCCTTTCCTGTGCAGTCATGGTACTCAGTGATTCCTGCCCAGCTATACCACCTTTCTTTTATCACTGTGATAAAAATCACACCTATCTCAAACTTCTCAATATTTCTTGAATTCTATCGTTGTTCCCCTCTGGTTGCACCTTCTTGTAACCAAGACAATCTTCTCAAGAGATGCCTCGAGCCAGGTGTAAATTACCTGCTCTCTAATCTGGCATAAGACACTAGTGAAGGTGTGGCTGGGTTATCTCCATGTCAGCCTCCCACAGGCACTCTGTGTCCACACAGACTGATCCTGCACTGCTGCCCTTCAAGGCATGCATTAATGACTTTTCCTTTGTAGCTGTCTAGCTATTTTTACAAGTAGTGTCAAACTTAATAACTCCAAAACCTTTTTCCTGCTGCCAAATTTATTTGACAATAGCCAATAATTTCAAAATTATTCAGGGGAAATAATAAACACTTCTGATGCCAAAAGTGATAGTTCTTTGCAAAAAAGCACAAAAAATAGCAGAAGATCAGTTAATGCATTTTGTGCCCGTATTAATTAAGTAATTTCTTAATTGACTTAGGAAAATTAGATGAATCAACATCTAAATCTAATAGTTTCAGCTCTGAAGCACCTATTTCTGCTATAATTTTAAAACCATATCATAAAATGACAACTCTTAAAATGCTGTCTCAGGCTTGAAGAAGATGAGATATTTTCTAAACCCTAAGAAAACAACTGATGAGTTACTTGTTCCACCAGAAAATACATTATGATATTCAGTTCGGTTTAAGAAGTAGTGGTTTTCTACTCAGAATAACAAATCAAGTGTGGAGGTATATTTAATAAAAAACTTTGTTTCTAATTTTAAAAAGTTGCTTTGGGGGTTTTTGGTTGTGCAGATTTTTTGGTGGTTTCTCTGGGGTGCTTTGGTTTTGTTTCAGGTTTTTTAGTTTGTTTGTTTTTTTGGGTTTTTTTGCTCGATTGCTTGGTTTCGTTTGCTTTTCGTTTGGTTGACTGGGTTTTGGGTTTTTTGGTAGTAGAAGAGTGCACTTCATAATATTCCAGACACAATAAACTCTTGATTCTCTTTTCTTCCCTTCTTAAAATGTCTGTTTGAAAGGAAGGGAGACATAACTATTCTTACTGTGCCAGTACTTCAGATATGTAAAATAATCTGTAGTTTACATATTTCATCACTAGAGGGAAATCCATTACAGTGCTCTTCTCAGTAATGCTGGTAAGCTCACTGTTCTCTAGAGCTGCACAGTGTGCTACAGGTTTGAGTTTGAATGCAAAAGCCGGCACCTTCCCCTGGCCCAGCTCCAACTCTCATATCCCTGAGGGTGACCTACATTGCTAAGAGAGAGAAAGAAACAGAAGTGCTAGTGAGGGAGCAAACCTGATTTTCAGTACTGGATGTTAGAGATTTTATAGTTCACTTTATCTTTGACCTCATTTGTTAGGAGTGAAAGCGAGTCAATGAGAATAGAAAAGGATTACATGAGCCACTGCCATTTTGCATGACAGTTTGTCCATTTCTATTTCAAACATTTAATTTCAATGCACTTGTCTCCAGAAACACCATTTACTGCTATTTTTACCATGACCTTCTGAGGTGGAGCACTACAGAAATAGGTATTGCATGTGTATCTGGCATTAATTATGCTTTTAATCAAAAACTCATTTTTAATGAAACAGAGTTACCACAATTCAATTCTTACTAATTTTTTTACCCCTTTTTAAACAGTGTTATGTTCCTTACCCTTCAAATATTTCATCTAAATATCAGGACATTTTAAACCATGAACTTCATGCTATGAATAAAAGAAATAATAAAAAAATTTCTGAGTGATTTCTTGACTGAAAAATCCGCACTTCTCCATCCATGCTTTCTGGGTTTTTGTTTTGCTTTGTTTTCCTCTCCATTGCAATAATACATACTAATAACTACTTCACTGCTCAGGCATCCTACTCACAGGTGCTGAAAGATAGAGTAAATCTTTGCATTGACAGAGGGTTACGTTCACTTATACCAGGAACAACCTTAGCTATGATCAAGCTTCTATATAATTTCCCAATTATATTGTTCCTTTAACACATTTCAAAGTGATTTTCATCTTCTTACACAGCTTTCTTTGAATGCAGGTGAGTATTAGATTCCAAAATTTTCAGGCTTCATGGATAACTGCCTGAACCTAAGCCTCATTAAACCCTCAGAGATCAGACTGAAGAAACACTTGCTATAAATCTAGTTTCAAAAAGCTGTCAAAATCCATCTAATTTTCAAAGTTTCTTATTCTGTTTTAAAAACTGGAGTAGCTCTGTGTTTGCATATTGAAAAAACAACACAGTAAAAAAACAGTAATACCTCATGTGTCCTAGGAGGCTTTTTTCTCCTAACGGCATTTCATCTCCTATGCACAAATATTTTAATGCACGTATTTTGGCCATTTAAAAGGGACTTAGGTGGGATTTAAGTGCTATTCCTAGATAGCAGCAACTATCAGAGAAAAGAAGATGATGAAGGATAGCAGGAATAGAGGGAGGAAAAGAAAAAACTAGGGAAATCACAAACAGGTTATCAGCAAAGATTGATCAGGTCATGCTGGTGGAGACTTCAATAACCTCCCTTCACACTCTCTTAGGCCACCACCTCTGTTGAGTTGCTGCAGGTCATTTTTGTTGTTCAAGCAGGCAGGACTTCTAGATTTGCCTGCTTTGGAGTGAAAAATGCAAAAATACCAATAATTCAGGACTGTTTCTAGATTATTTTTTTTCCTCCAGGAAACAAATCTCTAGGGAAAAAGAAATTTATCTTGCAGAAACCTGTAAGTAATGGCCCCTTATTCACATGTGTTGGCTACTCTATAGCTGATTTTCCATATTTAAATGCTTTAGAATAGCAAGATAAATTACAATCATTTTCTCTACTCAGTGATTTAGCCAAAATTCCCTATGGAAAATTTAATACTGATGCTTTCAGTATGAAAATTATATCCCTTAGCCTGGAGCCAAGAAGTAACCTCTGTCATATATACAAACATATACACATATACAAACTCTCAGAAAAACCCCAGTCAGAAGGATTCTCCTGATCTCTTCTAGTCTGATCCCTGCTCAAAGCAAGACCAACCTTGAAGTCAGAGGCAATGTTAAAATTAGATTGGATGGTTCAGGGTCGTGTCTAGTCAAGTTCTGATTATCTCCAAGGATGGAGATATATGCTCTTTCCGTAATAAACCCATGGCTTAGATCTAGAGCACAGGCAGCTCAAGGACTTAACCTTTTGGAGTTTATCTGCAAAGTAAATTAAGAACCCTAATGGAAGGGATCATGTAAAAGCAAAGACACTTCATTCCATTTGCTAGACCCAGATTTGCATTTGGATTATGATCTACTGTTCTGTGATTAATTTTGCTTTTCCGATTTCAGTGTTTTATCTCATCCTAATACCACAAAAACCATGGATATTTTTCTCCCCTGGGAGGAAAATTAATTACATTATATACAGATATGCATTTTAAGGGTTAAAGTTAAAATTGTATCAAGATATTTCCTTTTAGGTTCTCTCTCAGGCACAGGCTCTGAAAACTGCTTTTACTGATTAATAGACTTCTGGCAATCAAACAGTCCAAAGTTTTACTGGCAGGACTGAACTCTTTTGCTCTTTAGCAATGATGAACCTTTTCAAAGAGCTGTAAAGGTAATTAGTCAAGCTTTTTAATAAATTACCTGGGGGGAAAAAAAATCTTTTTCACCAGCTCAGCGTTGTCAGCAAGCAAAATGATAATATTAATAGGTGAAAATACAGGTTCACTTCAAGATAAGATTTAAAATGTGCCATTTGATATGTTCCACTTTTAGTTTGGAAGGCTATACAAAATGTTGATATTTTGCATTATAAAATACAATTACTTAAAAATATGAACAGTTTTGGAAAAAAAAAGAGCACAGACAATGTTTTAAATACACAAAATACTGAATAGTTACATGAAATTTTTCAGATAGGTAGGACCCAAGACTAGAACACAGGAGCTGCTGTACATTATGCTAAAGTAATTTCAGATGTTCTTGACCCTGCTAAAGGTCTCTCTCTACACCACTGAAGGTTGCTGAGCCCATGGAGACATTGCACTGTCTCCATTCATCACAGCCATGGGCCACTGCAGAACTCTCACTTACAAAGATGGGCTTGTACAAGTATGCTGACTTCTAAACTGGGTTTTATACCAGCTGCCATTGGCACAAAGATGACACCTTCAGCAGAAGGGGGCTAAATCCACCAGTACCTGTCTGTCACAGCTATTAGGATTAGCAGCACACATTAGAGCATTTTTCCCCGAATGAGAAGATTCCAGATTCCTTCTTCCTTTACCTACCTTTCATCTCTTAGAAGAAAAGTTTAGTCCCACCTGTGTAGCACACTGAGCCTCAGCCTGTCCATGTTCTCAGAAGGTATCAAAGCCATTCCTCCCAGCTCAAGCCCTCAGGGACTTTACACAGAAGGACATTTATATTATGGTTCATATAATCAAGGTATCAATTTTCTCAGCCTGGCTAATACCTTGAAATTCTCTGGATATACATACAGATGCTACTGCAGTCATTTGGGAAACTTAAAGCGGATGGAAAGTTGGTTTTTTTGAGGATACTGAGAGAATCCAGGGTCAAGCAATGCCTAGGCATGGTTTATAGGACCTTTAGTTTGGACATTGGTCAATACTTTTGTCTGACTTCTGACATCCTCAGCAACAGTACATCAGCAGTAGGAAATAAAACAGGACCAAGGCCCAGGTCCCCACTGCACAGACCGAGCCCAAGCAGCTCTACACATGTCAGGGGTCATGGGTGGCACAACATATACAACAGTGGCCACACTGCCTGCAGAGGGTAAGCGTGTCTGAGGAGGTTGGTCACTGCTTGCTGACACAGCACCTCTTCTCCACGGAGCAATAGGCAAGTGAGACGGCTTCATACAGAGATGGCCACAAACCAGGGAAGCCACCTGTTGTAACCCCAGCTGAATTCTCTCTGCTAGCCTGGGCTTCTTGTGAATTGGGATTGCAACCAGCTCCTGTTGTCCTCACTTCCAGGCAGAGTATCCAGCACATCAACCCATCAGTAAATTGAGAAGGATGATCCTAAATCTGTCCTTTGAGAGGGCCTCATTTCTCAATGCCTGTGTAAAGGTAGCCCATAATCTGAATCTAACTCAAGCCCTAGTTCAGCCTATGCCGTACTGTCCTCAAGTTGTTTGTGTTCTATTTTCTTATTGGGACATCAGAAGGTAGCCACAGCCCATCAAAGCATTTGCCCTGTACTCAGTCTTCAGCCTCCAAAAGCCAAAACCACAAATGCAGCATCAGTCATAATCTTACCAAATTAGAAATTGGATTACCACTGAGAAATTGGATTGATGAGGGAATGACTGGGGATAAAGTTAATACAAATTACCAAAGCAATAGCCAAGATTGTTATATGTTCATTATGAAATGAATTCATCTTTCTCTCTTGGCCAACAATATTAAAAATTAGTGTCTGCAGAAACTTGGCCATCAAAACCATAAAGGATCTCATGCTTCTTTACAAAGTTGACACTACCAGGGGATCCTGGCACACGATCCATGCTGAAGCTAGACCAAAATTGAGAGAAAAGAGTATCATCTGATATCGCCAAACCAAAATTCATCTTGCTACCTCTGAAATTTTCCAAACACTTCCAGCCCTCTCTTTGAGGACACTGTGAGTCAGTGGCTTCTGATACAGCAGAATCAAAAGCACTGAGGCTTCAGGTATGGACCTCTGGCTGAGGTGAAGGTATGCCTTCAGGCAGGATCTCCACCACTGTGGGAGGCCACTGCCCCCATGCCAGGGACATGGCAATGAGAGTACAGTGTCATAACTTCAGGGATGGAGAAAGCAACAGAGGTTGGCCAGCAGGCCAACACCTACACAGGTCTCTGGACAAGCCTGAACTTGCTTACTTGCAAGAACTCCCACACCAACCATCCCATGTGGGACCCATGCTGGGTCATGGGCTCATCCCAAGAATATGGTGGAGGTCCAGGAAGAACTTCGAGCCCATGTGCATGTGGAACTATGGGCTTAAGTTCGAGTTTCAGACTCTGCAAAGCCCGATGCAGGAAGGTGACTGAGATGCCTGGGGTTCACTGGGCTGAACTGAGGGCTGCTCTCCATAATTGGCATCACAGCATTTCAGCACTTAAGGCTACACAGGATCCCTAGGACAGGATTAGGTTTGGGATAATTTTTCAGGGCAGCATGAATATCCAGGGTTAGAAAAATGAGTTGTCCAGGACACCCTACAGGCTGCAGCCTCAGAAGGCCAGCACAACTCCTAAAGGTAACAGGACACAGGCTTTGCTTTGGCTTTGCAGAGCCTTCAGACGGAAGCTTGTCAGTCTTGCTTGGCCTGAATTTGCCCAGACCTGCTTGAAGCTTTTGATTTTTTGCTGTAACAGCCATTTTTCTAATGACCAAGTAGCTACACCTAACTTTCTTCGCTTACCTTTGTACAGTATAAGCATGGCTTTTATACAGGTGGCTGTAACACACAGTTCCCGTGTGTAGCATGACATATTTACAACCGTAGCAGAGCAGCATGACATATTTACAACCATAGCAGGCCTGGTATGAGAGAAAAGGCTCTAAAGGTGGGCTCCTTGGCGGTGCTGTAGAGGAGTACAGGCACAGGATGTTGGAGATGGGGCATAGGCTGATGCTGAGGGCAGCAGGGTTATAAACAGCCCACCAGTGGTTAGCAGAAGTGCTGATCTGGAAGCTGAACAAAACCCATCTTAGGAGTAACAAAAAGTAGGGAAAAAAAAAAAAAAAAGGACCAAGTTTCCAACATAGGTAAAATGCACCATACATAGTAAACTCAGATATAACATAAAATTGCAGACCAATGAAGAAAGAAAAAAAGCACAAAAGATTTGGGAAATATGAATATGACTTTAAGTGGATCCTAGCCAAGGAAGAGGAAGAAACCACGACCGCCATAGTTATCCCACTGAAGGACCCAGAATACTGTTACCTGGCTATACCTGCTCCCCACAGGCTGCAGCCACTGGCCCAGAAGAGCAGTGGAAGGGTGAGCGGGACACCATGGAAATGGGGTAGAGTCTACACAGTGTGTGCATAACAGCTTTGAGTGTATTATTATTATTATTATTATTACTAATGCTTTCCATAAATAATAATATTCCTAAATTTTTTTCCCTTCTTCCTGTTTCAAAAAAGAAATGAACAAAAAAATCCATCTGCAGAGTAACATTTTTTTTTATTAGACTACTAAGGCTTCAATTATACTAACACTAAATTCTTGGCATCCTCCCCCCATAAGAAGATTTTGAATGGCACAAAGCTTGTAAAAGCACTTATTCCAGCAAAGGCCAACAAGCATTGCCAAACTCTGGATAAAGCCAGAGTCAGAGTTTGGTTTAAGGTTGGGTTCACAGCTCAGGTTTAGAGGGCTTTTCCAGAAAGCAGAGCTTGACTCCAAATGGGCTGTCAAGTGTGACTGAGTTAAACCAATGTCATTCACTGTGATCCCTTCACATCTGCAGCTACATTTTTTCAGGTACCCCTAACTCTAACAAAAGTGTCAGTGACCCTGTGCAGGGCCAAAGCTCAGTGACCCATGCAGGCAGGCATCAGCTGACAGCTTAACCAGCCAGCACCTTTTTTAACTTATCAGTTACCTTAATATTTCCCAAATCCCAGCTGCAGCCAGGTTGTTGGGGAGGATGATGGCTCAGGCTTGCACATGTCTATGAGAAGCAGTAGGCTGACTGGTACCACCAGCACTCCTGCAGCTTCCCAGCTGCTCTGCTGCTGCTGCCTAAATCTGGGGGCCTGAAGCTTGGTAAAGGCTCATGCTGTGCCAACAGGCAGAGAAACAGAGAGGGTGCCTGTGCAGAGCCCAAATCAGTTCACTATCTCCAAGACAATCTCAGTATTCTCTTGGGCTTTCTGCTCTCTGGTGTCTCTGGACTTGCTTTGGTCTTGGGGAATAACAGTATTCTGAACATTTTTCCTTCCAATTTGGATACTGGACCATGACAATGGCTCTTAGGCAAGAGAAATGGTTAATTAAGCAGAAAAACTCTGAATGGAGTTGTCATGTAACAGGGTCAATTTAACTCTTTTTCCTTGGACTCTGTCCTGGGGCTGTTGCCTTCACATAGTCCAGAAGGACATAAAGTTCAAATAAACAAAAGATTATTGGTTGGCTTGGGCAACTGTGAAGGAGAGGAAAGATAAATTAAACTGCCTGGATAACCATAAAAAGATTTATTGTTATTACTAGTGCAGGGCAAGGATAGAGAAAGGATAAGAGGTTTATCCAAGTTCTGCAGTGACAAAAGATTGTAAAGGCACCAAGAGCAAGCCTTTCCCACTTACATTTATATCAAAATTATTCTACACAGAGACACCAAGTTAAAAAAAAATTGGTGAATGAGTAGGAAGATAAAAGTTTTTTAAAATTTATTCAATTTTTTAAAAGAAAACCAAATATGAAGACCACACTTACTTAAAATCAAATTCCTCATTCTTTTCTGTTATTAAACTTCACATTTACAAATAATGTTCTAAGACTAAAAAGTATTTTGATCTATCATTACAGTGAAAAAAAAAGTAAAATCTTAAGGGTTTTTTCTACTTCTTTCCTCTTTAAATGTTTTAGTAAATAGTAGTTTTTACAGAAGAAATGACAACACTACTCTCACTCTAGATGTCAGCTTCATTATGTCTCTACAGTTAAGCCCACAGCCTGACATAACTATAGTACTCATCACTGTAGAAAACCTTTTCGACAGTTAATCAACTTACAAAGATTCCTGCAAGGATCCCAGCGTATGGTCCCAGAGTGCAACTTTGTGATGCCTTGCTTCTAAGGTCGCTGCATTTCTCCTCATTAACATTCGCTTGCGTGACACAGCTGATCCTGGCACATCTTCAAAGGAACCCCTCAACAGCCTCTCAAAACCCTCAGGGAAGTGTTTGCACTGCGTGCTTAGCAGTCTTCAGAGGTGCCTGTGAAAGGAGTCTTGCAACTAAAGCCATACTCACAGAAACCGAAGAATTATGGAAACACAGTAGGCAGCCCTGAACCATCACCTTTTATGACCCAATCCGCTACAGCCAGACGTGTTTAAAAACCTTCAGCTATAGCTTCTAAAACCTTGGCCACAGTGGGAGTCAGCAAATGCCTTCAGCCAATAAGCCAGCACTGGCAAGCACTGAGAAAACACACATGAATACGGAATTTCCTCTTCTGGGCAGCATTTCTTCTGCCTCTGAACCCTGAGTACTTAATAAAATCCACTAAGATTGTAGGAATCTTCCAAAAGCTCCCCTGGGCACAGACCAAGCCCCTCCATGACTCAGAGCCCTGTTATTTCAGCAAGGTCAGTGGGAGTTAGCTTGAACTTATGGTCAAGCAGCATTTGGCCCAACATTTGCTAAAGGCAGAGTTTTCCTCTGCTTCTGCTGGCCTTTCAGTTTAAACTGCAGGAGTGGGACTGAGTGGGGTGTTTATACCAATCCCTCAGCTGCCCCTGCCTGTGGCATCACTCATGCTGGAAAGGGAAAGGCTTTGAAAAAGAAGAAAATACTGCAGCAGAGTTTACATAAGCCAGGTAACCCCATATGGTACAGATTTCTGTAATTTTATCTGGACAAGGAAACAAATTAATGGATCACCTCAACCTCTTAGAAAATCTATTGTCCCTCATTCCTCATGTTGTCTTAGCAACAGAGGAGCTCTGTGTCCAGACTGAGACCACTGTCTCAGCTGTATTTTGGCACAGAGCTAATCATTCTTAGGTAAAAATTTGAACAGAGGTTTTCAAAAAGAAAAGGACTGTTCAGTGATCAGTATTCACAGATGAGAGAAGTCTGAGAATTTGATTTATGAGAGCTTTCCCTTTTCCAGTTGTGGACATATATCTATATATATGCAGCTAGATAAACAACTAGGAAGATATTTAGGTTCTTTCAGCAGCACAGAACAATAATCCAACTAGTTTTGGGCATTAAGCAACCTTAAGACTGACTACTTAGGCTCAGTAAATCTGTTTACTTTTCCCAAGCATTTCCAGTAAATACTGTCTCTCATGGTTGTGCATCTGAGAAGTGCAGCTACTTTGGCACTAGGTTGCAAGAGTGTCGGAGTAGAGATGGAAGAAGTGGGTGAAGGTGACCTTGTTTTAAATGCACAAGGCATCTCATGACTGCAGCTTCGCTGGTACAAAACATCTTTAAGCAGAGCCAATGGTGCCCATTTCAGAGGGACCAGCCAGGTCAGTGCAACAAAGCACTGATGAAATGCTCAGCATTAGGACACCCTCTGATGCCTGAGTAGGCTTCATCAGCCAGAGTATGGTGGCTTAGCAGATTTCAGGAGCTGCAACATGCGAGTAGCCAGGCAGGAATACTGTCACTACCCAAAGACAAGCCTAGAAATCCCCTGCTTTTGAAAACCAGCACCAGTGAAGTGTTGCTGGACACTCAAAAAGTGGCATAAGAAAAGCAACTATTATTTATTGAGAAGAGTTTCTGAGAGTTTTCAAATCCATGTGCTTTGTCTGTGATGCTCATTGCCTGGAGCAAAACTTACTTTTATTTTATCAATTAAAACCTGTTAAAATTGCACTTACCTTTCTTATTCTTTTGTATTGCCAGCATTTAAATAGGCTTGCTGAGTCCCATACACCATTTCTGTTTTACTATGATACTTCTAATCACTGAACTGCTTAGTGACGTGGTAACTTACAATATTATTAAAAACTGAAGGAATTTTTGGATCCAAACTTCAACATTTGAAATGTTGGTGAACTTTTCTTTTGTCTTTTAGAGTAGAAATCAAATCAAGTTCTCACCTTGTGAATTCATTGAATGTAGCCTATGAAATTTGTATTACTAGGGCAGAGATATGAAATGCCTGCATCCTGACTTGGGCACATTAAATTAATAATAACAAGACTCATACTATTTCATGAAATGGAGCAACTGGGAGGAGGATGGTAACCAGCATACATGGTGTACCTTTCATTAATCTCTTAGCCACCTAAACAAATGCCACTAAAACTTGTTTTGATGCTACTTTCTGTTTATACTATGTATAGTGTAACACATTGATAAAGAGGATGCTTATTTTGTTATGCTCACAGTAGATAAAGTTTTTCATATGCTGAGCAGCTGCTTGGAAGGATTTGTGGCCTACCACATAGCTGATTTATGCGATAAAATGATGAAAAATACATATACCTAAGCAAATGTGTTTATGGAAGAAGACTATTCTCTTCTAGAACATTTTGACAGCATTTTATTGCATAGATTGGGTTGATCCCTCTAAAATGAACACTGCTGCCTGAGTTTAAAAGTTATTTAAAGTTTTAAATTAAAAAAAAGAGAAAGCATGTTTATGACTTCGCATCTAATTTTTGTGGAAATCCCGTTTTGTTCATAACATTCCTGGTCACTGATCTCCAAAGTGAACATTAAGTCCAGGATATGATCAATGAATAATAGAACTCATAACATTTATATGACACTTTGAAAATCTATAAGTCCCTTTTCATTACGTTAATAAAACAAGTATTAAAGTAAATTTAGCTGTCCTCTAATAGCATTGTACGAGTGGATTCAAAATGAGATTTTTAAGGGAAGGTTTCCCAAAAGACAGAATTACTAGAGTGCAATATGCCAGAAGAAATAGGATGCTGACATACATACTCCTTTTACTTGCTTTTGAATAACACTCTGTAGCACAGCACACAGCCACTGTGCATCACAACCTTCACACATGGTGTCTCATTTTGTGCTTAGTTTCAAGACAAAGTTTTTAGCCTTAGTTCATTCCATATTTCAGATTTTTAATTGTACTTGGAGTTTACATAGTAAACAAAAGAAAATCTAACGTGGACATGTACAAATTTGTATTTATTAAGGAATTACAACTCAGCTATTTGCCTGCAAGCCCCATCCCTGACACTCCTTTCAGCAGTGTTATTAGAACTCCTGAGCACTCCAAGTAAGATCAGAATCTGTTTGCACATGGTTTTTTTTACACAAAAGAGTGAAGCCCTTGCACCAATGGATTTAAAATATGTGGATTTTTAGAGTACAAAAGGAATGTAGTTTGGTGATTTGTTATTAATGCTAACCCTATACTGTTTTTTGGGTTTTTTTAACTGCATATTAGCAGTTGGAGTGGAAAGGGGATTCATAATGATCTTGTGACAACTTCAAGAAGAAACCGAAAGGATCCCACATGAAAGTGTGGGACAAGTCTGGAGCTGCATTCTCGTGCTTCATGCAAACCAGAAGTGAGGCCCAGCAGAAACCAGCAAGGTTACGCCTACAGGAATGATGCAGACACATCCAAGCTCACTCTAAACTAGGCCAGAGTCTGCCCAGGCTGTAAAACTTTGTCCAAGAACCAGGATAAATATTCAAGCAGTTCATCCGTTCCAGTAGAAAAAACAATGCTGGATTCACAGCAGAGAGGAGAGAGTAAAAATCTCTGCAATCAGCAGTTAGGGCACAGAGCTCAGAAAGAAAATCCTGGACAATAATCCTTGTTTCACAAGTTGTTTCTCTTTTCTTCAGTGACTGTTCCTGCTCTTCCTCACCTGCTGACATTTATTTGAAGACACCAATTTACTGTATGAAAAAGTATAATTTGTTTTGAAAAGCCTAATCCTGTCAATCAGGCATGTGTGTT
>NW_020955329.1:77605-169539 GCF_003031625.1 Empidonax traillii
AGAGCTCAGAAAGAAAATCCTGGACAATAATCCTTGTTTCACAAGTTGTTTCTCTTTTCTTCAGTGACTGTTCCTGCTCTTCCTCACCTGCTGACATTTATTTGAAGACACCAATTTACTGTATGAAAAAGTATAATTTGTTTTGAAAAGCCTAATCCTGTCAATCAGGCATGTGTGTTGCATGTGATCCGAGACACCATCCTGGATCAAGACTCTCAAGGGACCTTGAAGCAGGAAAGTCTTGTTTGCTCAGACTGGCACATCTACCAGATGCTGAGTTTCTCAAGGCTGTGATAGTATCGCCTTCAGCAAAGGTGCAGTAAATTATCTTGCGTGCAACTAAGACAAAGAGCAGCCCACCAGCAGGAGCTGCCTGAGAGTAGCTACTTGGCTCCGAGCCTGTACACCCTAGCTTGTATTCTAGTAACTCCTTCATCCATATCTTCACATCTGAAGATCTCACCATGACAAGAAAGTACGTAATAACCTGCATCCTCAAATCTCTTTGTTACTTCACTAGGGTCAAAAAGTTCTACAGAATCCCCTAAAAATAAAACAGGGTTTTCTCACTCTGATCACAGAAGCCATGACTGCTCAAATACGAACTTTCCTTTAATATTTTTAAATTGCTTGGCCTCCTCAGACTGATGCAGAGAATGTTATCAACTGTAACATTACTCCAAAAATGGATCCAAACAAATACAAGTTGGGATCCACTCAGTTTACAAATGAAAGGATGTATTTGATTGTTTCCAGTTACCAGCCTATCATCCTGCAGGCTTCTAAGCAGCAAGCTAAGCTCTTTTTCCATGTCTACCTTAAGCTTCTACTTATAAAACACACCTTTTATGGATATCCCGACAAGCCATGTTAAGACCAGATGAGTGACACTAAAAGCATCAACTGGCTTCAGAAATCTGTGACAACTGAATGTGACAAGAGAGTGATCTTTCCTTTTTGTTTTTTTGGTTTTTTTTTTTAAGAAGTCATTTCAAAAAGCATACCCCTTGCTTGGCTTACCTTTTTCTCTCTATCCATAATCTCCTAAACCTTGAAGCAGTTTCCAGAACTCATTTTCCACCACTGACAGGTAAAAAACCTCCTAATTTCAGACAATAAAAGGCTGTATTTATCCAAGACCTAAGTAGATGGAACTCTAGAGATACAATCCTGCAATAGGATCAATCGGCCTTTTCCACAGATCAGGGTCTATAGAAAAAGGCAAAATTTCTCTGGTAATTAGGCTACTGGGTACAGTTCCTGGACTCTGGAAATGTGCACAAGTTCTCTGGTGTTCTGTCCAGAAACACCAAAAAACCTTCCTGAAGGCTTTTCTGTATATAACTCTTCTTGCCTGACAGTACTTTCCTCTCAGTGAACAGAACTGACAGCTTTGGGCAGCAGACTATCTGCCTAAGTGCAGTAAACTCTTTAAATACAGGCAGAGAAATTATACTACAAAGGATAAAAGTAAAAATCTATTTCTTATACATGAGATTCTGAGCTTTGTTTTAGCAGCTATCAATATGGACCAGCAGTCACATTGTATTTCCCCACTTTAAGAAAGCTTGCAAAGAAAACGTCAAGGATTGTTTTACGCACACTCTTACATATAAGAAGATTAAGAGCAAGTCTAACTAGTTTTCAGAAAGAACAGAAAATCCAGCATTAATCATCTACTGAGATCCAATGTTCCAATATTTCTCATTAATTCATGTGCTTGTCTGCCCACCTACTTATAAGCTAGGTCATTAAAAACTCGAAACATTTCAACATATAATGGATAAATCAAAGGAAGGAATGTAATGCAGTATGAAAGCAAAATTCATATATGTCATCCATCAGTTACTAACTTCAGCAAGGATGCGAACAGGCATTTGAGCTAAGCATAAAGCAGCATCAGCTTCCTCCTGCTTCCTGTTCCTTCTATGCTGTTTCCAAAATCCTTTTCTATATTCAGGAGAAAATGCTGTAATAATATTAATGTCCTACGCGTTTTGTGCGCCACTGATACAGCTCATTCATTCTCACCAAGTTTCGGTTAATAATCATTGCCAGCCTTGCAGAATATATGGGAATAGTTTTCCTCCAAATGGCCAAGAATTTATAAGCAAACTTTCATTTACCCTTAGTAGTCAAACATTCAGAAAATAACACCCTTGCATATTTTTTTGCCTCTGAAGAAAATTTGTTGAAGTTTGCATTTGCCTAGCTTTTACCCCCTTGACAGGTTCTCTCTAGCATTCTGCAAAATTTTGACTGCAGTTCACCACTGAGGACTAGGGGAAGGCATCGGACCAGGCATGCTGGAGCAAGTTAGCCAGAGAAAGGGACAGTATACTACTTTTTTCCTTGTCATTGCAGAGGGAGCAAGTGAACAAGTGTTGGCTGTACTCCCCAGACACCAAGCAGCCAAGGCCATCTCCATTTAAGGGGGTGCTCTCTGCCACTGTGCATTCTTGTGAACAACAGAGGACAGGCAAATAAAGGACCAAAATACTATGCTCAAATAATTTAAGGCAGTATAAACCCTGTGAGGTTGTACCAGTAGACAACAGAAGAACTGATTTAAAGCACTAACCACCAAAGCCAAACTCTTCAAACAAAAATTAGTATTTGTTACCAAACAATTAGAGCAAATACCTTCAGAACAAGTCCGTGGACAAAGGATTTTGTTCTGGGAAGAAAGCACACTGTCAATTATTTTCTTTTTGCTGTCAGACTGTAAAAACATTGACCGCCCTTAATTCACTTTGTTTTTCAATAGCATAGTCATTCATTCCTCAACACACCCATATACCTTTTTCTCTTCCTCTTGTTTTATACTCAAAAGCTAAACTCACATAAAAATGCCTGTATGACAACTCTAAGGAAAGCAACTCTAACCTTAGGGTATTTAAGAGTAAAATAAGTCTTATAATTTTAAGTTTTTATCTATATCAGTTTACAAAACCAGTTTACATTTAAAAGCCTGAAAGGAATGAGTATCTCTGAGGAACAAGTTATATCCACACCAGTAGAGGGGAATAAAAACAGACCCACTACAGGGAAGAAGCTGTGCATTAGCATTTTAACTTATATCAGTTTTTTGAAGCATTGCCTACTTACCTCCACTCACAATGCTTTTGGTTCATGTAGAAATTCCCTAAACGTGCCAGTTTGACTACTTTTAGATGGGACTGAGTTTCCATCATTACTCCAGAGGACTGCATAAATGAATCATAGAATTAACTGGGTTGGAAGAGACCTCCGAGATCATCAAGTCCAACCCTTGATCCAATCCCACTGTGATCATTAGATCATGGCACTCAGTGCCACATCCAGCCTCGTCTTAAAAACCTCCAGGGACGGTGAATCTATTACCTCTCTGGGCAGGCCATTCCAATGCCTGATCACTCTCTCTGTAAAGAACTTCTTTCTAATATCCAACCTAAACCTCCCCTAACAGAGCTTAAGCCTGTGCCCTCTTGTTCTACTGCTGATTGCCTGGGAGAAGAGATCGACCCCCACCTGGCTACAACCTCCTTTCAGGTAATCGTAGAGAGTGATGAGGCCACCCCTGAGCTTCCTCTTCTCCAAACAACCCCAGTTCCCTCAGCCTCTCCTCATAGGACTTGTGCTCAAGTCCCTTCACCAGCCTGGCTGCTCTTCTCTGGACCTGCTCCAGCACCTCAATATCCTTCCTGAACAACGAGTATGTGGGACCTAAACAGAGCTATATCATATTATAACTCCAAAAACATACACAGCATGGAAAAAAAGGCCTTTCACAGCAAGTGTTTTGCCTTATGGATCCACTTTGATTGCACTACCCTGTCTGCTGATGCAGACATACTTATTCCCAGCCTGAAATTCTTGGCAGAGTGAAACTAAGCTTTCTAAAGTTTCCTTTTTTTGCCTCACCTAGAAACATGGACTTGAATGATGTTTTAAAAACACAGAGAATTCAATACTTGAAACTTGATTTGTGATTCTATATACCACCTGTGAGTTACTATATCCTTTTAAAAAGTTATCTATAAAAACATCAATAAAGCCTGAATTTTTAAACTCTTTTCCGCTACATTCAGAAGAAAACAAGGGCAAAACCAGGACAAAATAAGTTAACGCTAGACACAAAGCCAAACACTGCCATTTATACTGCAGGTTAAAATTAGCAAAATAAAGAAGTTGATGGGATCTACTGTAAGTGCATATCTGTAACTGTAAACTAAATCTGACATGTGCACATGAATATCGATGAAAGAGATACTTAAAGTTTTCATAGCTGAATGTATTTAATAACCCTTTTTGCTATAACAGTAAAGGAGTTCCCCCAAAAGGAAACCCACAGTACGAAATTCTTGACGGATTCCTCTATTGACATATTCCTACACAGGCAAAAGACAATCTCCTGAAGTCATAGCATTTTTCCTCCCCCAGTTATTTATTTATCTGTTTTTTAAAGCTCATGTTTAGAGTGTACTATCTTCCAATTTGGTTTGGCTTGACAGCGGCCCTAAACTGCACATATGTTTGCTGGTGCTGCAAGTGGCAGCCCTTGGAATAGTGTTTCAAGTCCTGATGAATATCAGGGAGGCTGAGCTTGCAAGGCTAAACCACTGCTAAGTCACTAGCTGGTGTTGAGGTCATGCTGATGAAAATGCCTATCTATGCCACTGCTCCATGATACACTTTTTCACTTCTTACACATCACTTCCCTGAATTAGGAACTTATCTTGACTTTGAGGATGCACCATTAAACAAGTACTTCTGAAAAGTGCCCATTATGACATCCCTTTCAATGCCTTCAAAAAGTTTGAAATGAACATATTTGAGCTAGCAGGTGTAAGTAATTAAACTTTTATTCATGATCATTTACACATGACTAAAAATGTTCACCACAAAATGCAAACTTTCAGTTATCTTATATATTTAGCGGTGAAAATAGTCGTCTCTTAGTAGTAAAACACCAAGGAGCACATCACAGAAGAGTAAGAAATAGATTTCATTTATCATTTTCCCCCCCTCACAATGTCCATGACAAAGTTATAGATTTTACCAAAGCCTAAAAGTCCCAGAACACATTTTACAGTCACCTGAGTGTTTGGCAGGAATAGTACTATTTAGTAGCAGTTACTTTTTTCTGCCTTTTTTGAAAAAAATATGTATTTTTCACATAAGTGAGACAGACATAATTGGGGCAAACATTGAATTTCATATTTCACCTGAATTTTTCAACAGGATACAAACAGAACAGTTTGCTAGTAGGAGTATCAACAACAACTATAAGAGCAGATGCCAGAACAAATGGAAAAAAAAATCAGCTCATTATAGCCTGACTGGTAGGGCCCAACTGCTTACAGGCACCTATAACCACTACTCCACTCAGTTTTATTAATTACATTTAATTTGCATTCCATTCAAACATATTCAGTTTAAGAAGGCCAGATGATTTTTTTAAGTTCAATTGTGTACATAGACAAATACACATACACAGTTTTGGTAGTCATTTAAAGCTGTAAAATGTATACGTAAAGAGGGCCCTATGGACCCCATACAGATCAAAGAGAAATAACCAGAATCAGTGTTACATACAAAACAATATTCTAACAAAGAAACCAATACAGTTATCAAATAATTCATTAGAGAATAAAATTGTTTTATAAAAAGAGAAATGCTGCCTTTTTATCACTTCAGAGCAGCACATAAGAAGGCAACATTAAGAAAAGTGCACAGCAGAAAAGAATTTTTCAGTTTTCTGAAAAAGTTGAATTTTTCTTCAGACATGAGGCTTTTGGCCAGAAACATATTGGGTTAGGATTGCTTATACTCTCTCCCAGAGAATGTGTTCTCTTCTTTCATTAGTTCTCCGTAAGGCGCTTACTCTGACATGTAGGAACGGTACATCAGGGCCACGATAATTGCTGCTATTGCCGGGATCACCCAGTTGGACCATGAACTAGAAGGAAGTTTTTGAAACATCAGTTTAGGAAGTGACAACCAGCGAGTTTAAAAAAACAAACAAACAAACAAAAAAACTAAACAACCCACAAAACAAAACAAAAAAACCCCAACCAAACGAAAAAAAAGTAATTGCTTAAAGAAGTCCTTCCTTCCAACTCCGACAAATACTTAAAATTCAGGGCAACAGAACACCCGGGCTTGCCAATAATACTCTAGACAAGTAAAAAAGTTGGTACTGTTAAAGCTTTGTACTAAAGCTTACAAGAAGTTTGCTTACTAGGGAAGAGTAAAACCCTAGACATGTTTGAAGTCATGGCCTGCTGCCCAGAATATCATTCATTTAAAAATGATTTAAGTAGCAGCAGCACATGACACTTATAAAGCACCCAAGCTCCTCACCCAGAGGGGAATGGAACAGTCCTCTGAGGTTTCAGCAGTAGGCAATTGTCAGCAGGATATAATTTTACAAAGTTTGATTCAGTGGTGTTCCAAAGTGTTTTTCAACCCCCTCTCAGTTCTGACGCATTCTTCTTAATACACAGAATCCTCTTATTTCCCACAGACACAACAGCAGTAGCAAATTTTAAAAGTGAGACATTCATGTCAGTAAAACAGTTGGCAATGGCACTAAGTGTCTTCCATTCACATGGCAGAGACTCCAGAAATAAAGGCCTGTGTAAAACCAACCATTTGGTAGATACTGACACATGTCAATAATGAGAAAAATATCTACCTAGTAAGCTGACATACTTGTAAAGTGGTACGTAGATGCCAGCTTGGGCTCTACACAGAACATAAATTTTCATGCACCATCCTCTGACATTTAAGCTTCCAGCAGTTTAAAAGCTATTCTAAAGCTTTCTAAGCTTTAGAAACACAGTCACGGGAAACTTCAAGATTGACATAAGGTGTCATACTGTACCTGGAAGTAGACTGAACAGTGGTAATAAGAGTTTCCTGGAAAGCAAAGCATAAAAAGATATTTATATCAGGCAGACACTCCTCTCCATCTTAACTAGTCCCTCAATTTCTCAAAACTCTTCAGGTGGGACTGCTTTAGAAACAACTCAGTTCATGCATTTGGAAAGCATCTTCTCATAATTCATGTAACAGTTCTGTTGTATTAGAGGCCAGCTAGCAGCGGTTTCTATAGCCAACATTGCATCAAGTTCCTAAACCAATATCATCATGAAAAATTTTGCTGCAAATTTTCCATGAAGCTAACTTCAACCTCAGCTTACATTTGAAAAGTTTTAGTCACCAAAAAGACAGAAATCCATTACTTGACTAAAATCTAACGGAAAAGACTCTGAATTAATTCACAAATATTTTTTATATTGAAACTACATGAAGAAAACCACTAATTTACATCTAAAGGCTTATTAAACTCAGGTTGTTTAGTGTGATGTTTCAGATTGTGCAAGAATCAGTCAAATTGATATAGCTGTTTCAGATATTGACTTGAACTTCTTGTTCAGTTTCCACAGGGAAAGCAGCACTACAAGATCAAATCCCCCATGGGTATGTGTGCACAGTTTATATGAAGACTTATTAATTTGAATAATTCTAATTGAACACAACCCTGAGTGCATTTTAAAAATCTAAGCATTAAAACTCTACTTAAATTTGGTGGTACAAGATTCATCATTGAAAAATTAACTACTTCAATATAAGAACATTTGAATTGATTTAAAGAAAGACTCTCAACATGCTCTCAAAGGTCCAAGCACACTACTTCTGCCAGCCCCCAAATCTTCCTAGGTTTATATGTGACAAATACCATGTTTAAAAGAATATGACTCAGTAATTACATCTATGTTGCTTTTGCAAACATCTCAGTGAAAAACTAATCCCAAAGCCAAACAGCACGGAAGAGCTTGTGCCCACACTGTCAAGGCTAACACCTTCTACATGAGACTTGGCATATCCGGGGCTAGGGGTTGGCTTCTCCCACACCAAGACAGTAAGAAAAATAGGGCCCAGCTCATAAAAAACTCTTTTTTTTACTCTATGACACTGGACACAAACACTGAGGGTTACTTTAAATACAGTGCAAGGGCAAGCAGGACATCTGAAAGCCCAAGGCCTTCTGACAGTTCCTAGAGAGCCAGGGCACAGAACCCACCTAACCTGTCACATTGCCCACTCAGAGTACAATGCAAAATGAAACTTTCTGCGGCCACACATGCTGGAGAAAAGCACCCCAAATTCCTTCTGAAATGATGGAACACAAGTCTAGTGTAGCTATTTGGATACATCTTAACTGCCAACTGACTATACATTGGCCAAATTAATATTCTAAGTACTTGTTCGGTGAGCTTACTCAAAGGATTATCTACAACTTGCACTGGGTAGTCTGCTTCTCATTTATCATTTCTCCTCTTACAGCTTAAGTGAAACTGCCCTGAAGTTCAAAAGAAATCTGAATAACAGATGTTATTCTTGATGGGAAGAAGCTCAGAATTCCAGCAGCTACTCCATTTCTTATTTTTATTGGCGTACTAGTTCCAGTCCTAAATTAATAATAAAGTTAATAACTAATACAGTGAACAGTTCAGAGAGTGTATACATATACATATTTATATATACATAAAATGTACTTTCTTTAACTGATTTATGTAATTGGTAGATATTACAAAAGTGATTACTTCTAATACTTTTAAACAATCTCTCAAGTAGTAAGAGCAAGATCCTATTCTTACTAAGCTTCATTTAAAAATAATCTTTAATTATTTCCTAAGCATATTGCCATACTGGTAAGCCAGCCCTGAGCAAACATCCTCTGTAGACACAGCAGCAGCAATTCTAGAGTCACCTTTTTGCTATAGTATATCATCACATTTAGTAACCCCCTGGTTTGAAGCCACACAAATTAAAGAAAATAACATTTAAGAGGAAGAATAATTTGAAGCCGTAACAACAGGTTGAAGAGATTTATAAGCTGAACCACCACACTTAAATCAAGCTGAATTATTTTTATTTCTGGGGGTATACCATTTATACACAGACACACCGACACTGTCCCTAATGCCTAAATGAAACAATGTGGCATTTCAAGAAACACACTTACTGTTGGTTTCTGAAGCTTTGGTCTATCATCCTGTGGGGAAAACAAGCAAGAAACATTTAGACAAAATCCAAAAGCATTAAAAACAAACCAAACCCGCACCACTTATCACTAAATTCTGTCTGCAATTTATTCTGTTAACATGTAAGTTAACAGAATTTTTCCCTAGATAAAAGCATACTTGCAAAAGGGCAGATGTCAGTGTGTGATTTTGAGCTACCATAGACAAGATCACTTCCTTAAACAATACTTCCCAGTATGCAAGAAAGAAGTGAAACCTGAGCCTCCAACAAATGTCATTATTCTTTGTGCACGTGTTTTTGCCTTTCCTTTGTCTCTAGAGAGTACACATAACCTTAGCTTATACATTGATTGCAATCATGTTAGTTTACTTCTACTTAGTCTACTGGTATCATGGGGCAAAGTCAGCTAAACAGCTTTGGTCCAACGTCCACTGGACCGAAGGTTCCCGAATTCTATGGATCTTTCATAAGCTCATGAAGTTTTACTTGGCATAGTCACATGCATTATATAAAAGCCCAACAGTATATAATCTTTTCAGTGCTGCATTTGTACATTAAACTACCAAGCTGTTTGTTTCATATCAAATGAAAACAGGCACTTGCGAAACAAAGAAGGATTGGACTGATAGCCAGGTTAAGAACAACGCTACTGGCATCGACTGCCATCTGAAATACATGGCAAGTCTGCAAGGACACAAAAGTGCATCAGAGTTGAGTTATTTCTTATTAAGAGAAGCTACACTACTAACATTTATCAAGAGAGAACATGAGACGGAAACAAGATCAAGAATCTTACTGTGAAATAGGTTACTCAAGACAGTGATATTTCCCCAGAATGCAAGACAAAACACATAAAAAACTGAAGAGAGAAAGAGAAGAGCCAGAAATGGGCAGTAAAGTAGAGCAGATGGGCACACTGGCAGCCTAAACCTCTAGCCAGCAGTTTTCAACAATTAAGTTACAGGAGAGTTGAACTATGGCCTAGCTGAAGGAAGCCAAAGCAGCAGCTCTGTAGATAGGAAAAAATCCTTCAAAACTTGAGACAGCAGAAAGGTGCTCATTAAAAGTACAGGAAATGGTATGGACAGTATAGAAAAGAGGAAGTGACAGATAATCCGGTGGGAACTGCTCATAAACAACCCTGACAACCACAAGTAGGGAACGCTGATACAGCTTAAAACGGGGCAGGGGAGCCAGAGAGAGGGAAGACAGAGCCTCAAACTAGAAGTACAATGCTTATAAATAGCCATTTTCTAAACATACATACGAAAAGCCAGGGTTCTACTTTTAGATCCAGATGAAAGCCTGGCAGATATATATTTACAACGATGAAAATGTGAAAGCTGCTGTTAAGTAGTCACTCTGCATACTGACATATCACCTTTAAGGGTTACAGAGTTTCATTATAAAACTGACAGGATATACCAGAGATGGCATGATTCCATATTCATGGAATACGGCACAATTCAGTTTATTCAAGAACTAGGTCTTAAGACAATGTGAAAAATGTGACCATCCTTACACTACATTAATCAAATGCCTTCACACTGGGGGAACTTGTCTCCAGCCCAGGTCCCTCCACAAACAGCTACAGGCCTGGAATCCAACCAAACTAGCAGTTCTTCCTGATTTTGAAGTAAATTACCAGATAAATAACCAGATGGAAAAACATTACAGTAAAAAAAAAAGTAATGACACTCTCACACACTCACCGGATGAAGTTCCCCAATAATAAAGGACTCTGACAAAGTCCTTGCATCTGTGGAATGGCCAACATCTTCAAAGTTCTCAGTAGCATCTCCTCCAGCTTGCTCCCTGAGGACCTCTTCACCTCCTGGGTGCTGCAATTTTTAATGAGTTTGAATTTGTTACTGAAATTTTCATTCTAGAAATGGAAATTCTTCATTTTTACATTTATAAAATTGAAAAAAAAAAAAACAAAAAAAAAACCACAAAATCAACTGCTAGACCTTCTAGAGCAAACAAATATTTCTAAACAACTCAAGAGTTTTATGTACTCTCTGAAGCCAAAATCTAAGAAGTTAAGTCTCTATTTCATGGCAACAAAGTAGAAAGAGGCATTACCCCTTGCAAATAAAGCATTTAGACTGTCGTGTGGGGATCAGTTTGTATTTTAATAGCCCAACCATTATCTGAAGTTATATTCTGTGTTCTGACTTCTGCAAAAAATGGGTATTTTTATCCAAGCAATGCTTTATACAGGAAAAAGGATAAAAGCCAAAAGGTATAAGCTGCAGCAAGAACATCCCAGGAAGACATAACAAAAAAAAAAAAAACCTGTTCACAGGAAGCACAACCAAGCATTGGCACAGAGCAAGGCAGCACACAGAATCTCCATCCTTTGAGGCTTTCTACACAAGGTGCTAAGGAACCTGGCCTTCAGCTTATTCCTAGTTTGTGCTGAGGGTTGGGGTCAGATTACTTTCAAGGGTCCTTTCTAAAAGAAATTAATGTACAATTATCGAGTAAGCCAGCTACTTTGGACCTGTTTAAGCACAAGTAAAAGTCGTTATGAGACACTAGAATAGCAATTTGGTTTTCATAGGCTATGGAATCCCAAATCCACGATGCTGATAAAACCTTGAGACATAGAGAAGTCATCTCCCAGTATCTTCTAATGCCTCACCCCATCACCATTCCCTTAACCTAAATTCCTGTTCTCCATTAACTGCTATTCTGCCTCAGGATGCGCTTTGGGGATTTTATGAAGTTCCACATTTCCATCCATTAAATAAATCTGCCTGTATATACTGCAAGGTATATCACATGCTCTCAGTGAATTTCCTCAGCTTCAAGTTATTCATATAACAGATAAGTAACATGCCTAAAATTCAACACTCAACTTTCACGTAAAAAACTACTACATAAACATAGGGAATGATTAGGTCAGCAACTCAAAAACGCTTACTAGTACTGCCTTGGGTTAAGGCAACCATGGAATAGATATTAGCACTTTACCAGTAGCAGAGTAAATAAAAGGCTTTGGAGCCTCAATTCAGTTTTTAATACTTCTGACTACAGGATCTAAAATTTCTGCTACTTAGGGCCATCTAGCCTGGAGCATAGCTGACCAGAAAGGCTATGCCTAGCCATTAGATTAAAATAAATGGCATAAACATTCCTGTTAGTCTAGCAATTCAGGTTAGCATTTACTTCAAATCTCATATCAAACCTTCTCTTTCAATAAATATAATATTTGTTTATACAGATGAAGAAAACACTACTATAACCAGTTTTCAGGAGTACCAGAACTCCAAAACTTGAATCTCTGCAGTAAAAGCAGATGTTTATTTTACTAGATAAGGAAAGCTGAGGAGAAAAAAAAAATCCCCCAAAAACCCACCAAAACCCCAACTCAACACTTTTTAAAGAGCCAAGATACCACAGCTATTAAGGTAAGGGATTCCTACCATGACTAAGCAAAAGCAAGGTTAAGCAATTGATAGAGAGATTAGACACAGGAACTGAGCCAAAAAAGGTTAAAGGAGTGCATGCAGAGTAAAGATTATGCAAGTAGATGTGCAAATATGGCAGGTTCACCAAAATCCTGCCCTTAAATCCATTCTGATAAGTATTCAGGAAAAGGACTGGAGTAAAGTTTAGGGATCACTCAAGTTCAGTGCCTTGAAAGGGTACTTAAGAACTTGGGTCTAATAGGCTCTCGCAGGTATTGACACAACAAAGTCTTCAAAGAATTCCTTCAGCAACATGGGTTTGGAGGGTTTGTTTAGTTTAGGTTTTTTAATACCATTCTAAAGAATTGTGCTCCCCAAAATAGAAAAATATATGTAGCAACTTCAGCACAAAAGGTGGCACAACTCCTTGGAAAACATGCTTCGCAAACAAGGTATCAACTAGCAGCAAAAGGCACCAAAGTTAAACACCTCATAAAGCACCAGTAGCATGTAAACTCATACTCATGTACTGCAATGAAACCAATTCCTATTCACACAAGCACCTAAAATACTACTTACCCCAGCAAGTCATCGAGATCACATGGTTTATACCAGTTCCCCCAAAAAAATTCACCAGCCAACCAAACAAGCAGATACCCACCAATATAAGTGCATCTAAAATTACTCCACAGAGCACTTTAACAAACTACTCACAGGTTGGTTGCCAGCTACAGAACAATCATGTACTAACTTGTGTTCCCAAATCCCTCCCTTGTGCCACTACAAAGAAATCACGTAGCTTTGGGCAGCATCACTGAGGCACTCCAGCTCTTCTCTGTAGAACTAGTTTTTGGTCTAACCAGTAACTGATCCCTCTGTCTACAAAACCACAATATTAGTGTCACCACAGTGACTGCAACCAACCCTCTCTACAAGCTCTCTGAGTGTCTATCACTTATCAGCTGAAGGGAACAACTTCACCCTGGTCTCTGCCATCACAGCTGGAAAACTGGCATAATTTTTTTTCTGACATAAGCAAGGTTAAGTACAGAGAATCACACACAGAATTCCAAACTTTAGGAGCCAACTACCAGATGATGCTACTAGTAACCTACTAGACATGGATAAAAGTACTTTGAAACTAAACACTTTGCTTTTAGAGGGTACCTCTGTATAACGATACAAACTTACAAACCCTGCGCAAACAACTAGCACCCAGTGCAACCAATTAATGAAAATATTTCACCTCCCCTACTGAAAGAGAGCAACTGTAATGTCTCACACAAAGGGCAGGAACTGACTTTTCTATCAAAAGCTGAGCATTTTCCATGGTTGGATGAGTTTCCCAAAGTTTGTTTATACAAGGCCTTTGTTCGTGCTTCTGCCTGGTAAACAAAGCTTGCTACCAGAACTGCTACTTTAATGAAGATCCTCTGGACAGATTCTGGAATGGGAAAGCCCACAAGACTACACAGATAGTGACTCCTAAACCAAAATCCTGGTTATAAAAATAATTGAAGAGTTCTTGTAGGTAAAACTGGGGTTCAAGGGAAATGAAAAAGCTTTTGATGATAAATTAAGATAGCCTAACATATTCCTAGGACATTCCCAAAATATTGACATAGATAAGTTACATGTGTAACAGATGTCTGTACAAACCCAGCACTAGTACGTAGCATAAACTAATCCCTAATAGCAGTACAATAGAAAGTTTCAGATAAAGCAAGTAAGCAGTTAATCTTGCTGCTCTCATTTGGGTCAAAAGTCTGAGTTACTTCATCATGAGCTCCATCTTTTCTCCCCCTTGCTACAGTCATGCAGATTTCTCAGAGTCGTAGTTCAAGACTATTAAAGCATAACTACCTTAATTTGCAGTCCTGCCCACCTCCCTTCTCATACTGGGGGAATAAAATCTAGGGTCCAATTTAAATTATAGGGAGGTTAGCAAAAGTCTCCATCAGTGGTAGTCACAAATTCACGTTTTACTTTCTGCACTACAGGGATGAGAAGCAGAAAGGGGGCAGGGACAGAGGCAGAAACACCCTGAGAACATCAGCTTTATTATGCAAGACAGACAGACAAATGCTCGTTTGTTTCAAGGGCACTTTCGTGTAGTCTGAAAAGAGTCCTCCAAATTATTTCCATCACCTATTTAGGTTAAAAGACAGAAATTGTCTGCTCATGTAAAATGTTAGGAGCCTAGGCAAGAAGATCTCTCTCTGAGTGTATTTTTGAAAACCATCATTGGGGTTTTAGATGAAGCGCAAAAGAAATACCCAGTAGCTGGGTCCCTGTCCCGGTTCCATCTGATAGAGTTCCATTTTCTTTTTAGAGGCTGGTGCAGTGCTGTGCTTTGGATTCAGTGCAAGAATAACGCTGATAGCACACTGATGGTGTAGTTGCTGCTAAGCGGTGCTTACTCCAAGTCAAGGACTTTTCAGTGTCCCATGCTCTGCCAGCAAGCAGATGCACAAGAAGCTGTGAAGGAGCACAGCCAGGACAGCTGATCCAAATGGCCAAAGGGGTATTCCATGCCATAGAACATCACACCCAGTATATAAACTGGGGGGAGCTGGCTGAGAGCTTGAGAGCTGCAGATTGCTGCTTGGAAACAGGCCGAGCCTGGGTCAGCATCAGTGTTTTTGTCCCCCTTTTTATTACAACAATTATATTTTATTTCAGTTATTAAACTGTTCCTTTTTTCCCCTGATTCCCTTCCTCATCCCACTGGGATGGAGGGGAAGAACAGTGAGCAAGGGGCTGCAGAGTACTGGGGCTAAACCACAAAAACGCCCATTTCCAGTTACACCCTGCTGCATTTTGAAAAAAAAAAAAAAAAAAAAAAAAAAAAAAAAAAAAAAAAAAAAAAAAAAAAAAAAAAAAAAAAAAAAAAAAAAAAAAAAAAAAAAAAAAAAAAAGAGTGCTAAGAAGTGCAGTTTCTCAAAGCATTTTCAAATCCTCCTAGCAATTCATATGGTACACTGGCAAACTTTGAATGTGCTGATACTGGCACCTTTCATTGTAAGCTGCTCACTATTTTACACATGGAAGGCATTATGCTACTCCTCCACAATACTGTCATACTGAATGAACGTAACTTATTGCCACACAGGGGAGAGAACATTTTTCATCCTGACACAGTAAAACAATATTTGCTTTTTGCACTTTATTTGATCAGCATTACAAAACACATTTAGTGAGAGCTGTCCATTCTGTTTAGAAAAAGTGCCGTGAAATCACAAGTTCATACCTTACGGAAAAAAAGTAAATGTTTTGAGCAATAATGTTTTTTGTTGAATTCCAAGACCCCCAACAACTGAAGTAACCTAAACAAAGTCTGTATTAGATTAATATTAAATGCATATCACAGTTGGTTTCCAGAACAAAAAACTCCTTTCTGGTAGAGACATTCCTATACACATCAGCTTTTTTACCTAGCTTAAGGAATCCAATCAATTTCCCACAAAAGCCTCACCACCATCAGCAAGCAGATCAAGACACTGACCATTCATTCTTATAGGCCCAGTTACTCTTGTTTAGCTCATTAGATTGATGTTTAGCTGATTAGATTAGATAGACTAGAGGGATTACTTTATTAAAATTATGGGGAAATACTATAGGGCATTGCCATCATACTTAGTCCATTAATTGATATTTAATGTTATTCAGATATGTAATTACCTGCAATACAGATATAGCCATGAGCTCCTGCTGTGATTACACATGCATTTCTAAGAGACATAGGACCTTATCCTGGTTTCAGCTGATACATAGTTCATTTTCTCCTTAGTAGCTGGTACAATGCAGTGCTTTGGATTTAGCATGAAAATAACATTGATAACACACTGATGTTTTAGTTGTGGCCAAGCAGTGCTTAGCCAAGTCACGGACTTCTCAGAATCCCATGCTCTGCCAGTAAGCAGATGCACAAGAAGCTGGGAGGGAGCATGGCCAGGACAGCTGATCCGAACTGGCCAAAGGGATATTCCACACCACAGAACATCATGCTCCATCCATAAACTGGGGGGAGTTGGCAGCGAGCCACCAATCACTGCTCAGGAATATGTTGGGCATCAGTCAGTGGGTGGTGAACAGCTGTGTTGTGCATCATTTGTTTCTCTTGAGTTTTATTCCCGTCTCTCTCCTTCTCACTACAATTATTGTTATTATATTTTATCCTGTTTCAATTATTAAATTGTTCTTATATCGACCCACAAGTTTCACCTTTTTCTGATTCTCCACCTCATTCACAGGGTGGGAGGGGAAGTGAGCCGCTGTGTGGTACTCAGGTCTCTCTGGGGTTAAACCGCAAGACCTGAAACTATGAAAAGGCTTCCCAAATTTTTTGTAATACAGGCCTGACAGCCTTTGAATGACAGAGATAACATACAAGTTTCTGTTTTCAAGCATAGCCTTTCCTGTCAAAGAAATTAAACCTTTTAAATACTGCACTCCAAAGGCTGAGGTCTCTTGACCTTCTCTCCTACACTTTGATAATCAAACAAAATTAAGAGATGAATATTCAAGTTACTAAGTTTCCCCCGTATCTGCCATTAAAAAAAAAAAAAAACAAACATGATAAAAGAGCAATTGCTGGGATCTTTACCTTCAGTAACTCCAAGGATAAGGTGTCAAAGTACACAATTGTTTCCCAATCCTTCAAAACTTTATATTTCTAGTGATCTTTTTTAAGCCTTGCCAAGCTAATATGGGTCACACCATGTGATGCCTCTGTTCCTACTCAGTCTCACCACTCCTAACACATACACATCACCATCCCCAGTCTATTTACTATCTAACTTCAATCAAGTGATCAAAGAGACTGATAGTTCCCAAAAACCAAACAGGTTTCACGACATATCTACAAGCTCTGTGAAGACACCAGCTCGAGAGATGAAATACGCCCTTTAAGTACTGTAATGGAGCAAAAAGCAGGATGGAAGCACAGCAAAGTTTTCAACTTCATTGTTAATAGGAAAATATTTCCATAAGTTAATGCAGTAGCTGAAAAGATTGTTCAGTGATTTAAGAAGTGGGACTGCTGAGTTCAGATTCCGTTCCCATGTCTTCACTCCCTTGTAAACTAATACATTTAGTTATTTACTACTTGCAAAGAGCACGAGTGAGGGGATGCTTTGGCAGTGCATCCTTTTTAGTGCTACTAGACTTGAATTTTAGTGGTCTACATTTAATTCTTAAAATATATTAAGCTTTCCTACTCCTTCAAGGAGCTGCAAAAAATAAATAAACCTGAGTTTAACCAATAACGCTACTGAAACAGCTCACATAATCCCCACTTGGAGAAGAGTTTACTGTACTCTGGAATGAACTAGTAAGAGGCTAGCTCCAATTTCTCCTCAGCTGTCACATGTAAATGCCTCAGGGTGTCTGACAGTGTCAAAAGAATTAGCATAACACTTAATAAGTTAAAGTATCAAAAGCATCCAGGAAAGGTTTTTAAAAAAGTGCCCTATGCAATATCTTAATCTAAGGGTTCCATATTACAAAAATCACCAACACAATGAACATTAAAATATCCAAGAGCTTTCCCTAGGAGTGTAGCTTCACTTAAATACTTCAGGTAACTATTTTCAACAATCTCATTGATTTATTATTTCAGAATGACTCCAAAATTTCAGATCCAAAACCAGCCATTCTATTGCAAGGTGTTTAATGTAAGGTTAAAGTCTGACCCTTGTCTACCAGAGTGTCTTAAGACATCCCCCAGTTGTCCAAAAAAACCCAACTCTTTAAATGCTTATAAACTGAATTCTTTTGATATGCTGCTGAATTATGAATGTTATCCTGAAGGCTGAAATTAAAATTTTCTTGAAAAATTTACACAAAGTAGTGCCTCTTAATATTGCCCAGTTTCACCACATGTACTGAAGGAAGAGGTTTGCAACTACTTTAACTAAAAAGCTCATTAGATCCTGGATATTTTTTTTTGTGAAGTTTTTTTTTCTTGTGTTGTGTTAGGTTTGGGGTTTTTCTAAGGTGTGGGTTTTTCTGTTTCCCCCTGCCAAATATGGACATTATACAATACGATTATGTATCAATCAGAACTAATCAAGTTTCCAAGAACAGCTACTTCAGTTTCACAAACTACATGAAATGCTTCATTCCCCTTCAGGGCTTCTGTAATTAAATTGATCCTTCCTGCATAAGCAGAGATTTCCATAACAAAAGGATAAAGAAGACCAGGGCAGAGCTAGATGAAAAATAATCAAATTAGAGTCAGTAGATCACTTTCACAATCCACCTTGCTGAAAAGCCGAACAATTTGCACTGACACACAACTTAAGAATGAGATACTACCTGTGTCAACACTGCCTTTGAAAAATTGCTTGTCAACTCTTTCTCTGCAAAATGCTCAGTTTCTACTTTGAATTGCAAGTGTTTACAAGTGCAAAAATAAAGACAGGGCTATGGAACTACTGAGGCTTGAAATCTGTCAAATCTCCCTCTACCCGTCTGAACTGAATTTTCAAGGAAATTAATGTAAGTCTACCATACACTTTTTAATTGGATGCTAGGTCTTCTTTAGGAAGAATTTCTTCACAGAATGGGTGCTTACACACTGGAATGGGCTGCCCAGGGAGATGGCAAAGTCATCATCCCTGGAGGTATTTAAGGAAAAGACTGGATGTGACACTTAGTGCCATGGTGGTGTTGGGTCATAGGTTGGACTCAATAACCTCAGAGGCCTTTTCCAACCTAATTGATTCTGCAATTCTGTCTTTGCAAATAGGGAATAATGAAAGCAAGGGAGAAAACTCAAAGTATCTAAATCCTGGTTCCATTTAATATGGAAAAAAAATTCTCAGTGGTTATATTTGTCCATCTCCACAGAAGAATGTTTTAGTCCAATAACTAAAATACTCTTTATTAACCATGACTATCAATGATTAAACCAACTGCTCACTGTCTGTAAGAGATCAAAAACATCAGCTACTAACAGGGGAAGAAAAAACCCAGCAAAACACAACCAAAGGAATTCAACATGACTCTAGTCCTCCACACCAGAGTCTTGTGGAACTTGTGCAGCTCCACAGCACCCCTCTGCCTGCTGGCGCTGAACAGATTAGGGTGGCAGTGAGATCACAGACCCTGGAGCAACGCTTGTGTTAATTTTCTGAACCTGGTCTACCATGTCCTGCCAAAAACACAGGACTAAGGTCACCCATGATATATTCACTTGGCAGGTACATACAGAAGCCCCTGTGACCAAGTGCCTTTACCAAGGACTGGATATATGGAAGAATTTTTTACCACTACAGTAGTGAGGTATTGGCATAGGCTACCCAGAGAAGTTGTGGATGCCCCATCCCTGGAGATATTCAAGGCCAGGTTAGATGGGGCTAGGAGCAACCTCGTCTAGTGGAAGGTGTCCCTGCTCATGGCAGGTGGGTTGGAATGTGATGAGCTTTAAAGTCCCTTTCAATCCAAACCACTTTGTGATTCTGTAACTACCAGAGTAACTCCAAAAACCTGCGACATTCTCGATGTTGTGATACTTTCCTTCCACTTTGTCAAGTTTCCCTCCTGTTCCGTAATACAGCACACACTGTAACAGTGTGAAGAGAGGAGCTGCTGATCTTTTCGCTCACGAAATAATATGGCTCGGGGTCCCAGCTGAGTCTTCACTTTAAATCTCGCACTCAGTCGGCACACCAGAGCAAGAGGCAGACGGATACCGCCCCACTCTTGGCCACCCAGCCTTCACAGAGACAGCCTGTTTGTCCGAGCCCTTAAAACTGACTCCAGTGTTTTTTTCTCCTTGTCCTCATTTCCCGCAAATTCACCTCGCAATTCGGAGGCCGAAGGTTTAAGGCAGAGAGCGGGCCACACGGGAGCGGGGCCGGCGCGCTCGGGTTTGCGCCGTCCGAGAGGCTCCCGGAGCGCGGGGCCGCTTCCCGAGGGCGCTATCGCGGCTCCTGAGGGCGGCTCCCGCCGTGCCGCACCCGCCGGCCGGGGCAGGCGGACGGGAGCCCGTCCGGGGGCAGCCCCGGCCCCGCCCGGGGCACGGCGCGGGCTCCGGCTGCACCCTGGGCAGCGCGGGCACCCACCTCGTCCAGGAACTTGGTGACATCGTAGATGCGGTGGTGCAGGATGATCCAGGTGCTCTGGCTGTTGTTGTGCTTCTGCACCTCCTCCAGGCGGTAGTAGCGGCCCCGCCACGACTCGTTGCCGGTTTCGCTGGAGCCCACCATGTCCTGTCCTGTCCTGTCCTGCCTTGCACCGTCCCGTCCCGTCCCGTCCCGCACCCGCAGTGCCCGCGGCTCCGCAACAGCGACTCGCCGGAACCCCGCACGCACCAGCCGAGCCCGCACGGCAGGCCTATCACCGCTCGTCGCCACCGCCCCGCCCCGCCCCTCCCTCCGCGCCGGCTTCTCATTGGCGGAGCGAGATGCCACTCAAGAAAGGCGCTCGGCACGGCAGCCGCCGTGGGGGGGCGGGACTTGCCTTCGTGCCCCGCCCCCTCCCCCACGTGACCGTCTCCCGTGTCTCTGCCCGTGCGCGGCTTGGTGCGGGGAGCGGTGCCGGGATAGTCACCCGCTGGACGCAAACTAAGATATCTGATGTTTAACCTCAGCGTGAGGAGGAGCTTCTTTACGCTGAGGGTGGCAGGGCACTGAAACAGGCAGCCTAAAGAAGGTTGTGGAGTCTCTCTGGGGACGTTCCAAACCCTCCTGGACACGTCCCTGTGTAACCTGCTCCAGGTGACCCTGCCTTGGCAGTGGAGTAGGACTAGAGCATCTGCAGAGGTCCCTTACAACACTAGCAGTTCTGGGGTCCTGTGATGGCACACCCACAGCTTCTCTGGGTAGTCTGTTCCAGTAGTGCCTCACCATCCTGGCAGTAAAGAATTTTTTCCTAACATCTAATCCAAATTATCCTCGTGCCGCTGCGATAAAGCCGGCTTGCGCCCCGGCTGTGCTAGTGCAACCCCTGCCACGGGCAATGCCCACAGCGCCGTGCCGGGCTGCCTCACCGCGCACACACGGCGCGGCTGTGCCTGAGCTCCCACCGCGCCGGGCACACCGTGCCCCGCGTTCTGCCTCGGCCCCGCCGCTGAGCTTCCCTTCCGGGGTGTCATTTCCCACCTTCCCGGCGGCTCACGCCCAGCCAAGCTGTGGCCGCGGGACGGCGCCCGAGGACGGCTGCCTTTGACCACCACGGCTGCCGCCGGTTTTCTCTCCACAGGTGCGAGCGGGAGCCTGCCGTGCCCACGGGGCGCACCCTTCCCTCTCCTGCCCCGCGTCTCACTACGCCAGGCGCTGGCCGGGAGGTTCCCCTCGCAGCCCACCCCGCCCCCGGCTCTCCTGGCGGGCTGGAGCGCCTGGAGGCTCCCGCGCTCGGCTGCGGCTGTTCCCGCGCAGCGCCGTGAGGTGATCACCACAGAGGCGGCTCCAGGAGCCTCCCTGCCCCGGCTGCTTCCTCACAGCTCCTCAAAACCTCACGGCTGTCACAGGAGCCCCTCGCCCTGCCTTGGGAGAGCTCTCCGGCGGGCCTTGGAGCGAGGCTTCCGTCGCTGCCGGCTGGGCTGAGGGCTCAGGGAGCAGCGCCTTCCCCTCCTTTCGGTGAGGTTCTGTCACCCGCCCAGCACCCTGCTTCCCCTCAGTTTTCTCTGAGGCAAAACATGTTTCTTTAGCTCCGGTCTCAGACGTGTCTGATGGCTTTGTATGCCGGTCCAGTACGGGTTCCCCCATTCCCACCTCACGTCCACACACAACTTGGTTAGTTGTCAGTTCAGCAATAGTCAATAGCAGTAGTCCCGTGGACACGCTCCGACGTGACCACAGGCTGGGTTGGATTTGGGTTGGTTTGGGGTTTTTTGTGGCATAGAATTTACCTAGCATGACTCAGAGCTGCTGCTTAGGGACGTGTTCTGCACCCTCTGTGTGTGTACGTGTGTGTGTGTGTGTGCAGGACAGCTTCATACTTCTTCACTGAACCCCACCACCACCCTCAGGTCCTGCCTCTACTTCTTTACCGTCAGCCTGACAGTAAGAGTAGCTACTGTCTCTCAGTTTGGTGGTATTCTCAGCTTTAATAAGGAAGCTCTTCACTCCGTCTTCCAGGATGTTACTGAAAATTGCAAATATCTCTGCCAAACTCTGTGATTTACCTGCCTTTTCTGACAGAAAAACTGTGATAGCCGTTTTCTGACTTATGTTCTGTTCAGCTTAGTAGGAACTCAGTGACGGTTTCAAGTTCATGTGTCGTGATTATTGGCATCTAAAGGTGTAATTTCTCCCACACACATAAAGTTCTCTTACTTGTATAGAAGGCAGTTGGGTTTATTTGCCGTGATTTATAACTGGTAGTTCTTTCGTAACTGGTAGTTGTGTGTTAACTGGTACTTCTCTCTTTATCCTCTCTCCTGATGGCAGAAGCCTTTTGCAAGCACTTTGTCCCATTAGCTTTTAAGATGTCTGGGAAGATTTAACTTACGCATTATACAGCAAGTGGTTCCCACAGGGGAGTTTGCCTCAAACAGCAGGCTAACACTGTAGCATTGCAGCATGTGTTTTACAACATCTTTGCCACAAAAATCCCCAATAAACATTATGAAAGCAGAGGACTCAGGCTTTCTTTTCTGGGTTTGCAAAAGGGCAAGATTTTCTTTCTCATTTGTTTAAAACAGTCCTTTTCCTTGAGCTGTAGCTTTTGGAATTCCCTGATGAAGTGATGGTCTTGGCTGGCATCTTAAAAAAAAAAATCTTCTTTCCGTGCTTGTTGAAAAAACCTGAAATGGGTTTTCCTATAGGGGTAACAAACAAGGAAACATTCTGTTTTCTTTTAAATTAAAGTTATAAAACACTATTCTTGTGATTTTTCTAGGATATGGCTGAGGTTTAATGTGTTACAGTGTAAGCAAAGCAAAGAAAAATCAGAACAGTGAAATTATCTTTGACATTGGTCCTCAAAATGTATTTCTAGTTCATAATTTTTTTATCATGCTTTACAAAATTGCTTTTCAAGGGAATATGTGGTGATTACATAAAATTTGGAATCAAAATATTTATTGCTGTCTTCAAGGCAATGGTGAGACCATTTTCCAGAAGCGTTTAAGGGTTTGGAGGGGGAAGAGCTATTTAAAACATCTTTTTCTGGTGTGCAGTGTTTGTTCTTGGCTTTTCATAACAAGCAGACTTTCTACCTGCTTGTCTTTCATTGAAACACTTTGATTGAGAAAGGTGCTATTAATAAAAGATGTCTTTTTATTCAAATACTGAAATATTAAATTTTTTTTTGGTCATAAATATTACATTACACTGAGTTTGGCCTGTGCTGCAATACATAGAAGCACACAACAGGTGTCCAACAAGACAGGTAACAGCTATAACTTCCTATTATTCCCACTGTCATGAAATTTGTTCGTATTGCATCAAAGGATCACATTCTCAGTCTGAAATTATGGTTCCTTTTGGTGCTTTTTAGGAGGCTCCAAAAATTACAGAGGTGCATACTTGTACATGCATGTACTCTGTATTCTTTTGTCCTTGCCGTTAGTCTGAATATTTTTGCTTCTGTAAATAATGATTTTTTCAAATATAATGCACTATATATAGCAAAAGGATATTGAGCTGTTTTAGTTGCATACCTATTCTTAATCAGAAGATAATTGATTATTCATTTACCTAATTCCATATACTTATAAAATTCTGTAAACAAATATTTGCCTTATAAAAATTAATTAATTTTTTTTTTTTTTTTAAGACTCAGGTGCTACCTTGGGGCTATCAACTATATATACCATGAATAAGACGAGGCACCAGTCTCTGTTCTTTGTCAGTCTGCCAGAGCTGCAAAAACTTTGTGCTGCTACAGTAACACTGAGATCTCAGATACCAGAAGCTGAGACAAGGAGTACACAGATAAAGGTTTGCAGGTAAAGAATGCTGTGGGCTATTATTTTCAGAAGATGTTGGTGGATGTTATTCAAATGTTTTATTAGAAGTACTAGAATTAACTGTAATAAAATAAACAAAATTATTTTCAGTGGCAAACCATACAAAATTATTTAAAATAGAGACTTTTTCCTTGGGCAGGAGACTTACTGAGTGTTGGGAAGAAAAAAAAAATTTCTATTGTATTTTAAGTTTCATCAGCTAAAACTAACAAGGGCCACATACTTCAGATTAATAAATGGTTAAAGATAATCTGTGTTCACCTGCAAAAGTAGAATGCTTTATGTGGCTTGAGACTCGGTGAAAAGAGTATTTGGAAAGCAGAGGTATTCTCCCTGACATTCACCAAGCATTATGTCATTCCCTTCAATAGAAAAGAGGAGAAATGAAAAATTCTGCCATAAGTAACGCTTTTGGAGAGTTCTGTTCATGTGCCAAAGGCCTGTAGTCTTTGTCTTAGACCACTGTGGATCTTCTAGAGCGAGTAACTTGGACTAATCCAATTTATTATACTGAACCACTGGAAAGTGATCAAGAGTGGAAAGTATTATGTTTGCAGAAGGTGAGGAAAATAAATTAAAGATGAGAAAATCAAGTGAGTAAAACAATTTTTTAATTTTTTTCTCACTTTTTATTTTTATAGACAGTTGCTATTCCTGTATCAAGAGATCCTTTCTGCACCTATTATTGGAACCCTAAATCAAATTTCAGTTGTAATGTCGGTCAGTATCACTGTGTAAATATTTATCTGTAGTTACATGCTGCTGCAGATATGCAGAATGCACCTCACTTGAAAGAGAGAAGCAGCAGTATGTTTTACTGAGGTAAAATAATAATTTGACAGAGTTCAATGAGTTTGATGGAATTTGATGACTTTGATGGAATTTAGCAAAGTTTTAACAGTGGCTTGACAAGGTTCAGTAAGTTGGGTGGCAAGGTTTGCCTTAATAATTGCAACATGGAAGAAACATGCAAAGGAAAGTTGCATTAGAATGACTCATAGAGAGACTAGAGGTGCGAGGACTAACAAGTCTTCCAGTTGAGTCGTAGGTCCACAGTGGACCCCCTTGCTTTCTGAACTTTCTGGAGTCTAAGTGTGGCTGGATCCAATCTTAATCTCAGATAGGATCAACCATTCAGTGGAATTAACCACACAATGTTTATAGTGTCTGAGTTGCTGCATGGATTAATAATGCTTCACAGTAATAATTCAGCAAGCTATCAGTCACTTACTGCAGATCACAGATAAGGGATCTCCTGGTCTTGGGTGAGGAAGGATCTCTTAGTTTCAGGTATGGAATCTCTAAACCTGAGAGGGGTCCCTGCTCAAGGGGAGGGTCACCTGCCATGCAGGCTAGCTGTCATACGGGCTGGCATTCAGGGAGAGCTCAAATTGGGCCCATCCTGATCCTAATATTAAAAGGATGAATTACTTGGCTGTTAGCCAGTAGTATAGATAAGACAGACAAGACTTTGATTTAGTGCTCATATCTTGTTCTCTACTTTGGTTATCTTGTACTTTTGGGTTTCGAAAACACCTTTGGAAATATTTTTCAAGACACCTTCCCTCCCTTGTACATGAGCCAGGGACTTTCCAGCTTGCCAGTTCATCCCAAAAATGTGAGACCTGTTGCTTCTTGATCAGCCTGAACCAAACTACAGCTAGGGGTCAATTGTATTCTTACACATACATGTTTGTTTCTCTAGGAAATGTTTTGTTTGAGGATCAGGGATAAGTAAAAATATTTCATTTAAAGCAAACTTTTATTTTTGTGCATTAGTGATGTAGAGGATGCTTTAAGTCCTCTACTTTTTTGACTGAAATGGCCTTTTTTGATTGTGAACCTTTTTATGGAATGGAATGGACTCAATTGGTAGGATGCCACCCAATTTGCAAGAAGAGAAGCAGAGTTACACAATTGTGTTTTCAGCAGACTTTTCCTTGTTTGTTAACGTATCTTCAGCTAGAAATGAAACTACGCTATGACAGATACCTGAACTAATTTTAGTTATCTCCTTTAAAATATAGGATAAAGTGTTTGCTTAACTATTCTACAACATGTTTCTCAAAGGCGTAGTCACTGTTGTACCAGAATTTAATTTATGATTTGGTAAAGCACCTCTTAATTCCAGACATTTTGTTTATTTTTTTCTTTTTGTTATTTTTAGATATCATTTTACAATTCAGGAATACTTCAAGCCTATGTAGAAAGACAAGAAGCTACTGTAAGTGCTGAAATATGACACAGTTCTTGAGACTGTTACACTTGCCTGCAATTGCTGTTGCCAGAGATGAGTATTTTTCATAGGCCATGCAATTTCAACTACAGAAGCCAAGTTTCAGGGTGAAAAAGTCTGTCCCATAGACAAAATGCATCTTATGAGTCTGGGTATAGTAAGTATACAGAGTCAGAAGTTTTTAGAAGTTCTTAAACTTCCCTAGATTTCTCAATTGCAGTGGGATCCTGATCCTGCATAGGGGCATTGGCAACCTACCCTTTGGGCCAAAGCCCTCAGCTCTCCTGCTGGTGTCACCCCCTCCACCAGTGCCCCATATATTCCCTAGCAGGGAATGCTCAGGCAGCTGAACTGTCTCCCCATTCACCTTTGGGTTTACTCAGCCTGTACAGGAAAACAAAGCAAAAGCACAGAGAAGAAACAGAAACCCTGAGCTTAACAGTGGATATATTTTTAGACCATTATCTCTATGATTTACTGCAACATCTGTGGGGTTTATGAATGTATGTGTGGATGCACTAGCCAGTAGCTCTCATGATTCACTGGCACTGCCAGTTGGGTGTATTTTTCTTTGTTCCAAGAAGTGCAAATGCTTTTCTGGATTAATAAGTCATATGCCATTTAAATATGCGTGTCTCACAAAACTGCTTTATGTTGATAGGTACAGCTAACCTGTCATCATCAGGTTTTCTAACACAAGCAGATAAGAAGTACGAAGTATAGTTGATAACCATGAGCTGCAAGCAGGTCCTTGCAGGATCTCACTAGAAACATCCCTCTGGAGATGTATTAGTTAATTCTTTTGAAGCCATTATAATTAGTATTTTGACCAGTGCTAATGGTCAAGAGAAAGGTCTGCGGGACAGGCAGTCAGGCACGGGGTGCTGCTGGGTGAGCAAAGCTACATTTATCTATCGTGATTGGTCTTGAGTTTGACAGCAGAGGTAATATCAGTTTTGGATGTTGTGCCTATCGTCTGGAAACAGTTACATATCTAGTAAAGTACTCCAGATAGTTCAACTGATCTTTTCCCCTAGTCTATTATCAGCCCTGTGAAAACATTAAAGGAGCTGTAGAGCAGCAGATGGAGTAGCAGTATACTTGCTTAAATTTTGACTGAGGCTTTTGAAAAAACTTGTTAAATTATTAATAATGTATGTTTCTTTTTTGCACTTCTATTATTAGCTGGAAGCACCACAAACAGTTACTCCAGCCATTCTCCAAACCTGTCTCTCCTATACACTTACAGCCAGACTTGCACCCAAATGGAACAAGGCTGGCCATCTCTTGGTGCAAGGTATTTGACTCAACTGCCTCAGGGATCAAGCATTTAGTTTTCAGTTCTTTATTTTTGCATTTATTTTCCATAATTTAATTTCCATAATTATTTAATTCAATGTGATAAATTCTTTTGTCCCTTTTTCCTATATTTTTTCTTTAATTGCATCTTTATTGTTCCTTTATCTAAGTTCAATGATTCACGTTAATAAATGGAACGGACATGAACGGACATACAATTCACTTTTTCATCTTCTTCCTTAACTTTGTAAATAGACCAAATAATTATTTCGACTGAATGCAATGTACCAGATTAATAATTTCCAAGCCAAATATTGTTGGACAGTGAATTTCTTCCAAAAAATTGGGCCTGTTTTTCAGATTCATGCTTTAGCAGTGGCACATGTTCTTCAGATACTGTGGTGTGCTGGTAATAAGTAGAGCAATTGTATACATAATTTCAAATGTACACTGAGAAAAGTGTATATGGTGTTATCTTTTTTCCAGCCACAATAATAACAGTGTCCTGTTCTTAGTATCTTCAAAATATGTGGCTCTCAGAATGAAATCAACTGATTCAGGAGTAGCAGCCAGGAGTAGAGGGCTAGATGGTAGCTGATACAAAGCTGATTGCAACAAAGGCATCCACCAACAGCAATGTGACCCTGATACACGCAGCTTGTCTAATCCTTTATGTTGCCAAAGCTGGGCAAAACATATTTGGTAAAATATGTAGTAATACTATACAGATTTGCTTTAGATTCTGAGAAATGTATTAACTGTTAGTCAGTTAAAAAAAGTTCTATGTTCCTATGTCACTTAAAAATAGTTGCTCCTTATCGGGAGGAAAAAGGGATGTATAAATTGCTGTCCAGCAATATACTTTTACACATCTTTCTTTTTTATATAAGATGTTCATAAATCAGTGAAAAGTTAATTGATAGAGGAGGGGAGTTCTCTCCTTAAAAGAACACACCTTTCAGCATTCCTGACGTACACAAACAAATCTGTGTGATTCTTGCTTTTTTTTTTTTCGTAAAGACTTGAGACATATAGTTTAGAAAATAATTTCTATCTATTTTATTTGTTAAGGGAAAGACTTTCTGTCTCATTCAGGAAAGCAAAATGCTGTTGGTAAGTACAAATTCTGTTAACGGCAAACTTGAGAGAGCAAGGTACAACTAAGAACTTTCCCACTGCCACAGTCTTGGCATTTGTGTCTTTGGTTCTCATTTTGAAATCACTTCTGTCAAAATACACTTTGATGCTCTGCCTGTAATAGTTGTTAGCTCAACTGAACCTTTGAAAAATTACCCCCAAAAAAGGTAATTTAAAAGCTACAGCCATAGATTGAAATTTGCCTGTTTAAAGTTTTGATTACTGCGAATAAATGCACTTGCCTCAAATGGTGAGTCTTGGAAGTGATGTGAAAGTTCCATAATAATAGACAGGAAAATGAGCTATAGTGACTGTCAGTCAGCACTATGTTCGTTGTTCACAAAAGTGAAGTCGCAAAGCGTGCTGTTTAGCTACTGTAAAAATTACAAAGTAATATTTTTATTCCAGTCTAAAAGTTCAAGACTACATTTGAGGATATTGGAGCTTAAATTTATAACAGGGACATATGTTGAGGAACTCAAAGCTGGGTGGACGTTCTGGAGATGTGCCAGTAAATGCATGCCTTGCTCATATAGTCTTTCCTATTGAAAGATATGGGTATGAAGAATCCAGTTGCACAGCCAGCCTTGAGTTTCTAGGGAGATATACTATATGATAGCAATTCATTATTATTTTTACTTTTCATAGTTAAAATGCTCTTAATTTTAATTTCCATGCTGAGAAAGTCTAACCTTTTGATTTTCAAATGCAGCATTTTGACTAACAATTGCCTTAAATAAACATCTAGGTTAGCTTTCTGCCTAACAGATGAACTGTAATTCAAAACAAGGCTTTGTGCTTTTTTTTATAATTTTAGTTGTAGATCTCAGTGTGTCAGAGAGACAGCTTTGCATCAGTGTGGAAGCTTGCTCTATACGGTTGCCACCCCCTGAGGTATAAGCCAGTTGTATTTTCTGTGAATGTGTTTGTCTTATTCATCTCTCTCTTCTGTTAGGTGACTTCCAATTAGCATGACAGGGATAGAAGTGATTATTTCTGATTGCACTAAGACATTAATCATAGTCATCAACTATCTGCACTTTCTATAAGAACACAAAATCCATATCATATCTGTATTGATAAATTCCAGCAAACATTATAAAATTGAGATTCCAGAAGTACCTTTCAAAAAAGCGGAGTGTCTTTGTGATTCTAGATTTCCTTCTAGCAGTGTTTTCTAGAAAGCTTTCAGGCTCACTGTAATACGTAGACAGTTTTTGAGTAACAACATTGAAGCTACAGGTGAGTTGTCAGCACCATGTTTAAATTCTCTGTATATGATAATTATGGAATCTGCTTCATATTCTTTGCAGCCTCCAAAATACTGGAGCAGCCAGGACTATGCTGCTTGTAAGCATAATTAATAAATTATTTAAGAAATCATGGTTGAGGTTGAAAACTTACCGTCCATTGTGACACCCATGTGTGTCACCTTTGGTGCATATGCCCATACATGCACCAAAGTCATATTTGTCAGGCTTTATAGTTTTTCCTAAAATTCTTTCTTAGAATAGAAGAATAGGATTTCTTCTGAGATATGCTTGGGACAGCATAAACATTAAACCTCTCTATAGGAATCCAATTCCCAAACGACACAGACTAATGATGGATGTGATCATGATCTGGCTTCATTATCAGTTTGATCCTTTCAATACTTTTCTAAAACAGAAATGTCCAGATTTTCCTGTCCGTGAATAAATGCAAACCCTGGTAGACCACAGAAAGATAAAATGTTTCTCAAATCTCAGTCTTTGGTTGTCCTGTAGAGTCAAATTTTGACATTGTAAAACTGTGTGGTGTTTTTTGATTACTCAGAGAGCATGAAACTGCATGTGGCATTAATTCTGTTGCTTGGATATTTGCACTTGACTAGGCAAAGTGACATACACAGTTACTAGAATGTCAAACATGGCTTCCTGATTTGCATTTTAAAAAATGTGCATGAGACAGCTCTGAGTTTGAGAAATTCCTGTACTCTTACTTATGAAAACATTTCAAATAAAGTTTAAATATCACTGATTTAAATAAACTTTAAACCTTGTACTTGTATAGCTTGTGGAAGTGTGAGCTCTAAAGTAAGATAATGCGCAATTTGATAACAGGAATAACTTCTAAAATAATCAGTTTGTGAGAGCTGATAAAAGAAAAATAATGTATTAAGCTTCAGTGTATTGTGATACACAATTACTTTTGAAAATTTTAGTTTTGGACGACTGTAGAAATATTTCAAAATAACCTTTTTTTTTTCTGTTTTAAGCTGGGAGATTTTGATATTTCAGAAAACACTGTAAAGCTGTTTGGCAGCAATGAAAATACAGTTATTCACCAACATTCCATATTAAGTAACTGGTGCTATGTTTTGCCAAGGTAGGAATGTGCTTACATTTCAGCAGAAATAAACATTTCCTGGAATGCTTGCTCTGCAAACTGTGAATTTGATACAACTGATAAGAACACTTCTGTTTTGCAGTCTGTTTTACATTCACAAATCTTTATTTTTTCTTTTATTATCTCAATGTTATGGAAAATGAGAAAAATTAACCAATGAATCATAAATTACCCATTTAAGTATTATTTCAATTTTGTTCTACTTCTGTGGTATGCAAAAGCATCATTTTTTCTCAAATATAATTTTAGCAGAAAGTGTTAATTTAAAGAAAAATGTTTCCATCTTTGCTACAAACTATTTTTACCTATGCTTTTTTGTCATAAAAATATGAGAAGTAATGATATATTTGTTTTTTCTCTACATTCACTGGTAGTGAGTATTACGGACAAGATAAACTGGACTTGTAGATGCCAAGTTCTTTTCCACACTTCAGAAAGTATTGCTATTGTTGTATCATAAACTTATGAGCTAAATGTCCTCAAAAGAAAAATAATCTGTAAATACTTTGAATGCCAAATTTTTTTTTTTTCCAAAAGACCAGTATATTTTTGGCTGGATTTTTTTAAACACTGATCTAAGCATCCCTTCTGTACCTGTGCACAGCATGAAAATGGGTCAGATCATAAACATCAGCCATATAATTCCTCCAGAATCTCCTTTCCGTTCATATAAAGAATTTCAGGTGCACTGGAAGAGTTTGGTAAGAAACACATACAGTTTTCATTTTCCCCTCCCTTTTCTGTGCCTATTGAGTTTCTATTTGTAATACACAATTATGTCTGGTTTTTTTAAAGTATGGATATATTCTTCCTGAGGATCTTGAAGAGACAAAAATATACTTGAGTGTTTACTTCAAACCAATAGGGGAAAGGTTCTTCACGTATCCTTTCAGAATGTATTTGTTACAATTCCTCTACTGCATTTCTAGCAAAGCTCTGCTTTTCATTTTTGAGTGCACCACATTTTCTTCTTTCATACTTCTATGGAAGCCAGTAGAGAATTGTTTCACTAGACAAATTGAAACAAAATATTTAGTCAAGTCTCTGTCCTAGTATTGAATAATACTTAGTCAAATAGAGCCATTTGTTTCACAGCTTCTGTAGACATGATCATGGTGATGTAAAACAAAGAGTTAAAGTCCTGTAAAAACGTGACCAACAAAGATTTGATTTAAAGAGAATTTTCCTGCCAGGAAAGACTAGACTTGGAATTACTTATATTGAGTACTTTGCTACTTTAGGTTAGTATGGTACAATCACTCTGAAGTCCTGTAACTTTATAAGCTTCAGTCCTGTAAGAAACTAAATGCTTTTGTTCACCTTTTTAAAAAAGCTTTAGACCTTTTCATGCTTTCTTCTGAACAAAGATGATTAGCAATTATGGAAACATAAAGAAACTTGTTATGTATCCCTTAACACTTACTCAGGTATCCTTTAAGTTGCGTTCGAAGTCAGCCAGTGCAGTATTTCCCCAGAACAGATGCAGAAAGTGTAGTGAACTCTTTTGTTTCTGACATGAAGAGCAGTCTTACACAACTATGTGGATTCCCAGTGAAGATGACAAGTAAAGCACTTTATGCTACACAAGAACTCTCCAGGGCTCCGGTGGGTGTAAGGCTTTTTAATAAACATATCAATGACGTGTTCTTTTTCATGGTATGAAGTGGTCTTCATCATATTCAGAGCATAGTAAGAGCACACAACTATGCTTTTCACAACAAATAACTATCAATCTTGTAATATTTAATTAAATGCGGAAGTAAAAATTACATTATTTGCCATTGTTATGTTATTATTCATATCACAAATACAGGAAAAAATTTGGCTTGGTGTTATCAGTATTTGTAATTCTGTAGGTACTTTTTTAACAGTTGGATATCCAGAACTTTCTCAGGTCTCTTCCATAACAATAATAACAATTACATTATTGTTATTATTGCTACTACTATTACTATTATTACTATTACAACAGCCTGTAGTGACAGAACAATGAGGAATGGCTTTAAATTCACAGAGGGTAGATCTAGATTAGATATTAAAAAGAAATTCTTTACTGTGAGGGTGGTGAGGCGCTGGCACAGGTTGTCCAGAGAAGTTGTGGATGCCCCATCCCTGGAAGTGTTCAAGGGGGGGCTGGATGGGGATTTGATCAGCCTGCTCTAGTGAAAGGTGTCCCTGCCCATGGTGGGGGAGCTGGAACTAGATGACCTATCAGGTTCCTTCCAACACCAACCATTCGTTATGCTAGTAGTAGTAGTAGTAGTACTATTATTGTTGTTGTTATTATTATTGGTATATTATATATATATAATTGTATATATAATAATGATATATATAATATGATATATAATTGTATAGTGCATAGCGTATTATATAATTATATAATATATAATATACCATTTAATAATAATATAACAATAATATTTTTTAAAAATAAGTTCTGTGAACTTAAGCATTTAAAACCAAGCTGTGAGATTTGCTCAATGTCTGGTGATGGAAAGGAGGTAAGTAATCAAAACTCTCTTAATTTGAGATTGTGACAAAGGCTGAGACTCAAATTTCTTTGGTAGCAGTGAAAGAAGAAATGAAGTAATTAATTCTGAACAAAGAATAGTGACAGAAGTTGCAGAGGTTCTAAAATGCTGTAATCCTCTTTCAGAAAGCACTTTCTGTTTATGTGTCTTCAGTGATCAAAGCCAGAATGGCTCCTCTGTGTCATCTGCAGTTTTTATAGACATCCAAACTGTCTTTTGCTCAGAATACAGATGCTCTTAGAAGTCTTAAGAGACGAGGAGCCCTGCCAATCAGACCCTGTGCAGACCACCTCAAAAGGGGTAGACATTATCCAGTTGGAAAGCACTAAACCAAGATAATGACTGTTTAAATTTAAGTCTTTCCTTCTGATAAATATGAGATTCCAGCATAGTTTATAAACGAAGAACTGTAGGAGATGAAAAAAACCCTTAATTTGTATTGAAAACTAAATGTTCTTAAAAAATATAGTAATTCTGATTCAAAACAGGAGAATGTGTGCTTATATATATGCTTATATATTGTGATGTGTATTAGGTTGGTATCATACCGTGATGCATTAGCTGGCACTATCAGACTTTTTTAATCCAGTTCATTCAGTTTAGCAACTCTTGTTTTATTGCAGGAAATAAAATCTAAGCATATGAAATTGGATGGTGAGATGGTTTGTGTAGTATCTCTAACGCAGGCTCCTCCACCAAGGAAACCGACTTTGCCTAGAATTCCTTCACCGTGCAGTACGGAAAACAGCCACTGGATGGAGCGTTTGATCAAAGAGCCAGGAACCCGCAGTATTTCGAGTAGCGGCAAAGGCACAGGAGAGGTTAGCACTGAAGCAACAGAGAAATCAATTAATAACAACCAAATACCAGGAGTAACGGAGTCACCAGCTGCGAAATCTTTAGGAATACCTGTAAACTCAGCCTCTGAGTTCCTTCCCCCCAAAGTCAGCAAAATTATACCAATTTTCAAAGGAAAGTTGATGCAAATGAATGGGAAGGCCACAAATCAAACAGATAGGATGAAAAGGGAAAATGCTGAAAGACCAATTAAAGTTACAGGTGTTTCATCTTCTGTGCTGACTGTCCACAAGTCCAGCATAACTCAGGTTTTCAAACAAGTTCAAAATCTGCCAGTCAAAAATCCTACTGACAGCAGCGTATTTCAGGCAATGAAAACAAAAACCGGCACAAAACATGGTGCACCCATATTTCGATGGAGAACAGAGTCTGGTGGACAAATTACTAATTCTAATTTTTCTGAAAACTCAGCTTCAGGTGGGAATCCAAGTGAAGTCAATCATAAAAAGGCAAATTCTCCCTTCTTTCTTAAGAATGGGCCAGTGCTTCAGAAATCCAACCCCAATCTGAGTCTGAATGCACATGAATCTCCTACTTCCAGTGCAAGAAGGGGAAAAAAGTTTGCAAGTCAAAATACCCCGCAAGTTCTTAAGGAACAACACCAGTCAGAGGAAGTGCATTCGCAGATTTGTAAATTAGACAATGAAATTACAAATTCCAGTTTATCACTGCAACAAAGAAAGAGATCAAATAAAGGAGTGGGATTAAATATTCATGAATCTGTCTTCAAAGATATAGTCTGCATCTCCAAAAGTGAAGAAAATAAAGCATTATGCCATTCTAAGGACTATGTCGCTAAGACAACCAGTCATCATTACAAATCTAACTTCGAACAGGTACAGTAAATAACAGGGCTCATTCTTACTGCTTCTCACAAATTCAGTATATTCAAAAACAGCGTTAAGCAATAAAGAGCATGACTTTCATCATGTTCTGCCATCATTCTCAATATGGTTTTCTAAATTTCTACTAACTTAATGCCTTCAGCCACTGGTGTTTTTTTTTTTCTGAAGGGGAAGATGATTTACTGTGTTATGTGAGACACACTTCTACTATGAGGGACTTTTAAGGTGGGATAATTTGGTTTTCTTTGTTTATGACAGTTTATCAGTTTATCAAGATCTGTGTGAGGTTAACATGGTAAAATTGTTTAGTGTTCAGTCTGTCTTCATATGAAATCATATTATTAAATAATTCCTTCCTCTCAGACTTCAGTTGTGTGATGCTGACAGCAGCTGTGTGTAAGGCATTGTGGTGTTAGACAAAAATGGAAGTTTTGCAAACAGAAATTTAATTACAGTTTCACGAAAAGCACAAGTTGCAACAGGAAAAAAATCCTGCTGGACATTAGAGAAATATTTTTGGAGTGAGAATGGTCAAGTAATAGAACAAGTTGCACAGAGGAGTTTTTGGGGTTGTTAGCCTTTCAGATTCTCAAAACTTTACTGAATAGGCCCAAAGCAAGGTGATCTATTTTTTAAGTTAGCTCTATTTTGAGTGAAAGTTATGATTACATGACAGCTAGAGGCACTTTACAACCTAACTGTTCTATGATTCTCTCTGCATTTCAATGAAATAAATAGCTGAGCTGAATTGCAGTACAGTTTTTATGAGGATGATATCCCATGTATTGGGCACGTGGATGAAATATCCTGTGCTTATCTCTTTTTTTATCCATAACATGTAATTTGGTAGGTTAACTCAACTTCGTGTTATAAGGGCACCTTTTGAAAAGGTAGGTATTTTTAACAATTAGAAAACTCAGTTTTGGTTGGTTTTTTTTTGTTTGTTTGTTTTTGTTTGTTTGTTTGTTTTTTGTTTTGTTTTGTTTTGTTTTTGTTTTTGTTTTGTTTTTGTTTTTTTTTGCTAATGAAGGTATAAACTTGCATCCTTTCAGATAATTACGGGGAACAAGTATCTAACATGTGAAACACTGACCTCAGAACTGACTTTGTCAGTCAAGGACAGCAATATGGAAGCATCTGCAAAGAAAGGTTGTGCCAGAAGAAGACAGGTAAAAACTCCACACACAAATACCCATTGATCCAGTCCAGAAGGACCTAATTTAAGAGGTAAAAAGGGAATCTAAATTTTTGTCATCTTAGCATGTTCCAGGTAAAACAGGCAAACTAAAAAAATCTTTTTGAGCCAGTTCTGAATAAAACTAACCATAACCAGGATAAAACTAACATTAACAATTGGTTATGACACTGTTACTTCAGGCCTTCATTTAAAATGTTTGTCTCCAGAAAAAGATACTACTAAAATGTTTAATGGTGTTACTGTTTCTGAAGCAGATTTTCTGATTCTACAGAAAGCATGATGCCATATAATGCCAGTATAACTGTGGGCATTGCCAGTGGCTCTGTAAGTCTCTCATCTGAAGGGCTTGAATTCAGCAACGTTCTGTAGAAACTACTTTTTGTTCTGTTCAGCTTTTAAAGCCAAATACAAGACAATCCTGGAAGTTTTAGCTGTATTTAAAAGAACACACTCTGTGCTTTCAGTGCAGTTCAGAAAAGGGCAGTACAGCAACCCCAGGGGCCTGCTGCAGGAACACAGTCATACCCTGGAGCTCAAGCTACAGCAGGGAAGAGAGGAGTTGATGTGGGAAGCGCCAGCCCAGCTGCTCTGAGCTGGCCCCATCCAGCTGCAGCTGGGAAAGGCCCTTCCACGGGGCCACAACTGAGTCACTGGTTACAGGCCCAGCACTACAGTGCTATAGCAGTAAAGTCGGTCTCACAAAGAGAAGAAAAGAAGCAACTAAAAATAAGTGTGGTCATAAGAATAACAACCCCAGGGGTCTGAGTACTGAAGGGAAACTTCCACCGCAATACAAAGGACAGTGCTCTTTCCCCGTTCCAACAGTGCTGCCAGACAAGCTACAAGTTCTCTGATTTGTCTGGTCTGCCCAAGTTGCAGAAGCAGTTCCATTCTCACAAGCCCTACTGTGTCTGGGTCATTCCCAGTGGCAGGCAAAGGACTTCAGCATTGTCCTGTCCTAGTCCAGAGTCACAAGTGCCTCATGCATTCCTCACTCTCTAGGCAGGCTGTGAGTAGCACAGGTACCTGCCTGAGCCCTTCAAGCTAATTTTGGAAAGTGTGAGGACACAGCAAGTTCTCGCTGCCACACTGTCAGAGCAGTACTGCCGCTGCTGGACTCAAGTGAGGTGGAGGCACAGCTCTAGGGAAATTTCACATGGAGTCTCAGGAATAGGAGAGGGACTTGTCTGTTCACTGGGATAGGGATGGACTCTCTGGTGCTCATCAGTCTGATTCCTCGTCTCTCCAGATTAAACTACAATGGCACTAACTGGGGACACTTCTAAACGCTTCTCTGAAGAGTGAGCCTTAGTCATTATCTCAAGCTTGGACAACAAGAAGTTGATTTTGAAAGTCATGGTTGCCGGCATGTAAAAGGGCATTTTCCAAGTAGCTCTGGTCTTAATTATTTAATCACTGTACATATAAACATACTTCAAATTATATTTATATTGGAAAATAGAAATTTTATTAATTACTTTGCATTCAACTAAGCATTTCACTCAGAAACAGCTTTTTTAGTTGAACTGTTAGCTTAGTATTACTACTTTGTTTACTGATTTTTGCCTCTTTTTTTTTATTTGGTTGTGAGCAGAAAGAAGAAGGTTATTCGAAATTAAGGAAAGTCAAAAGAAGTAAACCTTCTACTTAGGATGTTCTGGAGTACTGAGAGAAAACTCTGGGTATGCTTACTACAAATTTTAAATATTTTTCTTTTATTAAAATAGTATCACATGTCAGTAATAGTTCCTACTCTTTTGGATCATGATGATGATATTAGCTATCTACAGAGGAATCACTTTATTAAAGAAGTGGCTTCTAGAGCAAAACAACGAGGTAACAGAAGCTGGGTTTCGTTGGACACTAACAAATAAAGCTTTGCTATTTTTTTGTGAAACAAACAATGTTAAAAAAAGTACTAGTACTTAGCGTATGGATTAAATTTGTATTTTGATTGGCTTATTTTCTCTCAGACTAAAATAAACCTGTTTTTTGTACTTCAGACTTTTGTTTGAATCTGAGCTGCAGTTGAAACCATAAACCGTTCAAGTGAAGCTGTGTGTATTATTTGATATCGTTACATGAAATGGGGTGGCTAAATGCTTTTGTGGTGCTGAGATCTAATCAAAGGACTAAACTGTCTGTCATACAAACTGAATAAATTTAGTTTTGTGATGCGATATTTCAGCCTACATCATGAGTGGTTGTTGACAGTAGTCTTGATAGATAGAACAAGCCTGAGTTTTGAATGTTCCTTTGAATATTAAGGACATATGTAGCATAAAAATCACACCAGTTTTAATGCTCAAATGCCTATCACAAGTTCTCAATAGTAAAACATGCAGGAAGGAGTAGCCTATGCGGTTAACTGTTTCAGAAATAAATAGAAGTATATTTATTCAGAAGAAAATATTGATGTAAGCAAGATGGTCACACAGACACAATAGCACAAAAATGTACATTATACAAAGCAAATAGAAAAACAGAACAATAAAGACGCAAAATATAACCTGTGCATCTTTTAATCTGACTTTTGGCTTCAACAAATGTCCTTCCTTTCTTTACATGGATATATTTCCTCCAGTGAACATATAGATCAGTTGTCTGCTCTTCCTAAAGAAAGTCCGTTGTATGGATGGAAGCTTTCCATCTATGGCTGTTATACTTCAGTATTCAGCATATTCTACTCCTGGGTCTTGCATTTCACCTCTCCTGCTTCAAGCTAGGTAGTTCAGACATGTCCTTCTTCAGAGGTGATCTGTTTTAGGAATCAGAATAGATATCTGTAGGTCCAAAGTCTGTGACTTTCACTGAGGACTGATGAACAGAAACGGTGTCTCTGCAAATGGTCTGAACTTTACTATTTTTTACTCTGATTTTTTTTTTTATTTATTTATGAGTTAAATGCTGCAGGGTCAATTTGATCATGGTAGGTGATGCTTAAACCCTCAAGAGGAAACAGTGTCTTTTGTAAAGGGTTTAAAATATGATTTCTAAAAATCCCTCTGACGGGAGTTCTTCACTGGTGTTGATTTAAAAAGAAAACTAGAGCTAAAATAACTTCTGCTGTTGGACGGGTGCCTATATATTTGATTCTGAAAAGCTTCGCTCTGAATTCCTCTACTTTGTATTACTGCGCATGTTTTCAGAGTGCATGTTTTCATTTGAACGCTTGAGAATTACTTGTAAGATTTCAGATTTACTGTGTACTAAGATTTATGGGTGAGAAGGCCTTACAATGGAATTCCATGATGTAGTCAGCAGAAAGGTCTTGGTTCTATAATTCATGACAACAAAATCATTTTTACTATTACCTTGCAGCAAGGGTCAGTTTTTATGACTGATATGTCAGGTTGCACAGCCTCATGACTTACCCAGGAAATCACAGCATAATCCTAATTTTTTTTTTTTTTTTCTTTCTGGAGTGTGTTAATAAGGCGATGTGAGCAAAGTATTTGACATTTTAAGAAGCTGAACATTTAATTCTAATACTAAATCATTCTCATTCATTCTGGTTTTACCCACATATAGACAATCCCCCACTCTCTGGGGACCGACTCAGGCTTTTCTTTGCCATAAAAGGAGTAATCAGATATAAAGTATATTTAGGGGCCTGGACTATGCTGGGTACGCTGTTTTCTTTCAAGACATCCAGGTTGGGCCATTAGAACCTCTAAGGCTGTTGAAGTATCCAGGCTGTGGAGTAGGGGCAGGGTATCTGCTGCTGAGTGAGTTCTGTAGAGTCTGTTGGGTAAGTTGTCTGGATTTCCATTGAATTTAACAGGAGTTTTGACATTTAACACATATGTAAACTGGTACAGGTAAGTGGTCTAAATCTGAAGCTCAAATCAGCCACAGGAGTAAGACTATGCAGTGTGAATAAAGATCTGCATGATAACAGAGCTTGCAGAAAAGCTTATAGATTCTTTTTAAGTTGTTTTCTAGCTGCAGTCAGATTTTTTAAAAAGTCTCCATGCTTACTCCTTTATTCATGAAAGTTGTCCCATCATTTTCAAGGTCAAAAACTACTGTGAAAGGGAAGTTTGACTTCCAAGACCAGTCATAAGAGCAGAGCTTCCAAAGGACAGTATATATCAGTACAGAAAAATTTTTTAGAAGAAGGGTTTGCATCACCACAAATATTAATGCAAGAAGAGACACATTAAAAATAGTAGCACTCAAGGTCCCAAGCCTTTTCCACTGATCTGCAGAACTCTTCCTGTTGTTCTGCTTCTTTGTTGTAGTGAGATACTGACCTTTGGTTTTCATTGCCAAATTTCATTTAGCAAATGAGAAAATGCAAATTCATCACATATAGTAGTAATAGTAGTATTTCACCTGAAAATATTTGCTGCCATTACTGTAAGAATATTGTATGAACACAAGATGAAGGCTGGAGATCCACACAACTAGAATTACAGAAAAATTCTCAGCAGTTTTGGCCTGAGATCTATTGGACTATTTCTTCTACAAGGTGTATTCCCCAAGCCAACATTTAGGAATTTATCTTATAATTTGAAGGGCACTATACAGATATTTCAACAAAGACATCTTTCAAATGCATTCTTGATGTGAAAGAGTAGGCTAAAACAATACCTTTTGTACATAGTGAAAGTACGTGGGACTTCATTGAAAAAAGATTCTGAAAATGCTCCATCTTTCAATGAAAAAGCAGTTTCTTTTATGATGGGAGAAAATTTTCTAGTCAAATCTAGTAGCAGAAATAACCATTGAGCTGTTTTCATTAGTAGTTTGTTGGTACCTAAGTACTCGACACATACTCCAAAAAAAAAGGTGCTATCATAGCATTATTTCTGTTATCCTGTCCATTTTTTACTGCTGCAGGATTTTTCCAGGTTAGGGGTAATCTAATTTGCTTCTTGGTTAACCATTTATAAATGCTAAATAATAGTTTCTTAAGATTCTGTCTCTTCCTTTCTTAGAGAGTTAAGAATGTGGTTTGGCTACCTGACCTCAGCTGGTTAAGAAAGACTTCTGGCATTTAAGTTCCTTCTTCCAGCACCACAAATGACCGTAATATTTTGAGAGATTTAAATTTAAAAACCCAGATGTAAGAGGAATGATAAAGCTATGTATAGTACCATAGATTTATCAAGGGGAGAATTCTCTTTTGTTCTGTATTAAAAATGCATACATTTAGTTTGGATGCCCTAAATCCAGTCTTTGCAAGCAGAATGCAAATACAGATGTGGAACTACAGAAACTTTTTATTCCCTGCATATTAGCCATACAGTTTTGAGTTGTCTTCTGGTTTCTTCTATGATTTAAACTTTTTCTATGTTTTTCTTCATTCAGGTTCCCAAAAGGGCAGTAACATACTTGAGGATCTCCGAGCTTTGTGTAATTAGCTTTGTTTGTCATTGGTGACTGTTTCTTCATGAAAAACTGAGTGGTTTTGAATCACATTATATCTGTCCTGCTTACACAGTTAATCATTCTTCCAAGTTATATTGGTGTTTCAAGTCTGGTTTGTAAAGATATAATATCTAATTCTTTGCTATAATGTCTGGGCAACTTTGTTTCATCAGTAAAACATTCCTAAGTAAGTTTTCCTTGTCAAGTCAAATGCTAAGAAAATAAAAAATAATTTCATTCTTAGGGGAATAATCTGAAGGCCATATTTGATTAAAGCTTCATTAATTCTGTTGTAATTTTTGATGAATTTTCAGAAATGAAACTGCTCTGTAAAAGAATTGTATTAAGTTTAATTGACAAGCCATTCTTCAGGAGTCCATACAGAATATGTAGCTACCCTTTGCTTAATTTTATCACCATGACTGCATCTTCAATAACCTACTCTAAGGTGCAGTTACAAATATAAACACATATATCTAGTAGCTGCCCCACTATCACTGTTTTAAAGGGAACATTATGATGTTACCTGGAGTTTAACACTTGTTTTGGATATAAATTTGCAAATCTGTTTTTCCTAAAGGAATTGATACAATAGAACTTTATGTGCCTTTTGCAAATTTTTAATGTTTATATTGCCATATCTGTATTTTTGTTTGCCTCCTTTTTCAAAGCAGGATTTTGCCCTACTACTATGGCAACTTCTGTTTTGTTTTTTGTTTTGTTTTGTTTTGTTACAGGGTTTTTTGAATGGTGACTGCTAACATAGCTTAAATTTCATGGTGCAAGTGTTTAAAAGGAAGTGGGAGCTTCAACATGTCATTTTCTCATACATAATACAAGAATATGTAAGCCGAGACAAATATCACAAAACTTTGAGCAAGATGCAAGAAATCAAATTATATTTACCTTCTGCCCGGAAATTGGTGTATAAGGCTAATTTTCAAATTCACTGGATTAGTTTATGTAATTGATGTCATTGATGTAATTACATCAGTTCATGTAATTGATTCTTTACTTGTCCTACAACATAGTAAAGCCTGTACAGCAGTTGCATTTCTACCATGCTATATAAATTAATGCTTTACCTGATGTTTCTTATTGTTCCTTTTAAAATGCTGCTGGTTGCCAACATTTGCTTTGTATTATCACAGAATTAATTTTGCACCATTCCGGCATTTTAAAATGTTTGCATTGTTTCATTATCTGTTATAATACTCAAAATACAGAAAATTTAATTATTGCAGATCCAGTGTTTTCCATTAAAAAAAAAAAAAAAAAACTGTTGAATTACTCATCCATGCTTATTTGCCAGCTACTTCCTATTCTAAACTGTAGGGGACAACCCTGCTATTTCACCCACCCACTCATTCCTTGTAAATGCACGGGAAGGTGTTGATAGTGAGTGGAACTGTGTTGGCTGCATGAGTGGTGCCGGTGGAAATGCCACTAATGGGGATGAAGGATGAGTGCTGTGGCTGCTTTGGGAGGATTTGGGAATGCTGAAGGGACCTTCACTGCTGCCTTACTCTTCACTGTTTTTATGGAGGGGTTGCAAGAGCCTGCTCCACTTTCTACTTTTAGTCAGTTCTTACTAACTGGGCAGAACATCCTCACTTCTGGCAGATATGTGAACCTGTCAAAGGAACTCTCAACATCCAGGACCACCTGGAGCCCTCCCGTGTGATGTCTGCTGGCTTGATTTCCCAAGATTTAAGAAACAGACTCCTCTACCTGAGCCAAATTATATAAATGTACATCAGGAACAAGTGAAAATGTAAAAGGTTAAAACAATCCCCAGGTGTGAGATGCTGGTAAAGAGATCAACTGGCAGGAGCTGTTACCTGCCCTTTGGCATCTGCTGGGTTCGACAGTGTTTTATAGCTTTTCCATCAGTTCTCAAATCATCTGATTCTATGTCTAAGTCGATTCAGATTCACATTTGCAAGAGCTTTCTTTGGCCACTGTATTGGAGGATTTGTTGAGTTGAAGTATCCATAACAAGTTCACAATATTTAGTATGTATGCATTTCCAGAGAGTGATCTTCTTTCACATATTTTCATAAGTTGACTGTTGTTATCCTCCCTCGTCTTCACAGATGTAAGCCGGAGGGACTTTTTGTGTACTTTAAATTGGCATATGCGCAAGTGCTCTGTCAGATATCAACTTAGAAGCTTACAAATTGTCTAGTAGGTGTTTATAACTGCAGGGAAGCTTGTTGTTTAGCTCCTTTGATGCCAGCGTGTGGTTCAAACCAGATGGTTTAAAAACAGTCTGATCAAGACCTCTGAAAGTACTATGTCACTATATCGCAAAAGAGTTTAGTAAATACATCAATGTGAGGACTTTGGGCTGCATGGTTTTTTTTTGCATCAGTGTGCTCATCATATCTTCATGGAGAACCCTGAATCGAAGAATTGTGGCATCTCCTGTACTAGTTCAGGAAAACATCTCGTCTCATCCCTAAAAATGATAGTGTGCTGTCTCCTTGCAAAACTGTGTGGTTCTGCTGGCCCATGGACAGCACAGAGCAGCAGCTCAACCTCTCACCTAAAAATTTGCAGCCAGGATGAGCGAGTATGTTTTCCCTGGGATCTGTGCAGAACTTGATGCAAACTCTGAACAGCTTAATCCCCCCAGGGTAGCATTAGAATCTGGGACAAGGCACTCCAACTTTGCTGGAAAAAATGTGAAAATTGTTCCCAAAGAGCTTACAGATCCACCAGGAACACACGTAGCTTCTTGCAACAATTTTTTTATTGTTCAAAACAATGTCAACAAATTTCTTACTTAACCCAATATGTAAAAGGGATTCAAGCTTGTTCTGGCAAGAGCAGTTCAAAAGTATTGAAGGCTACTATGTCTGATCATCTTGCAGGAAGCTCTTTGTCTGGGATTAAATAATTACTTTCAGGAACAGAGACAGTTTTGTTCTTGTGAGAGAACAGCCAAATATGTGTGTAAATTTATATATATATAGATATATGTATATATATTCACACCTGTATTTATATGTATTATAGCACGTATGTGTGAATACGCACATCCGTACATATAGCTGTGCTTCATTACAGATTTTTAAAAAATATGGTAAGGGTGTGTAACATGAAATTTTTTTTTCTAGTACAGACAGTTCAGACTGGGCAGCAGCATTTGGTGGTTTCCTATTGCCAAGTACCAGGGGGTGGTGCAAGTGGGAGAATTTTCATTTTGTTGTCCTGTTTCCCCTGTCCATGATGCAGAATTCAGTATACATTGACAGGAACAGGCTGCCAAAGCCTAGCTGGTTTTAACTGTGCTGAGCTTAATTAAGTACTATTAAACCATCAACTGCTACATAAATAAATCAACAGTTAGCCAAATGTGCTGCAGCTTGCAGGGTGGCTATGGTATGAAATCTTGGGTGATGCCAACTCAGTAATGAAGGTAAAGCTTTCACTGTTTTCGACACGCCAGAGGCTTCAAACCTATTCCAACATGTTGGTCTGTGCACTGCAGGTGTGCCTGGGAGCTGATCACCTGGGTCAATGATCCAAAGTTGAACTTTAACATAAATATACACAAAGCATGTGGTTGTATGCTTCTCAGTTTCCACAGTCCAGTACAATTTCCCTTATTTATGCAGGGTATTGCAGCACAGATTTTAGAGAGAACGAACATTTGCCTGACAAAGCAGCTGGCAGCCTGTCTCAGCTCAGCCAGAGAGTAGTGCTGGGGAATGGAGGCCAGCAGGTCGAGAGAGGGGATTCTCTCCTTCTATTTTGCTCTCATGAGACCTCCCCCTAGAGTGCTGCATCCAAGTCTGGGCCTACCAATGTAAGAAGGATGTGAACCTGTTGGAGCAGGTCCAAGGAGAGGGCCACTAAGATAATCAGAGGCCTGGAGTATCTCTGCTGTGAAGACAGGCTGAGAGTTGAAGCTGTTCAGCCTGGAGAAGAGAAGGCTCTGGGGAGACCTCAAACCAACTTCCAGTACCTAAAGGGGGTCTGAGAAAGCTGGAGAGGGATTGTTCACGAGGATATACAGTGATAGAACATGGCATAATGGCTTTCAACTGACAGAGGGTGAGTTTAGATTGGGTAATAGGAGGAAATTCCTCACTGTGAAGGTGGTGAGGCACTGAAACAGATTATCCAGAGAAGCTGTGGATGCCCATTGAATGGGGCTCTGAGCAACCTGGTCCAGTGAAATGTCTCCCTGCCCATGGCAGTGGGGTTGGAACTAGCTGGTCTTTGTGGCCCCTTTCAACCTAAAGCATTGTATGATTCTACGAAACCAGGTAAAACTGCTCAATGCCAAAGTGTTTTCCAGAATAAAAATAAGAAGGGTTATTCTACTGGGAGGTGCTAGCAAGAAACCCCTTTGCCTACACATCCAAAAAAAGATGCAGATACCTATTTAATTTTTTATGTCACATTTTTTATTACATTATGCTGCAGAAATATTTTTATTGCAACTGGAGCTTTGCGGCTCTGGGATATTTCAAAGCACGTGAGGTAAATGAAACTAAATTAAACCTCTGCTGAAGAGGGAAAATCAGGTGGTAAATCATAACACTAAATGATAATGTAGTTCTCATTTTTTTTTTTTTAAGACTAACTTCATTTATTTTCCATTCATACAATGGAAAATAGTATGGAAAGAATTAAAATGGACCCTTTGTAAAGCAGATAACATTCTGCAGCTTACTGTGAAGTTTTTAGTGAATGTGAGCAGCACCATTAAGTATTAAAATATGTGTAAATTTAAACATTTGTTAACCAGGAAATTTCTGTAGCACCCTTTCTGTTGCAAGAGAGATTTAAGTAAGATTGTTTTGTAAGTTTATATTTTCTGGGAGTTCAGACTCTTTGAAGGCTGACCGAAGCTTTTCATCTTCTATCAGATGTCACCACTCCTGTTGGAATGCCATCACTAAAATGCCATGCAGACAGTGAGCACATTGTCCTATTGAACAAACTTGGGTGGTTATTTTTCAACCTCATAGTACTAATTGCATATTCTGCTTCTGCAGGTTTTTTTTCATGTAGAAAGAATAACAATAAAATCCAAATTCTGCACATCAGTGAGAGTAAATGCATTCCAGTAATGGAAAACTCATAGCTCCCAATACCTGGGCAGCCAGCCAGCCCAGCTTGATATCGAGCACACATATTCACTAACTCTCATTTAGAGGTGAATCAATTGATGCAGCACAAGCACACACAGTGTGAGCCATCTTTCAGACGTCAAGGGGAAAACAGCACCAGTTACAGGATTTCACAGGTATTGGGAATACTGGATATGCATATATCTGTTGGCCAATGCCATGCCTGCATCTACTGAAATCTGAGGCCGCAGCTGGGTGAGGGATGCTGAGCTGTACTCCCCGCTGTCCTGCACTCCCCTGGCACAGCCAAGTCTGCCCTCCTTGGCTCAGAATGCTGATTTTATCTCCTTTCCCAGGCCTTTTCTGGGCTGGAGGGAGCCAATTGGATGGGAGGGGGCAAGAAGTTGCGTTAAATCACAGACACACTCCTTTAGAAAGCTGACTTGCATATTTGACATATGACTACAGAGATTAAGTTGAAAGGTTAAAAGCTACTTACTTACTGCATTGTTGGTCGGTGATAATAAACCCGTGGGAATTTATTATAACAATTATGCTGTGAGTTTCAATACTCTGTATATTGTAACTTTTGCAACTTTATGGAGAAAAGTTCTCTTCTACTGGGATCTTTTCAAATATTAATGGAAATTTTAACAGGAGTTATAGAAAAAGGGTTTTTTTCTGCTTCACAGATTGAAATATTTGGTGTGTTTTCCAAACTTCAGTTTAAAAGGCCTTATTTTTATGCTATCACATGGAATTTTTATCCCAAGATGGAGATCTAAAGCGGTCATATTGACAACTGGGAAGGCAAACACAGAGCGGAAGATCTTCCAGAGAGTCTTTGTAGGTGAAGTAGAAAAAGTTACACAGAAGGGAAGCTTTTTGGTGAACTAAGCCCAATCCTCCATACTCCAGGGGTGTAGCCGTCTAACTGGAATCTCATCTGAACCCACTGAGCTGTGCATCAGTAATGAGATAGCATGGAAAGCATGCATCATTAATTTTTAAGAGAGCTACTGTTAGAAGAAAACTATCAGGCTTTGTGAGGAGTGCAATAGACCTGTCAGGGCCACATTTAACACCACAAGGTTTTTTATTTTCATGTCTCCAAAGAGTCAGTATCTGTTTAAGTTACAGCAACATTCATTTAGTGTTCAGTTTCACACAGTACCCAGGGGGAATCTGATGCAAAGTTTAGCTCCTTCAAATCAGCTGCACATGCCTGCTACTGCATAATCAGGGCAAGTATTTTCAGAATAATTCAGAATAATAACACAGCAGCCTTTTAATATGTAAATTTAAAAAAAAAAAAAAAGTGTTTAGCATAGAGTGAACCAGGTAGTATTTTATATTTTTGTGAACTTAGGATAAAATATTTATGCAATAACTCATTATTTCATTAAGATATAATATGTTGCATTATCAGTTGCAGATATAACAGTCACATAAGCTCAGAAGGTCTGTAAACATTTAGGAGTCACATAGCATCACTGTATGTGGCACTTGCTCTTTTGATGAGCAACAGACTCAAGCAGACAGGACAGGCACAGACACATATTTGGAGCCACAGGCTACAGGCAGGAACACAGAGCTGTTAAGTATCAAAATTTACAACTGATTCTGTGTCACAGTTCCCACTGAATTCTTTGCACATTTAGTTACGTCTCCCTTTATGATTATGGTGGCACTGCTATTAAAAGTAATTAATCAATCATATTGAACATTCTGCGTAATTTTTTTCACTCCTTTCTCCCATGAGTTTATGGTTGCTCAGTCCAAAGGTGCACCTCTCTGCCTGTGTCCAAATGAGGGTCTTCCCACCTCTGCCTCTTGAAATACACTGTGCTTAGAACTAGAGTGTGAATAATGCACTTTTGGGAATGCTACACAGAAAGTAAGTAATGGGACTAGCTTTCATTCCTAGTGAGTCATGTTTGGGCCAATAACAATTTTCATATAGTTTAGGTTGCTCACTCTTGCTTAATAGGACAGATGTGACTAAATGCGTTCAGAGTGTCCAAGCCAGGTGTCTTTTGAAATGGAAATATAACAAGAATCAAAATAAGCTTTATTTTCCCTGTTTTGGTCTTTTGAGATTGAGGTATTTCATGCACAGCCATACACATTAGAATTCTTTTACCTTTTCCTTCTAGCATTTATTCTTAGGGAGAAAAAATTATTTTGACTTAAAACAAAGCTGTGAGCATAGGTATTCTACCCTTATATTTGCTCAAGCCTTTTTCATCCCTGTCCTTTCTGCGCCAACTTCTACTGCCTCTTGGCTGGGCTTACCATTTACTGTCTCACAAAGCTGCAAACTCCCATTTGTGATGATGTTTTGCTGTTTGCTGCTTTTCCTCCTGCTCTGTTCCTGAATGGGACATGCACAGCTGCAGTCCCTTAGGGTGTCCCTGCTGCCAGCGTCTCCCTGGCAACGAGTGCCAGCCCAGCTGATTAGCACCAGAACCATCATCACTTGTGGGCAGACATCCCTGGGGTGGCAGGGCTCTCAGGCACGATGATCCAGCTGCAGCCCTGGTTGGACAGCAACACCCTCTGTTCTGTCCCTCAACTTCCCTGCTCACACTTGAACACGGTTCCCCGTTCCAGCTTGTGTTTGCCCAGTGCGGTTGCCTGCTGTGCTCCCGTCCTCGTACTATGTAATTTTTGAGCAAGCCAGGGCTTCCCACAGCCCCTTTATACGATGTCTGAAAAGATCTTAACACAAATGGTCTTTGAACCCAAACTCTTTGCTCCAAGGTGCTGATCCTCCTTGGTACCCAGATCCTAAACAGCTGGATGCCTCTCATGATGCCCTGACACCCATGACTCCACTTCTCCATCCCAGGCTTGAAGTGTTTATGCAATTTGGTTGATGGCACTACATGAGTTGCATGGAAATTATTCCCTCCTGGGCCAGGGACCAGCTAATTCAGTCTGTGAGTACAGGCCAGAAATCTATTTCTGAGCAGCCCGGTGTGTCCCAGAAAATCAGACAGTGCCAGCTTCTCCCACAAGACTTGCTCTCTCCCACAGTCTTATTCCAGTCTGATGTTTCCTTAGTTTCCCAGACAGAAATCTCTGTTGCTAATCCATGTTTCCTTACTCCTGCCTTGGCTTCAACATTTGTATCAGCCCAAGAAAACATCCAGGGAGTACCAAGAAGTTTTCCAGTTGTTTACTCTCCCAAGATTTACTTTGAAGGGACTTTTGAGAGGTACCTTGAGACTTGTCTTTCAGAGCAGTAGCTTTTCCAGTGTGCAAGGCTGAGAGAATTTGCTGTTGATTTCAGAGGGATGACATTCCTCCCCTGACTGCACCACTATCTTTCTTCCAGCTCCTACGTCCTTTTGTGCACAATAATCTGTGATCACTGCCAAAAAATATGTTCCTCCAGTTATGTATCTGGAAACTGAGTCTCTAGCATCCCAGGATGGGGTGACATATGAGAAAAACCTCCCCATCCCTGCCAGAGCTAGTGCTGACACAGAAGCCATCTAACAAGAATGTTTGCGATGGCTCTGCTGACTGCACAGCTTGGTTCCCAGAACTGCCCATGAGTACAAAACTGCCCAGTGGAAGGCACAGAGGCTGAGAAAATGCAGAGGAGCTGGATCCATGACTGACACTGATCAGGAGCCCTGCAAGTGGTCAGTTTTCCATATGTAAGATTTGGCCCCAAATTAGTACTTGGGGAGAATATTTTATTGCTTAGAGTTTGTGATTAAATGGGAAAGCAAGTTCTCATGCCCCTTTGTCTCCCATGCAGCAGCATGGCTGCTTCAAAACTAAAATACATGACCTTAGAAAGGAGAAATTTATGTTACAAAAATTCTCTTACAGTATGTATGGGAAGCATACAAATATTTCTGAAATATGATCAAAACAAAACCCAGATGACTCTGAGAGGCTGAAGTAACATTATCTTTCCTTTATTCAACCCAAGCAGAATTTAAATTGGCTGCAGGCAGTCTTTAGAAATAGCACTTAATGCAGTGCCAGAGCATCCTGCAGAAAAGGTGCAGCACATTGATGTCTGTGGATTGTCTTTGTTTCCCTTTAGCTCTGTGAAAAAGCATAATTGGGCAACTGCACTAATGGTAATTTTGTAATTGATTCATTCACAATGATTCATTAAGTGCAGTGTTGTTCACTTGTGGTGGAGAACAAGAAGAAGTTAGACCATTGTCTCAATTAGTAAGATAAATCTTGGCTTGTTTTTCTTGCAGGGGTCTTTGAAACTTAGATTGAAAAGATGACAGAAACTTTCCAGAAACAGTTTTTGCAAGTTGTTTGGGCTTTTTAAAAGCTATTTTTATTTTTGCTGCCCTTGCCCCCAGGCTCTCAGCCTGATTTTGCATCACTGTGGGCATCAAGTTTGATGGATTGTACCAGGTTTTCAGTATGTCTTTATGCTGCCATCCCTCCAAACTCAGCCTATAAACAGAAGACCAACAGCTATTGAATGCTATAGCTGGATCTTTACAATTTTTTCTTATGAGCTTTGTTATTGAGAGGTGAAGTTTTGAGCTTCATTTCATTCTCTTTAGTTAGCCAGATCGTCATCTGGAATTTCTTTTGTGTTTTCAGTACTGGTCTGTCCTACTCCTTAAGCAGTGCATTTCTCTAATTTCATAAACAGACACCAGAGGTACACAAGAATGTGGATGTTTATTATAGCAGAAGAACAAATACAAAGGTTTTTTTAATTATTGTTTTGCCGGTTCTCAATAATACCTGCCCAGAGAAATATTAAAATAAAACCACACACTTGCATAGCACTCAATGCCTTTCAAAATGCTATACAAAACACTAATTCATGGTGGCTTTTTTTTCATTTCGATTCACTTCTATAAATACGTAAAGAGTTTTTTAATTAAAAATACCAACAACCATTCTTGCAGAGCATTTTGCTTGCGTGGATGTTGAGCACGCTAGGGCCTGACCCTGACTTACCCAACACTGTCTTACTTCATGGGAAAGACATTGGAAGAATAGATGGCTGGAAGCCAGCATCAGGAAGACTTAATAGAGAATTATGTGAGAGTGATTAGCCACTGGAACAAACCACGAAGAGAAGCGGAGGGCCTTCCATGTCTGGATGTCTTCAAACCAACAATCAAACCTCACATGGAAGAAATGACTAATCAAACAAACAGTTTTGGGGCCTCAACAAAGGGTAACTGTATGAAAGCCTGTGACCTACAGAAGATTACAATATTTAAGGATTCCTTCTGGGTTTAGGGATGAGTTTGGGGCAAGTGAAAACACTGATAACCTGAGTTGTCAGTGACTTTCTGAACCCTGAATTCCCTTGCATATTTTTTACTCCAAGTCTGCAAAACTCTGAACATCCAACTATTGAGCAAGTATGGAAACAATTTTGGGAAAGCCCAGTTTTGAAAAGTTGCCAAGAAAATCATGGTCCCACATGCTACAGTAGACATATGTGGGTGAAAAATTCTCACAGCAGAGAGAAGCTGTTTTGATCTTGATGGGCCATCAAGGACCCCAGCCAAGAGATGGTCTGCTCAACTCTTTTGCCCATAGAAAACCCCTTGGTGATCCCAAATGTCAGAAGGAGATAATTCTATGACTCAGTAAGTTGTTCTAGATGGACACCAAATACAAGTACTGCCAGGATCTTATTGTCTTCATGCTTGTCAAGTCCAAGGATAGAAAAACAGATTGATCAAGCTGACTTAAGTCATCACCATTTCTCCCAGTCACGTTTTCATCTAAACATTGATATCATTTGGTAAACCTGAACTGTCAGGGGATAAGGTACAAGAACAGATTATTACATGGGAAACAAGTCATTATAAGCACTCACTGCATTAGATGTTTGGGGTGGTATGGTCTCCACTCTGAGACTGACAGACAGACACCACTCAAGACTGCTCGGGGGGGGCTGCAGCGAGCTCAGGGAGCACCAGTAACGTGCTGCAATCACCTCTCTGTGACAATAACTTTGTCAGCAAGCATAAAATCAGTATTTAAAATACCCACATCAAGGGCAGCACATCTTCTGTCCATATGTAACAAATTATTAGTAATTAGAGGAGAAAGAATTCAGTAGCTTTTCCCTTCGCAGCAAATTATTGTTTGTGCAATACTAGAAGAGCTGCACATCTTTCTACCCGTTTTTGCACTATTTCTCTTGCAAAATAAGCAGATCCGTGTTTTAATTTTGGGCTAGCACTCTAGCCAGTGGGGTTTTTTTTTCAAATTTAGAGAGAAAAATTGGTTCCTTTGCTGAGAGGATTCCTGTGATCTAAAGTGCCCGTTATCAGTATGCAGCTGCTTGCTTTAAACCACTAACTTCTGAAACATTTTTTCAAGTATTCCTGAAATAGAATATTTCATGTGGAAATAAATGAGTTTGTGAAACCCTTTTAATTATTTTACTTCAGTAAAAAGATTAAAATCTAAGTCTCTCTCGCTCCACATCCATGCTGTAACTTAAAAGAATATAAAAGAGATTAATCATTTTCACGCCAAACACAAAGTCTATTTCTCCCTTTCCCCCACACAATCTGAAAGCCATCAAATTCTCCCACCCACCTACTGTGTGTATGAGTTGAACATTGTCAAGTACAAATTAAGGATCTGATCTAGCAATTGCTTCTGAGCGTAGCCTTACAGAGCTGTGTTGGCTGTGCTGGGGAAATCACAGGCTCAATTCAAAGCCTGCAAAGTGCTTCCCTAGTACTCTGGGGAATAAAAAGGTTCTGAATCTGCAAATATGGCCCATATCTCATTGTAGCTCTGAAAAAAAAAAAATGTTACTGACTCAGTTTCAGAAAATCCTTTAAAAATAAAATGTCCTGATGAGGTTTTGGAGGGGACGGTGTACTTGTCTTGAGGGGTCATTTCAGAATCAGGTTGGTGGGAAAATAAATGACAAGTTTTTGAGTTCATATGGTCTTGCAGTACCATTTGCTCCCAGGGAACATAGTAAGCCTCCTGCCCTGCTCCCAAGGAAATCTGGGAATAAATTAAGGAACAAGGGCTTATATGTGGCCTGAGCTACAGCTGGTGAATGCCCCACCACACATTTCAGAGCCATGAAAAGCTTGATTGCAGTTTGGTTCGCTGTAATTAGCACTTTGTATTTGTACTATGCATTTTAAATCAGGTGTGCATTAATGCATCAGACATCAAGAATGAGCAGCAGAGAGGATCGAGATTTTTATAAAGGCTTATTCAAAGCTAGCTGATTTTTAATGTGTGTGATTAGTTGCAACCAAAATTACAGTAATCAAAATAAAATTATATACAAAACAGAATAGGAGGGTTTTGCATAAGAATGGGACAAATGATACAACAAATGCCAAATTTGTTTCTAATGCTGGTTCAAATAAAATGTTTATGGGAATTGCTTATGCTTCGATGTCAGTATTGAAAAATGTAAAGATTTTGTTTAGTAAAAAATACTTTAAAGCTAGTAAACTCTCTGTTAATGGAGGGCATGCATGTATTTGTAAATGCCTTAAAGAGTGACACTAAAATTGGGAGTTTGTTTTATGCAGCATAGTGATGTTATTCACAGCAACAGAGGAATCCCAAATGTTATGGGGAAGTCTTTATCTCAAAGGCCCCTTTTGGCCAAAGTCTCCAGTTTCCAAATTGTGAATCTGTTCTCTGAAAATCATTATTTGAATTAGGACTTCTACAGTGCCAGTTTTGCAAAAGGGTTTTGGAAACAGTGGCATGATACTCATCGAGGTAGCTCAAAAATTAGGGCTATTCCTAGACTTGAAAATTTTGGCATTTGCAGGAGTGCTCCTTTTGCTGAGCAGCCACAGAACAACAGATTCTAGACTGTAGCCTAGAAGGTAACTTGGAAAAAAAAATTACACTAGGTCAGTGACATTTTTATACTCCTGTGGATATTTCTCAAAGCAGATACCCTCTTTTTTCCCCCCCCCCCCAAATATTTTCTTTGACTATTTGGTATTTCTCAGTCCTTAAAAAGTTGCTAGAAACATTCCCAAGCAGCTGGTTGTGGAGGCTTTACACTGGAAATAATACTTAAGTACCCTTGAATTGAATCCTAAGAAGCACTGCACTTCTTGAGAGCAATTTATCCCCAGAGTCTTCTGTAGTGTCTGGCTGACTGTTTTCTTTTTTCCCTGGCTCTGCTCCACACCTCGGAGTAATTTCTGTCACCAGCTCACTCAGTGGCTTCACTCTGAACAGATTTCCTTCTAAGTTTCAGATTTTTCTTGCGTCTCTTAGGTATTCTAGGTTTCTTAATTGAATTAGTCTGGGCACCCCAGCTGTGATTTGACTGATAGGAAAAAGGGTTTCTGTTCTCTGTATTCGCTATTTGATGTTTATTCACCTGTTTCTCCATTTGTGCCCACTTCATATGTGTTTCAACACATTTCATCACCTGCTTTCCTCTGGAGCACTGCCAAGTGCTATCTCACCTTTACAGCCTGCAGTGGAAAGGAAATGAGCTTGCACAAAGCCTGTTCCTGACCCCAGGGAGGATGCCCTGGGTGCCTGAGCTGCCTTGTCTACCTTACCTCCAGTCTCTGCAGCTCTAGTGGAGGCTTTACTCTGACTCCTCTTCCCCACTTCCTGAAGGAGCAAAGGAGAGAGGCACAGAGATCTCCATGGAGATACCCACCGCTAGATTTCTTTCCCGTCCTGCAGACCACGGAGATGGCTGGTGCTTGGGCTTCTGTGTGCTTTGTTGAGCAGGCAAGATGCCAGCCCAGAGTGCCAATGCAAGGCATGGTAATGCTGGCAGCTTTGCAATGAAAATATTATCCCAAAACTCACGGTTTTGTTCTTACCTTTCTTCCAAACACCTTGTGTCCTTCAGCATGGCAGTTCAGGCCAAGGTCGAAAGATACTTGTGCTGGGAGATGTAAGTACTTAGCTGGAGTATCCACCTCCAGTGTACCTAGATTCCTGTGACTGCTAATAATCCAAATAACCGTGTAACTGGCTAGTCCTTTTTATGCCTAAATATTGTTATGAATGAGGGCTGTCGGAAATACCTGGAAAAAATTAATAGTAGCAAAGCTCTGCTTTGTAACAGTATTGCTCTAGGGTTTATTTAGCCGTATTACCCTAGGCATTATTGTTTGTGGGGTGCTCTGTGTCCCGGGGGCTGTGACAGCAACAGGCAATTCAAGTACGGAGAAATACTAAAATGTGGGTAAGACAATCAAATCAATGTTACCTTCATATAATTTGGAGGTAGGATGTTTGCTGAATCTTTTAGAACTTGACTGGGAACTTGTTTACCAAGGTAACCCAGGCTGTAACACAGCTAACCTGTCAGACAGCTACAGACTCAGCGGTGCTGGTGAAGGGGGTCCATTGGGCTGGCCCCTGGCGTGTAGGTGATACAAAAATGACCCTGTGTTTGTAAGAACTGAGCGTGTGAAAACTCACATAGGCCACAGGAATGAGGTTTTGAAATGCTAAGGGTTGATTAATGCCTGAAATGTGTATTTTTTTAGGCTATTTTTGTTTTGATTTTTAAGGAAGGCCAAGCCCTCCAGAACTTCTTTGTTAGGTGTCACCTGCATATTTATCATTAATAAAAATGAATTTACTTCTCTGTCCTGAGGTAACAAAAAACAAATACCAGGTAGTGCATAACAAATGCATATCTCAGTGTACAACTTGACTGTGTAATTTCACTTGTGACACTAGACGAGATGCTAGTCTGTCACTAGAAAAACACCAGATTGCATCCAGTGAGGATCTGACTGCTAATTTTTCTCTCCCAGTGGTCTGTACTGTTTTGCAAAGAAGTTCTCTTTAATGAAAATTCCGTTAACATTATTCTCTTTCATTCCCTTTAGATAAGAAGGCTCCATTTACTTTATTAAAAAATCATTTTTCAAATAAACCTATTCTGACATTTTCTCTTTCTGATGGTGAGAAAAATCTCTGAATAATGTGAGAGGAATAAAAATGTGCTACCCTTCTTCTCCATAAGGAACATATTGTTAAAGATACTTATCAGTTACACCAGAGCTGTTTCTGTGAGAGCATTTGTGGCTTTCCTGATAGAAGGGCTGCTAGACAACTATTTTGTCTGACTCAGAGTTGCTCTTTGACATGTCCCATTTGATAACTGATGCAAATGCACAGCCAGCTTAAAATGTTCAACGCCAGGTCCACAGACTGTGTAAAAATCCCCAGCTCCATTAACTTCACTGTAGATGTGTCTATTTACACCAGCTGGCACAGTGTGAAATGCAGCTATTGTCCATGGAGAGAAAAGGATATGAAATGTTGGAGAGGGAACCACTGACAAATAGATTAGATTTGACACCAAAGAGGAACAGAATGAAATCTCCATTACTTTTGTCAATGCTGCTATTAAATGCTGCTCCACTAACTAATGCCACAAATCTTTTTCCTCCTACAAGCAGCAGGCTTGTGGCACCATGGATCACAATTTATAATGTGCCAACAGTTTCTGAGGGCCCTTCGAAGGAAACTCTTAAGGGTACTCTCAGATACTTGTAGGTTGTGACAAAATTACACCAAAGATCCTCAAGTACTGATCACGGATGATAACAAGTCAAAATGCTGTAATCAGTGGTAAAAAAACAGCTCATAGCAGAATTCCTGGGAAGCCTGTGCACCTGCTGAAGAGAGTCTGATGGGCATCTGTGCTGTGGCCACATGTTCTGGTTCAAGACAATAAAGCCTGGGGTGCCCCACAGATATAGCAATTCATGGCCAGTGATTTCCAGCAGCTGACTTAGTGGATAACAGTATCCTAATTTTCAGCAATAAGACTTCTCACTCACTGAGTCCACTGACTCAGAGGAGCTGATTTTTTTTTCTTTTTTTAGCAGATGCCATTCTCTGTTTCCTCTGCCATGCAGCAAAGGATGTGTTGCTGATTATAAAACAAGGGGCTTTGTTGCCTCCTCTCTGCAAATGTGATAAGGTATGACAAGGTGTAGTTAACTTTTATCCTTTCTGGCATTCTAATGAACTGCCTCTGTTTTTTGGCAGTCCAAGCTTCCCACTCACTGCAGTGGAAGGCGAGGCAGGAGAATTTGTGGCTGAAGTCAGCTGAATGCCACTACAGTTTCAAGCAGAGGAGGAATCCCAACCTGATTGAGCTTGTTCCTTCACAGAAACCCATGGGATGCATTCAGTCCTCTCCTTCACCTGATATGGGTCAGATTTATGAACAATTAGTGTTTTTGCAGAATTGCAAGGGGTCAGTTCCAAGGTCTCTAGCACTGTTTTATTAATGAAAACCTAAATGGTGTAAAACTGCTAATTAGGAGATCTTAACAGCCTTTGACTTAATCTTCAGATCTGCTGTAGGTTATGTATGAGGGACTATGGTTTCATACCATTATAAATTAATAAAGAGTACGTTATTAGTGACAACTCTTTGTGGTTTATGGTTTTCTAAAGAATATTTTTTAAAAGAAGATTTCGTGCTCTCAGGGCAATTTATGTTGGAACAAGAGTGTCTATAAACTGCAGGTGTCTCATTAAATTCTGCTGGTGATTAGAAGAAGCAGCCATGTGCAGAGATCTTCATCAGGGGCTCCATGATTTGTGTTGTCATGCTCGGTTTTTCCCTAATAGCTACACATTAGTTAGCATTGATGCTCGGCTGCTGTGAGCAGAACTCTGTAAAAATAGTCGGTCTCCATTCAGAAGCGAGTGGCATCGAGCCAGCTATTGATTTATAGACTGACACATACCCCTTTATAACAACTGTGAGAACGTTTGCTACTTATCTGTTACCTTTCTCTAGAAGGACATTAAAAAGAATTTTCCACCTGGTAAAGGGAAGCATGCAGCGTGATATTTTTACTGGTTATTTCCATAGAGAGCTCTGCAAAGGGCTGCTTTAAACAATTGCACTGAAGAGAGAGAGGGCTTGAGAAAGTTTGTCAGTATTCCCAGTTCTGCTTAAATGGTTTGGCCTGAAGGCAAGATGGATACATGCCTATTTCTTCCTAGCATCGACATGTGTTTGAAAACAGTAACTTGGCATAATGCTTTAAAAAAAATAACACTAACCACAAAACAACAACCCTTTTGTATCTGCCACATATACTGCTTATTCGGGGTAAAAAAGCAATAATATTCAAGCTTCTAACAATACTGATGCATTATTTAGAATCATGTTATGCCTTATTCCTCTGAACAAATAAAAGACATTTATTTTTGTATTTCTGAAGAAATTATTTTATAACTCTCTGCTAGTTATATGACAGCTACTTTTTAAAATCTTTGTACCCCTAGTACTTGGCCAGTCTCTTTTTGTCCTTAATCTTGCAGTCATACCTAAGATAAAGTAGGAGCACTGGGATTTTCTCAGCACTGAGGTTCTGTTTGGGAGGGAAGATCTAAGTCACACCAAAAAGTACACCAAACTATTGGGCTTGATTCTGATTTTTTCTCATGTCAAAGTCTTGCTAAGGACATAGATTATATCGATATCCACTCTGGCCCTTGAAGGTCTTTTACAGAGCAGGCCTAACATGAATGCAAACTCAGGCATTGTTTATTACCCTGGTCCTGTCCAGCACCTGTCACAGTGAGGACCTTATCCACTTAGCCTGGTAGAGACAACAAAATGTTTAAACCGTGATAATATTGTCCTCAAAGTTCAAATGGAGATTAACTTTCGGGATCCAAGAATTTTGCAGAGGATTCATACTGTTGGCAATGCAACTCTGCCATTCCTTGTCAGTCACAAAACTCTTGTTCTCCCTGTTCCTCAGTTTCCTCAGAGTCTGAGTTGACTTTGGCTAGGCCAGAGTGTGAAATTTGTATTTTAGCATAGAGTAGAAAATGCCTGCAAACAACTGGATAGGACATTTGTTAGATGGCAGCCAAATACATGCTTTTGTTTTCTTCATATGAATAACAGCCACAGTTAAAAGAAATATTTGGGTATTTGGGGTAATAACTGTTAAAAAAAAAGGCCATTATGATTTTCTGATTTTAAAACTGTGGTTGATATTTTTGAAAGGCTCCATGCTGGCACTGAGACATGGAGGTCACTTAGCCCAACTTCTTGCTCAAGGGTGGTCCAATTAGACTGGATTTCTTAGGATCTTGTCCTGTCAAGCTTGAATATCTCCAGAGACAGAGACTTCACAAACTCTCTGGAACTCTGTTCCAGTGCTTGACTCTTCTCACAAAATTTTTTCTTAATACTGCGCTGGAATGTCCTGTGTTCCGGCTTGTGCTTGTTTGTCTCTTGTCCTTCTACTGGGCACTTTGGGGGAGAGTTTGGCTCCATCTTCTGTACATGCTCCCATGAGCTGTACATAGCAGTCACTTCTTCAGGCTAAACAAGCACAGTCCTCTCAGCCTCTTCGCATAATAATATTCCCTGTTCCTGTGCAAGAGAGAGGCTATAGGGTGGTTTTTTTGAAGGGTTTGCTTCCTTTAATGAAAAGACACTATCTTCTGTTTTTAATAGCAAGCACTTCACAGTACCAGAAGTGTCTGCAAAGATCCATACGTGCACCCTTTAAAAGCCCATACCTATTGATCTGGCATTGCTCCAGCTCTGCTCTGTGCTCCAGCATCTTTGCAGCTTGAGAACACTCACTCAGAGCAGCTAGTTTAAATATTTATAGCCTGCAGTTGCACACTCCATCTACCAGACTTTTATCCAAATGCCCAGAGAGGTGTGTGTGCATTTAAATCCCTTTTTCTTACAGAGATGGCATCTGACCTGGCTGACAACTCTGTGAACTCCTGGACTATAAATTAGACACAGCCTTGCTGTGCTTTGCTGTCTATATGTCTATAACATGTCTATAATATGAAAGGATAGAGCCCAACAAATTCTCCCTCTTCCTTTACACTTTCCAAAAAGACTGACTTATTTCATATGGATTATGCAGACAATTCTTATCCACTTCCCATGTGAAAAAGCAGATAGTATTAAATTCACGTCTACAATACAAGAGTAGGTCTTTCGTGGCAAAGTTTGTGTGAAGGCTGTGAAAGTCCTGGATCTGTGAGATGGGGTGAAATCAACAGATGAGGAATCTCCATTGTGCCACCTTTGTTTTGCGTCCTTTCACTACCCTTCTTGGCACGAGTGTGGTGTTCCTCTGAGGCACCAGTCTCAGCGTGGAAAAGGCTGGTTTGCAGCCAGAAGAGTAGGATGGTGGGCAGTGGGATGAGGTCCCCACCACTGTGCTGAGTCTAGGAAGGACCCCAGCGAGGAGATAGGCTTTCCTGGAGGAGACACTTCAGCACTGGGAACAGTGTTAGAGGCTATTCCTCCAGCTCTCTGTGAAGGTCTGTTTGAGGAGCAGATTTTATTTCCCAGTGAGCTTACACTCAAGGGCTGGTAGAGTGAATGTTCGTAACTCATTGTCTAATGATCAGCACCATTGGGTGAGAGAGGCCAAGCTGCAACCTTCAACCAACAGGACAGACTGATCTATCTGTTCCTTGTCTGGATGTGGGAGAGTCCTTGAACTCCCTGTCCTACCCCAGAGCCAAGAAGAGGTTCCTGAGGCATGAGCAGAGCCCAGCCTCATTGCCAGTACACCAGGCATCGTCATAGAGCCACCATGCATGAAGGGATGGCAATGGGCTGTGCCACAGTCCTTGGGGAGCATCCCTGCATCACATCTGTGTGGGTGCAGCCATGTCATCCTTTCCACAGGCAAAGATAAGGAAAGGAAAAAACCACTGGGCTATGGTTATATGTCTGTATTCCCCCTTTTGTTAAATGAGCTTATTGTTTATGTAACTCCTACCTCTGCCCATTTAAAATGCAAGGAGCCCCTGCTCTCCTGATGGCATGAATCAAGAGCACACACTAAAAAGCCAGTGAATTATGCTGCTGTAAATTCAGCTTGAGCCTTAAAACATGTTAGTATCACATGTGAATTCATATTTAAAGGAAAACGAATACACAATGAATGAGGTGGGACTGAAGATCTGTCCCTTCAGAGTCCATTTGCTGGATTTTCAGCAGAGCTTATCACTGTCCTGTCTGGCTCTTGGCGTTGGTTTTTTGTTTGAAAGATATCTACTGAAACGGCAATGGAAATTCATGCAGTATACTTGCATGCTTCTTCAGTGATATTGGTTTGGCTAATATAATACTGTTTATCTAATATTTTCTAAGAGTTGGAAACTAGATTCTGATCCAAGAAATGTAACTCTTTAATCACTTGAGAAAACTCAGTGAAATCAATGTGTAAAAGTGCCGAATTTGATTAAACATTCTGTTAGTTTTTCATTATTTCTATGCACTGTGTGCTGCTTGTTCATATTTCTAATTACTCCTGCATTTCCCCAATTTATATAGAACATAATATGAAAAACAAAAACCCAGACATTTGTTGTTTATCCACTGAGCAACTGTAACATGAAGTTATAGTGCAACAAACTAAAGCACAAGTATCCATGTGTGCGCACACTGCCTTTACTCCACAAACAACAGAATACAATGACTAAAAGGAAGGCTAAAAATATAGGTTTGCAAGGGTTGGTTTGTGCTCCTCTATACTCTGTTCCAGATGCACAGTTTTGCCAAGACTCAGAGGCAGGCAGAATCCGTGTGAATGGGCATCTGAACACAGGTTTGGCAAAGCACTTACTTGTGCCTATGTAGTCTAGAATCAGATAGGCTAAAACTGGTATCATTACTTTAAAAGAGAAATTCTGAATGCTGGAGTAATTACTTGGATATTTATTTAGTTATTGTTAGACATTTGAGGCCATTAAATAGGGCCTGGTTCATGTAATAAATATTTAACCACTGATAACTCCCTGCAAGATTAGAATGGTGCTTAATAACCCTTGAACAAGAGAAAAAATTAAAACTGCCTATTCCCAGCTATTCATTTTCTTGGGATAATGGAAAAAAATCAATTTCCTAAGGACAAAGATACAACCTGAAATGTCTGACATAGAAATGGGAAAGAAGTAATTGGCACACCTGTGAAATTCAGAGTAGTAAACACATTGTACTTTTTTAATTTTAATTTTTGAATGGGAAAGAAACAGAGGGCTTTGAATTATGCAGATATAGAAAAATGTTAATTCATAAATGTACATGGGATATTGGTTGAAACACCTATTTTTGCACCTACTTACATTTAGCCAGAGAACCTCCTCTTTAGAAATAAAAATTGACCTCCGTTTTTTCCTGCAGCTTTGCATGTCGTACCTTTAAGAGAATGAACCCATCCTGAACTCGATGCGATTTGCTCTTTTCCTGCTGTAGCACGAATCTTGGAGAGATTATAACCAATTTAAGCAGGATGGGAGATTCTGTTTCTAACTAGCTGGAAGCGAACCGCTAAGGAAACCAGCAAGGGAAAATTAGAGGTATTCACAACAGTCTCCAGCTTGGATTACATGTATCTTGAAAGCACTAGCAGCAGATGCTGGTGGAAGTGATTATGCGCTGGATCATATGCACATCCTTCTGGCTGCCAGCATCACTTAGGCACATTTTGTACTGTAGGAAAAAGCCCCTCCAGTTTACAGGAAAAGGAGCTCAAAGTATACTGCAGAAGGCACCAAGAATCACAGCGTTTAAAGGAGCTCAGCAGTCACTCTGCTGCTTCGGGGCCCAAGTCTGCAGGATCAAAGCTTTAAGTAAACCACAGGATTGTGGAGTGTAGCCTTTCAGGGACTTCAGCATTTTGCCATACTTTAATTTACAGATATAATAACACTTTTAGTGAGAAAAGGACTCTTTTCTCTCTCTCTTTTTTTTTTTTTTGGCTTGACATAGGCTCTTACTAATTAAGGCAGTTTTCTGCATTTATGTAAATAGTAGTTCTAAAAACTTTTGCTAGGTTATTTTATTCTGTCTAGCCTCTAGGTTGCAGATCTCATTATGCAGCTCTGCAGTCTACTTGACAGATCCTTAGACACATACACGGCAAATGGCTTTGGAGGTGCCTCCACTCTATCCATTGTACTATTGCTCTCTTTCATGTTAAAGAACTACAATAGAATTCAGGATTTTATTTTTTTTTTCAATCAATTTATTGACACTCTCTGATTTTTCTGCATGGAGTCTCTTATTAGCTTTGGTTCTGACTTCAGTAGTCCTGGATTTTCACTCTTCCAAGTGAAAATTCTTGTTCTTTCCCTCTATATGTGTTTTTTTGCTGCTGCTGAAAGCCCAGTAGCCTTTCTCCTGATTTCACTGAGGATCCAGGAAAGTGGCAGCGTCTGAGGTTCCTGCAGAGTGACTCTGTTTACTGCTTGGACTCACTAGAGGTCAATTCTGACAGAGGGGACTGATTCATTGTTCATCTGTTCTAGGCTCGTGAGAGCATCTGCCAAGGTGGCTAATCTGATTGTGTGCTTCCACTGACACTGGTTATGGGTTTATTTTATAGTTGGTTGTCCAGATGCGTTAACTGATATCACAACCACAAGGCTCCCGTGTCACAGCTTAATACACATTAAAAGCTGCAATTTATTACCTTCCTGCCCATGAGACAATATGATCTGCTGAAAGACAGGCAACCTGGTATGTGGCTTCTTTAATCTTTGGGGGTTTGTCTTTATCTACATAAAAATAAATAAGGCAGCTTGGGCCTACACTTTTAACAAAGGAAACAAAAAATCAGAGGGCAGTGCCTAACTCATTCAAGTTTGTGATCTTGTTTTTTCACCTTTAGGAATTTCTTTGTTCAGTTAATGTTTCTCATCAAAAGAAAAGAAACCCTTCCCTCCATTCTCTCCTAGTCCCAAATACCTGTTGTTATCTCTAGTGGTGCCTCCAGCAATGTATCTGAATGCTCAAAGTGAAGGGGGAGTTCAGGAATTCACACTATAATCTCTATAAGAAAACCTCTGGTTATAGCAGTGACCTGCTTTTTTGGGTTAGTTACCATTACGTCAACCTCAGAACATAAGGGAAACCACAAAAATCCTTTGGGGCGGGGAGTTTTACTCTGTTTTCCATCACCCTGGTTCAGGACTGTTGCTTGTAGATGCTTCTTGCAGAGCGTAAAATGCCAATTAGAGAAAAATCAAGAAGTAGTACCATGAAAATCTCGAGTAAAGGGTTGAATTTATCTCTCCTAAAGATTTCCTGAAGATGTAGTCCTCCAACTGGACTCACCTCTTGTAAAATGTGGGAACAGACAGTGATTATTGCAAAGTTGAAGCACATGCTGCTAACTGAGATGCAAGGAAGGAATAAACAATGACTTAATGCCACTCCTGTTTCACAGAGAGCCATAAATATGGGGAGAAATTTGCTGAGTAAAGCACTACTGCAGCAAGTGGTAGAAATTAATCAAGAGGTAATGCCACTTTTACAGGGCAAAAAGGATTCGATAACAGACTGACTGAGCAAAGAGGTGAGGCTGAGATCTGTTGAATGGGAACAGACAATTTTGACACTAAAGTGGCCACTCCCAGTGCAGCCAAATCCTACCAGTGAAAATTTAGAAGTCGTCTTTTGTATGGAAGGGATGAACTGTGGGAAGAATCTTATGCAGTTTGTGACTTCACAAACCTATGGTGAACTAACTACCAAAGAGGGATGCCAGTAGGAATGTGCTTTGGAGACACCTGAAAGAGAGAAAAACCAAGCAGAAAGCATTGCAGCTGAAGTTAACAGCATGGCCAGTAAGCAGAAATGAAGTGGGTAGAAAAGGTGCCTTCAAATACTACATGAGGACCTCCTCTTTTCTAGATCTGACCAGGTGAAAAAGTCTCTGCAAAAGATTTTGAGCTTTCATAAATTTTCTCATCTGAATTGGGAAGAAAAGTAAACATCAGAAAATGCTGAAGATGCTAGTAAGCTTCATTGTGTAGACCAGGCTAAACACTGGGGTTTAAATTGTGATTCATTTCAATCTTTGTCTTTTTGCTTTGCAAACTTTTTTCCTGTAAACTGAAGTAACTGAAACCGAGAAAATAACTTGCAATTTTTTCCAAATAGAAAGTGACAAAACTGACTATGTTAAGCATTTTCAAAATTGGCTTAAAAGTATTTTAAATTGACAGTTTTCACATTTTAAAAAAAATACTTTTGTAATGCAAGATATCATTTAGGGCAACTTTTCATTTTCTGACCACAGCCCAGGAATGCTTCACTGCAGAATTTCCCAGTTCCCACTCCTGGCTGTTGTATTGCAACAAATCGTGTGGGCAGCCCAGGGTTCAACAACCCACAGTTCTCTCAGTCAACACCCATCTGACCTGGCTGTGCCCTCTGCAGTACAGGCCAGCTGGGCATCTCTTCATGCCAGGGCTATTTTTAGTGGTCAGTGCTGCCAAGGCAGTATGAAAGGGGCTTCATCAGAAGGGAGCACCAGGCCTGGTTTTTCTTATCAAACACGTGTATAAATTTTTCCATTAAAAAAAAAAAAAAAAAAGACATTTGCACCAAAAAAATCTGGCTGTAAAACCATACAGGCTCAAATGACAGCAGTTTGCACTTTCCTCCTTAAGGTAGGTGGCATCTAAATCAGTGTCTTAATTTTACTCTCTTTCTGCCCCAGGGAGATAAAGGCACAACTACTGTTTTATTCCTGTTTTGGTCACTGGTACCTGTGCTAATTAAGTTGTAATATTTCATTTGCTTCACTGGTAGTATTTCTCTCTTCCTTTTCCCAGGATTTAGTGACTTTACAAAGTGCAGGACAGGCAGTGAAGAATCAAGCCCTACGTTCACACAACCTGTGAGATTCTCCTTGTCCTTCCACTCACTGGTCAAGGTGTATACCAAAGCCAGCCAGAGCTGGCTACATCAGTGATATGTAATCTCATAGCCCAGCCAAGTACAAATAACCCATTTGTGTTGCTCTTGGGAGGTTTTTGAGGATTATTCTCTGTATCCTGACAAGAAGTGAAACCTAACGTCCTGGGAAAGTCTGGTGTGCGGGAAGGATGTCCCTGCCAGGTGGAGGGTGGCTGCAGCCAGGCCCTGAGGGGGTTAGAGAAATCTGTTAAAGGCAGCTTCCCTTCCTAACTCCTGCCAAGGAGAAGGACCTTCCGAGGAGAGTGACATTCCACCAGCACTTCACTGCCACCAGTTTATATTTCACTACATTTTTTCCACCTATTTTAAAGGTGGAACCTCTCATCCAACAGAAATTTATCCTGTCTCAAATGCAAACATGAAAATGGGAGGGAGAGCCCTGCCATGGTGGAGCACAACACCTCGATCACACCAGTAGGCTCTGTAGCATCATTTGCACAGTTTGAGATCTCTCTGCCTTCCACTCCCAGGGGACCCCATGGATTTGCACATATAAAGGAGACTTCTGTATCCTTGCATCTCACAAGTAGGGATTTTGTTGTGAGGGAGACATAAGAACACAAATATAACCTGATAGTAACATTATGACAGGACTGGGAGATAAAAGGTTAGCTCAAGGCAGCATCATCAGCATAACTGCATGCACATAATTCCTGACAGGCACTCGCTCTTGCTTGTAGTTAGAAATCACAACTTGTGAAGTCTGAAGTTTTCCCAGAAGATCTGTGCCATATCTTCACTCTTCCTTTCTATCAGAAAGCCTGTAACAAATGCCTAACCTGATTTTTAACTTGCTACAATTTAAGCTCATTGCTGGTCACATCCACCAAGGAAATCTGGACAGGAGAGTTCTCTCCTATTCTCTTTTTATCATCCTCTTTCTGTTTGTGAGGGGAGTTACCGTACTTATCTTCAGTCTCTTCTTCCTCAGACAGAATGCTACTTTATTCAATCATGCATCATAAATCGTGTTTTCACAAAGGGGCCCATACTTTTTACTTCTTTTTTTTCTATTTTTCCTTCAAATCTTTATCTTCTGTCTACCTGATACTTTATCTGTCCCCAATCCTTTACCATAATTTATGTAATTTACCTTAATTATTTTCTCTATCAGTTTTGTAGCTTTGTAACAGGGCTAGTTCTGGAGTTCACATTTCTTCTTATTCTGCTTTGCCTTCCTGCTTTTGTAAAGGATGATCTTAAAGTACTGAAACATTCTCTGCCTGGGTAGAAAACTGTGGACTGAGCACACCTTTACCAATCAGGAGCTCCTAAGCTGTAGCTCTGGCTTACCTGTCCAGCTCCAGGCAAGGCAGTTGACCTTGCTCTTGCTATGAGCTTCTTAAGGACTTGCATGATTTTTAAAAATATGGTAATTTATTGCAAGAAATATGAAATAGACCTAGCACTAGTATGAAAATTTGAGCTAGTTTTTAACAGGTCACATTAGCAACCCCCATTTTTCTGGTCAGAGGCAGTCTTTAATATTACTCTAAAGAACCACTCCAGAAACAGAAAGCTTATGTATGATTAGTTCTTACAGGCTTCACTGCTGTCATAAGGCTGAGGGATACAAAGATGAAACAGATTAAGTGTTGTTACGTGTCTCACATTCAAAAACCTGTATTGTCAGTCTTAACATTGAAGAGTCCCTCTGAGCCAAGGGATGTCATGGGCAGCTGGGTTTTCTGTTTGTGGGGTTTTTAGTGTCCTCATGCAGCTCATGGGTATGTTGCCCAGTACTGGGCCTAAGCACATGCAGTGTCTTCTGAACCTGTGTGTCAGATTCTCCACCGCCAGCTGTGCACATTTAAAAGGCAAAGTTAATGATTTTAAGTTAATCTAGGGATCTTTATTTAGGTAACTCATTGCAAGATAATGAATTCATACAAAATTTTTCCTTTTGTTCATTAAAAAAATACTGTGGAAGACAACTCTGGGTCTGGATATTGTTCTGTTCAGTGCAAAGGACAGATTGTTGACATTCCTGGGTAATTCATCTCTCTGGCAAAGGAGTGCTTCTTATCAAGTGCTCTGATGTACAAGTGCCTGAGGGCTTGTTCACATGGGAGAATCCAGTGGCATTATTCATACCTCTGCGCTGCAGAATATGAGTACCCACATGGGAACTCAGCAAGGGTATAATTATTTTGCTCTAGAAAAGCCTGAAGTAGCTTTATGTAATTTCTCCCCAGAAAGTTAGCCATGGCACAGGTAATGCAATGCCCCAGAGAAAATGCATTTGGGGACATCAGAAAGGACTGCTTTGTTCAAAAACAACTCTTTACTTATGTGACAACGCATTTGCCTATTTGAGATCTCTTTTTTTATCATACAGAGCACTCTGTCCTTGTTTTAAAAAAACCCGTCATTCTACAGAGAAATTTAAACAAGGACCATGCATGTATTATCCACACCCACCCACCCACTCTTTTAGTTATCAATAGTAGTTTTGCTGCACTTACTTACACTTTTCTTCTGTAAATGCATCTTCACTCTGAGCACCACTCTCAGACAGATGCACTGTCTACAGCTCTTCGTAAGCGAACAGTGTGCTGAATTCTGATGGAGAGGGATAGTGCTAGCTCAGGAAAATAATCAAGAACAGAATCCAGGTAATGTAAAACAATTTCACACTTGATAGGATATTAACAGGATGTACTGCACCTGCAGCCATGAATTTCATTTGCATAGCAGAAAAGCAATCTCTGTGCTGTAAATGTACAGTGGGTAGGAGGGATGGCAGAGGGACTGGCATGTGGCCTTTGCAGTCCTGCCTTTTGTGTCTACTCTGCCCTTTGCAGTTCTCGTTGAGTGACCTGAAGCAGGTGGTATAACTCAGAGAGAGATTTCAGAGTCCTCTGGTGCCCCGTGGAGTCCATGTGCCCCGGCTGAGCACACTCCTGCACAGCTTTCTGCAGCTGCAGCTGCAGCGGGAGGGAAACGAATGGTCCTCTGAGATTTGGGGAAAACCAGTGACGGAATATTTTGTCACAAATTACCTGAGAAAAGGAAAAAGAGCAGATTGTTGTAGCTATGACTAATGCCCTGCTGTTTCCCTGGGACTGTAACAAAATGTCACCTGAATCCAAAATACTTCTGACCGTTCAAAGAGGAAGGCATAAAAAAGGAGCATCCACAAGGGCTACACTTTAGCTGAGAAATACCCCTCCTTCCCAGATTGCTCCTGCGCTTCACAAATCTTACGAATGGTTGAAGAAGCTGGGGTTGTTTAGCCTGCAGAAAATGATGCTGAGGGAGGACCTTATCACTCTCTACAACTACCTCAAAGGAGGCTGTAGTGAGGCATGGGCTGGTCTCTACTCCCAAGTGACAAGCAATGTGATAAGGGGAAACGGCCTCAAGTTGTGCCAGGGGAGGTTTAGGTTAGATATTAGGAAAAAATTCTATACTAAAATGGTTGCCAAACATTGGAACAGGCTTCCCAGAGAATTGGATGTGTCACCATCCCAGGAGGTATTTAGAAGATATATAGGTGTGGCGCTTAGGGACATGATTTAGTGGTGGACTTGGCAGTGTTGGGTTAATGGTTAGATTCAATGATCTTAAAGGTCTTTTCCAACCTAAACAGTATTATGATTCTACATAACAAGTGGTGAGAGTAAATGAGTGGGAGAAGGAAGCAAAAGGCCAACAAGCTATACTCCCCAAGCCCCTCTGTTGTGTTAGTGCCTCCCAGCAACACAAGCTGGATGAGCTGTAAGACACTTCATCCCAGGGTCAAGAACCCCATGAACACCCCTTTCCACTACATTTACATACTACATCTGTAGATTTGGAGAGCCCTGACTTTCACCCAATCTTAGAATCATTAAGGTTGGAAAAGACCACTAAGATCATCAAGTCCAACTGTCAGTGCAATACTGCCAAGCCTGTCACTAAACCATGTCCCTAAATGCCACATCTACAAGTTTTTTGAACACTTCCAGGGATGGTGTTTCCACCACTTCTCTGGATAGCTGATGCAATACCTGGCCACCCTTTCAGTAAAGGAATTTTTCCTAACATCCAAACTAAACCTCTCCTGGTGCAACTTCTTGTCATTTCATCTTGTCCTATCTCTTATTACCCCATAAAAGAGGCTGATCCCCTACTCATTATAGCCTCCTTTCAGGTAGTTGTAAAGAGCAGTAGCATGTCCTTGAGCCTCCTTTTCTCCAGGCTAAACAACCCATGCTCCCTCAGCTGCTCCTCATAACACATGTTCTCCAGATCCTTCACAGGCTCTGTTGCCTTTCTCTGAACTTGCTCCAGCACCTTAACATCTTTCCTGAACTGAGGAGCCCAGAACCGAACATGGTATTTGAGGTGCTGCTTGAGGATGTGTCTTTACTATCAGTGGAGATGGCAATGCTAATCCCCTGCCCCTACTTCACTGTCCTGTCTGAGGCATTGGGCTAGCAGCTACACAAAAACATGGCAAATAAGCACTAGTGAATAGAAAGAGCTGTCTGTGTGCCCCAAGATGAGATTTCTGAACAGGACTGATACTTATTGGGATGCATTTAAAAACCTGTCTTCATCTCACAGTCTCCTAGTACATACCATGCATTTTACTGTCAGTGTGATTTTGAAAGAAAAGGATGCATAAAACAGCTGTGTCTACTCACTTGCAAGTTGTTATTGGCTCTCTGTGCTCCACATTTTCTTATTTTCAGATTACATTTTGAAAAGCAATCAAAAAAATTACAGTCTTCATCTCCTGTGCAATTCTGTTCAAGGATGTCCCTCATTTTGGGTTCAAAAAAGGCCATATCCACATCAATGGCCACCACCTGTGGATCAAAACAACCCATGAGATCTGGCACAGCACAGACTGTAGGACAGGGCTGAGCAGGCGTTCTTTGCTGCTTGCTTCTGGAAATGTTGTGTAAGAGCATCTACCAGTGAGGAACTGGGATCAAAATGAAAGGGCCTTATTCCACTTAACTGAGCCACACTAGCCTTATAAATACCACTTTTTAAATAAAACCAGCCAAAGTTTATGACACCGGGAATGGGAAAATTATTTGTAGGCAGTATGCATCCCTGGGGTCAATTGGATTTATTTGCTTTAAACTGGAACTATTCATCCCGAAAACTGATTTACTTGCTGGTGCAGCATATGCAGGTGGCACCTCAAGCTTTTAATTACATGATGGTTCACAGTTATCCATGGGCCAGATGATATCACTTCACAACTCAGCATTCAGACTAAACCCCTGACTCTGCCTCTGTGGAGGGGAGCAGTGGCATGCTCAGGGTCAGCTGCACCTGGTACTGCTCCAGCAAACCTGCCTCTATGTTCAGTGGGTTTGAGTCTGTTCAGCTGTAGAAAGAGATCCCTGACTTTGCTGAAATCTGGTTCTGGCTTTGCCCAGTCCTGTTTTCTACGGTTTGACACACTTAATGTGCACAGTTCTTGTTCTGATTGTCCAGAAACATGTCCATAGCAGAGTCCAGCCAGAAGCTGGCCACAGCAGAAAAAACATGACTGAAGGGATCATTCATTTTTCTCAGCCTGACACAAGGCTCACAAAAGCAGTGAGTACGCAGCACAAAGTGGTTGGCAGAACTGCTGCCTGTGCTGGGGATGACACCATTCTGGGAGCAAAGGGTTGTAGTCCCTGTTTCCACCAGTGTCACTCCACCCACGAATGCTTCACTTAAAAAAATCCCAGCAATAAAGAGGCAAAGGAATCCACTAAGGGGATGGCAGCTGCTTGATGTGAGACAAGCTGTGGTAATGGCCAGTCTCTTCGCGAACGAAGAACCGGGGAAGGTCTTTCCACCTTCCAGCCTGCGCGTTGGATTTTTTAGGTGAGACACAGTGTGCGCGGAACTGAGCCCACCCTTTAATCCTGAGGTTCATCTGCCGGGGCCAAGCACGCTTGGACAGTGGCAGTGAGGTCCTCAGGACGTAGATGGATTGCCTTACAGGGCTAGCGAGCTCCATCTGCCCGGGGAGTGTCCTAACCGGGAATCGAACCCAGATCTCAGCGTTGACAACGCTGTGGTTTAGAGACAAGCTGTGGATGACCATAGGGAAAGCAGCCTGCTTCCAGAGTTGTCATGGATATGCAATCAGTGAATGTTCACAGCTACTTTTCATGCTTTACAGTCAGGATTGGGGATGCTCCCTGGCAGCATCTGACACACATTTTCATTGAGGAAAATATCTGGGGCGTGGGCAAAGCAGAGTTACTTGGGCTCAAATGGTAGTGTCATTTTTAAGATTCAACCACCCAAATAACAGGGGAAGCTGAACTGTGTGACTGGAACAGCAACTGGAGCAACACCAGGAACTAAAGATATATGTTTTGATATATATATATATATAAACCTTCCACAGGCAGAAAAAGAACATGGTCTAATCTTCATTTTATTCTAGTCCTTTTTCCCCAGGGAAAAATCTTGAAGAAATGAGGCATTATTAAAAATTCAACTATTTTTAGGCTTTTTGGAGCTTTATGATGGTGACATAGCCTAAGGAATTTCACACATTTGAACAGGCAAGTCTTTTTCCTTTTCTTCTTTACTTCCTTAAGCTTTCTGCTATTTTGCTCTCCAGTTCTTTGGAGAGGAGACAATGAAAGCAGTGCAGGGTTTCCCCAGTCCTAAGGTTGCTGCATCAGCTCCCAGGTGGGGTCTTTGCCAGCACTGAGTACATTTGACAATTTGATCTATTGGTCTGCTAGGAAAGCCAGCCCTGGTTCCCAAACACACAGCTGCCAAAGGGTTCAGTGGCTTCACTGAAGTTCATCTGCTACAAAAATGTAACATGGGCATCCAGTCAGTCTCTGTGAAAACAGATCTGGGTGACACTCTACCTATGAAGGGCTACATTTTGGTAGGGTTTGTTATGATTGTAACTGATAAAGAAGGTATCTCAGGAGTTGCAGGAAGGACCCAACTTGGCTGCTGACATGATTTAAAGTCATGTTAAAGGTGCTGTAACCTTTCCGGTTCTCTTTGAAGTGCTGGCAAAAGAGGAAGCTCTCCCAGACCACTGTGCATTCACCCAAAACCTCCTTCTAACTCTGCACATTATGGTAGCTCCATGGCAGCTTAAAATTCTCCTGGATGATCTACCAGGCAGTGATTTCTCCTCTCTGTGCTGCAGGAGAGCAAGCGAAGGCTGGAGTGAGTGCTGGAGGCTTATCCCCACCACTTGAAAATAATCCTCAGAGTGAAACTATTGCACTCTAGGCAATTTCTTCAGGCTTTAGAGGTCTCATTACTCCAATAAGGAAGAGTGGTACTATTATGGGTTTTATTATTTTCCTACACAGAGTACAAGAAACCAGCAAGTGAAAAAATCACTTAAACATAAGGGACAAAAAAGAGACTGCCTTACTGTGTTCCCATTCTGCAACTGGTTGGTAAAACTACATAGAATTTCTGCTTCCTCCATCACTGATTAGAAACTTTCTGTCTTGTCCCCCATTCCCCACCCTCAGCTGTCTGACTGTATCTCCTGTTTCTCAGCCTGGTGGGGTGATACCACCAAGCTATAAGTAATGTACAACTGAGAGAGCCATGTGTGAGCAGCAATTCACTTTTTCTTAATTAATTCTCCTAGGAAATATTAAATTATAATATTTACCTATACTAGAAAATGCCTATTGTCTCTTTGGAATCCAGAAGTCACTGGAAAGACTTACCAAAAGGACTCATAAGGGAAGACATATCCAGGATTCTTCCTCTTTTCCTAAATGAAATCTCTTTTCCTGTAAGTAGGCTGTAAAACAGATGCTGTGGTGTGTGCTCAGCCACTGGCAGCCATAGCCCTCTGCAACTGAGAAAGTTGGGCAAAGCCTGCCTGGAGGAATCCCTGCTGTACCTCGCTTTGCCTAAATACTGGTACAGCTTGTTTTAGTTTCTTCTGTAGCTGATCACTCATTCCCTACTCAGCTGCTGTATTACACCTGAATAAACAATGGGAGGGGAGAGAAGGGTGAAGGGGAAGCACTCTAATTGCTCCTAATGGCTCTATGTTTAGGTAATGTTTGTCCCGTACTCTGAAGATACAAGTGTTTTATCAACCCTCAGTGAGTACCAAAAATAGTATTAAAGTCCCTGAAAATGCTTTTTATTCACCAAGAGTGCAGAAACTCCACTGATGTCACTGTAAATTGGTGTTTAAACACTTACTGCACAGTGCCTCATGTCTGTAGACACAATTCCAGCTAAAATTAGAGGAATTTCTGTCCACAGAAGAATGCAAGATACATGCAGCAATGTGGTGCTGATTTATGTCACTACTTCGAAAACATGCATAGCTATTCAGGTCTGAGTTACAGTTGTGCAAGGAAAAGTCAAAGAGTAACAGTAGCAGGGAGTTTCCCGCCGCTGTCCTTGGATAGTTTCCAGACCAGGTAAGCTGAACATTGAAACACAAATGTGGGGAGTTCCAGGTGTGTCAGACCAAGGAATCCAGCCTTAGTTTTCAAATTTAAAACAGTTTTTTCCTTTCAGCATCACTACCAGAAATAGTTGCCATGAATCAAATTAAAGCTTCATTTACTGCTTTTGAGATCCCCTTGCCTTCATGAGGCAACCCTCACCACATCCAAGGGACCCTGTTAGTACCAGTGCCTTTGAGGAGGTGAAACAAAACAGAAGTGAGCAAGCAATTCTCAAAACAAACAGCAGGATTTAGTGCTCTGAAACGTGGTTGTACATATTACAAAGAAAAAAAGCAGTAGAGGATCTCCCTTGTTGCTTGTAAATGCATTGGTTTTGAAAAAACTTGGCCAAAAGCTGTACGAGGAGGGAGGTGTCATTTTTATACAGCCACCTTTAGACTAGAATTTGACCTCAAATTGCTGCAACATCATCCCAAAGACGTAACTTACCGTAAGATCATGTCTGATAGCGAAGTTTTCAGGTTTAATGTCACACAGGTGGAGTCGGTGAGAGAAATCATTATCAAAATGCTGCACCATGTCCAGAAAGCTGAGTGCAATGTCAGTGATGGCTCTCACCCTGCTTTTGTGCCCAGTAAGGGAGGAACCAATCATGTTTTCCAAGGGAAAAAGAGTTTTGTGCCAGGCATGTCCAGCTGTGAGATACTCCACAGCGTAAAAGTGTCCACAAGAGCCAATAATTCGTAGCACGTGTTTGCTGAAGTCCTGCAGCAAACTGAAGTAGATATATTCTTCCTGCTGGAGCAAGGACCACATGCTGGCCACCTGTGCTTTCCAGTGTGGTCCCTTTTTCCTTGTCCACAGGGGTCCCATGGTGCTGTTAGACAGTTCTAGCCCCAGGGCATTTTTGACCTCCAAAGCTACCATCAGCAGAAGCTCTGCTTCAGGTATATCCTGCGTTTCCACCTCCTCCAGCATACTGAGGTGTTGGTAGCTGGAAAAGACTTCTTTTTTGGATTTCAGTATGATGGGCTGGCCTCTCCAGTCGGCCTGAATGACCTTCTTACCTCTGTCGTAGTAAAGGCAGTGTTTGTACACCAGCTTCTGTGCCACGCACAGGTCTTCGCAGAGGTCACCAGTCAGGGCTCCGTTGCTGTAGTCAAGACACTGGAGTGAAAGAGCAGAATATTCATAGCAGAACCATGTGCCCACAGACCAGGTAGAAGAAAGATAAATAATGAGCAACAGTCCTAAGCTCTAGAGGTTTGCGACAGCCGTGGAACTGCAAACATACACCTTCTACAACCACTGGGTCATTCAGTTGTTGCTATGAGTAACTACTGTGTTAAGGGTAAGGGATAAAATGCAGCTACTTTAAAATCTACATTTACTGTGCCACTACAAAAATTAAAAAATCAAAAACTCCAAGGCAACACAGTGGTTTTTCAGAAGCCTCTCGAGAACTTTTTCTAGGGGAGCCTGGCTTCGAAACAGGGATTCTTGGGATGGTAAAGGACAGGATCTTCAGGGGCAAGGAAATGGACTAAATGGCCTCTTACTCTGAAGTGTTTTACACGTATGAGTTCAGTGAGACAAATTTTAAATACACGTGACTGTGCTACATGCAATTATGGGCTGCAACACCTTAAGGCACAGGAGATACTTCCAGAGTAATGTGGGACTTCTCCAGGAGGTTCGGGGGAGCAGAACTTAGACATGCCCACTTAAACTACAGGAAAATCCATGGGTAGCTGGATTTCTGGGATCTTCCACAGCCCTGCATGTTTTAGCCTTGCGCATAACATGCCCTGAATGAAGCTGTCACAACCTCCTCCTGCACTACCAGGAAACACAGAGATTGCGCTCAATGCCTTTTGGACCAAGAACTTTCAGAATTTTAAAATATATAATATATTTGATTATTAAAACAATCATCTGCAGAAAAAACTGACTTTTCAGGTTTTATACGTAATTATCAGTAGCAAAATTTTAATATTAAGTGCTGGAATACTTAATTTTTTTGTAATTGCAATGTAATAAGCCCATCAAGCAAGGAAACCGCTGCTTGATAGTGAAGTGGTCATTGCAAATTCATACAAGAACTGCAAGGATTCCCTCACCAGTTCTTCCCTCAACACACAGTTGTTTCCATGATATCATTTCCAAAAGTGGAGGCAGTTGATACATTCCTATGGACATTCAGAAGTGCAGCTGTAGGGACTGCTTTGGGTGAATCAGTAGAGGGGATGATCAGAGGTCTCTGGTGAAAGGGGAATAGATGAGGTGGAGTAGAAAGCCAAACATCTGGGAGGCAGCTTGACAGTGTCAGCTGCCTTCACTGCTTTCTGGCATTTGAACCTTAATTTAAACAAGTTGGCAGGTCCCCCTGCACGTGGAGAAGTTGCAACGGCTGCCTGAGCCCCACCACACTTGTGACTTGCTGTTACATACACAAGGAACACGATCATAACATTCAAGTAAATTATTTTCTTCGGACAGTCTATGAGGTGTGTACACCAGAGGAATATGCTCTGATGCCAAGCAACATTTAGAGTTCAACCTTAAACAACACACTGGGGAATGGGTGGAGGATTAAGTCCAAAATCCAAGAATGGTGATAAATTGACTGAAACAGCTCGCTGAGGGCAGTTCAGACAGGCCAAATAAAATTTATTTATATTTTGATGTTCTCCCAGGCCAAATGAGAACAGTCATTGCCAGCAAGGAGAGCCAGGTAGGCAAACTCTTGCATGAATGTCCTGACTTTGAGTCCACACATGTGAAACACACACACATCTGCATCGACATCCACATCAGGATGGCCAAGCAGACTCACTGGGCTGTTTGCAGACCTCAGAGCATGCAGATCAATGCTCCTGCTTTTGAAAATCTACTCCTATGAATTCAATACAATTTTACTCTACTTTTTTTAATAGGAAATATAGTTTTCTTAGCAAAAGAAGTTTAGCAGTTCTTACCATCTGGAACTCTAAGCAATTTTAGAAAGAAAATTACAAACAGAAGGAATTTTTGGGATTTTCTTTGGATTGTAAGTATAAGCACGTTTATAACTCTATTGAGAGACCACAACCTAACTCTCTTCTGCTACAGTATGAGAATTTAGGACTTAGTCATGTAATTGGGTTCATGTGGGTGAACATTTGCCCCTGTGGACAATTTTACTGTGGTTCATCAAATTCACTCTTAGAGGGTCCACATGCATGGACCTCTTGTATCTAGAACACATGTCCATCACCTGTAGTCAAACACATAAATGCGTAGTTTATTTTCTTGCATTGACATGATGTCATTCTTAATGGCATTCATGAGAAAAAATAGTTATGGAAAAATCAGTCTCACATTTCACAGACATAGGAGAAAAGTTCTTTTTGAACCTGGTTGTTGTTTAGGATTTGTCTGCTGTTTTTTCAGTTTAACATATAAATCTTTTATTATTAACCTAGTATCTGACAAAGAGTGTCTGAATCATAGTCTTCTTTGCAATGACCTTGTGCAGTGTTTTGCAAGATGGGATATGTGGAAGAAAACTTGATCAAGGAGTTCATGGTCTCACAGTGATAAAACACAGAGGAGCCTTCCAGATGTAACATTCTCTGCTGGTCACCAAAGCAAGCAAGGATTTCAAAAAGGCTCCCTTACGTAAGCAATCAAGAAGTTTGAACAATTTTCTATCATCAGCCTTTTAGGTATAGTCTGCACTGGTATTTCATCTTGAACCAATTATTTAACCCTTACATCCTTTCCAAAGACATACAGTTTTACAGTACAATCTTCCATCATATTGGCATAGCTTGTACTATTGTGCTCCCCAGTGTATTAGCTTGCATTTTACAGTATTAAAACACATTCTGGTGGATTGAAAACATTTAACCAGGTGATACAGATTTATTATTTACTAACCCAGGAACATTTGCACTAACTGCAAACTTCACTATACAAGATTGTAATTCATCATGGTGATGGCTGATAAAAAGAATCATCAATTCCCCCAGGGAACTCTTTCAGAAATGGTCCTCCATGCTGCCACCCCTTTCTTAACAACTGCATTTTGAGATCTGTCAATGAGACGGTTTTAAAATCCACCTATTGATTGCCCTTTGAATACCACTAAGTGCCAGATTTTTAAAACTAAAATATTAATGTTATACTAAGCCAAAATCCTTGTAGAGAAGCAGCTGTACTACAGAAAAATGCAAACACAAACATGGTTTGTATTTGCTAGTGTGTTTCTGATTAAAATTGGCTACATAATTTTTAATACCCTCAGTGCACTTGTCAAGATAAGTTCAAAAAAACCTGAGTTTAAATTAATGTAAAAGCTTAAATTAATGTAAACCCTGCTAAGGACTTATATAAATTTAAATAACCCACTGTTCCACCATCAGCGACCTGAGACTGATGTTCTGCCTTGTTAGCTAGTACTTCTCCTGTGCAAATGCAATACTGAGCCAGGTTTGGAAGGCGTCAAAATTAATTGATTCCTCCAGAGGAAACAGAAATTGATTGCTATGATTTAGTGTGTTCAGTGTAAATGAAGATGAGATTGGCATTAGGAAAGAGTGATTTTTTTTTTTTTTTGAGAGTTCAAATAAGTCCCTGCAAAATGCCCTGTGATACTTCTGCCTTCTCAGTGCAGTACACATCTGCACAGATGTACATCTTACTCAGAATAACGAAATCAATCCTTTGGAACTGCCACTTGCCAGGGCATTTTCACTGACTTGCTTAAAATAGCTCACCTAATCTTCTACTGAAAATACAACAGATGACTAGTAAGATAGTTTTTCTGAGAGGCTGATTTTTGCTTAATAAAAGGTGTGAGACTCGAATTATCAGGTTATGTGTTTCACAGATAATATAACTTTTATAACTTTTATAACTTAAAAACTCGTGGATTGCTCAGAAGATGTAGAAAGACTTATTTTGGGGCCGATGAAAATGAGCTCATTTTCTAATTATTCCATTAGAAGGACAATCTCTTTCTAACATCATCTAGGAAAACTGTTGCTTTACAAACCTTAACGACAGTACTGAAGACTTACCTACAGAGATAGACGAGCACAGTAACCTCAGCTACTCTTCCTCTGGAAGGAGAGTCTGTAACTGAGTTGTCAGAGAATGGAGACAACTTTCCAAGCTTGCGCTTGAAATCTGATCCCTGCCGGGGCTTTTGAAGGCATGCCTAACCCTCTCCAAACTGAAGAACAGCAACAAGTCTCTGTCCATCTCTTTACTTGCGAGTGTGATGGCAAAGACCTGGACCTCCCTGAGTTTGGCAGCTCCATGCTCCACCACCTCTCAGTGATCTTGCTAACCACATACGGAGGAGGCAGGAATCATTCCTTCAGCTGCAAAGCTGAGCTCAGTTGTACTTCAAGCTGGCTGCTGGGGTAAAGAAACTGGAACTCACTGCCATTAAAAACTGTTAAGAGTGCTGCCTATACTTGCACTTCCTTTATTATGCAGAATTAAGGAAATCTATGATCAGTTTTTGCTTGCTTGCAGTAATAGATTATTTAATTCCCATTAGGATCCCTCCCTTCCCACCTAACCGTTGGCAGTACAGATACCCTAATTAAGAAACAAAATCAAACTCAAAGCATTAACCCAAGCTGCTTCTCTTCCCCTAGTGTTTCCTACAAAACCCTAAATCTCTTTATTACTATTTTTAAGGGAAATTTTAATGAATATTCTTTCTTGAATTTTGAATAATCGCACCTTTACACGCCAGCCACCGCCAAACATAAAGAGGGCGATAAAAGCTGCCTGGCACTTTTGAAAGACGACATTTACCCAAACACGTTTTCGGCTAAAAACAAAACAAAAAAACCACAACACCCGGAGGTTCCCCCCCGCTCCGGAGCGTGCGGCACGCCGAGTTGCCCTTTCCAAAACGCTTGGGCAGCTCACCCGCATCCCACGCCCAGGATCCGGCCCGCCGCCTGCACCTGACCTCGCCTCGGGGAGGGAAGCAGGGAGGGAGGGAAAGAGGGAGGGAAGGAGGAAAGGAGATAAGGAGGCAGCCGCCCTCCCGTGCGCGCCGTGGGGCGCCGGTGATGCGGCACCTCTGGCGGCCGGAGCCGGGCAGGGGCGGCACGGCCGGCAGCGGGTGCTCGGCTCAGCGCAGCCCCGACGGACCGCCGGCCCCCCGTCCTGCCGGGCATTGCCCCGCGTCCCGCCGGGGCACTTACCAGCCTGGCCAGGATCCGATGGCTTTTCTCGTCCGTGCACCGCTCGGAGAAGACGCTCCTGTGGAGGAGGAACAGCGCGGCGCTCACCATCACCCAGCAGGCAGCCCAGAGGAGGAGCAGCAGCAGGGCGCATCGCCGCCAGATTTTGAGCCGCAGCCGTTTTAAGCCCGGGATGCCCCTCATCTTCGCGCCGGGACCGGGCTGGCGCGGCCGCTTCAGCTGCTGCGGCCCCGAGCGGGCGGCGGTGTTGGGGGTCGGGGGCTCCGCGCTGCGCCCCCCGCACGCCCGTCCCGCTGCTCGCCCGCGCCCATCGCCCGGCGCCCCCCGCACCGCCGCCGGGATGCGCGGCCCCGCTCCTGCCGGCCCCGCTCCCGCCCCCTCCCCGGGCCGGGGCTGCCCTGAAGGAGCCCGGAGCGCCCCTTTTGAATTTAAGCCACGTAGTTCCGCCGGCTTTTGTCTGCGCTCCCCTGTGCCAAGCGGCCCCTGCAGCCACTTGGCGGCTGCTGCCCGCGCCCCCCGCCTCTCCTCTCCGAGTTTCTCACCCGAGAATAAAAGCGGTTTGACGGGTGATGGATACTGCTGTGGGAACTCGTTCCCATCCAGGCGGCTGCCTGACGCTTTGAAAGAGGCAGCCTGGAGACGGACGGGTTCCTCTTGTGAAAGCTTCGCCTCCCTACAAGTGGGGAAAGAAAAAGTTGTTCATTCTAGAGTAACTTCTACAGTTTTATCCTCCCGGAGCTAATGGAGGAAGAGAGAGAAGGGTCTCAGGTGCCCACACAGTAACGCAGCCCCCCGCGCCTCCACGATTCCCCCAAAGCTCCCACAGCCTCTCCTGCCCGGCCGTGGGTGCAGGCTGGCCCCTGCCCATCACCCCCGTGTCCGGGCCACCTATTCGGCCGGTGGGGAATGCCAGCGGAGCGACCCCGCAGAATGCTTCGCCGAAAGAGGGCAGGGTGTACTTGGTGTACAAGGGTGTTGGTAGCGATAGATTGTCTCCCTACCATCCGGCAGAGAGAGTACCTGTGACTGTTTAAGGAGGAGTCAGCACCATGCGGCAGCCCCTAATATATTTGACTTCGTTAAGGTTTCTAAGGGGTCAAAGACAGAGATGTTTATTCCTGTGCAGCAAGCAAGATCTTGATGTTTTTTCCTCACTCCAGGTGCAGATGCTCACTGTCTCTGTATAGACCAACACATTCTTTATTTGCACCCTTGACTGCCACTTGACAGCACCTCACCATCACCGTTTTCAGCGCGAAAATTAATATACTTAAGTATAGCCCAAAGTAATAAGGGTATCTGCTTCAAGTTTACTGTCAGACATGATGAAAAAGGAACATGTTCATTTTTCTTTCCCTTTATGAATGGTTACCTCAGGCTACTTGCAATCCCATAGCTGGAAGATGAATTGCAGTTAATGAAAACACTCTGAGGATAAATTATTTATCCCAAATTAGTAAGAATAGCAGAATATGGCCCATGAATGGAGTAACGTATAATAATTCAATAGACTTATTTTAATCACTAAGTTGCTCTGGTGCACATTTTGTTAGTAAACTAATGTTAAAAAGAAAAAGTTCACTGTTGGAGAGCTAAGTTTAGGGGTGTATATTCTGTGTCATCATGTTCAGCTTAATATCTCCCTGAAAAGTCATTAAAAAGAAATTTTAATTGACATGATCTAATTTTACCTCTCAGAACAGTGAAGGGAAGAGCACAGGTGCATCAAACTTGCTATTCTTCACACCTTTTACATGGTCAGTGCAGTTCCCATCTACCATGCAGAGGAGGGGTTAAAGTACTGCTTTCAAAGTAGGTGGCAGACTGTGGTAGAAAAAAGAATGGAAAGATAAAAGTACTGCTGAAAATACACAGTTTTCTAGAGACTGGCAGTGGAGAGGGAGATGCAAGGAGAGCAAAAATACTTTGATCTCCACAGAGAATCAGAAGAAGAATCATTATCGCAAGCCACATCTTCTATCCTTAATATGTTTTGCTCCATCTCTCCACCGTCTCAATTCTTCACCTGCAGAGGCTGCCTTTGACCATCCTTTTCAAAGGTCTTTCCGTCCTTGATCCTTTTACTGAGAGGCTTCTTTTTGAGGCACTGGCAATACAGCCACATTCTTGAGAATGTGTCAAGCAGCAAAGACCAACTAGGCAGCTAGAAACTGAAAACTTTTAATGCTATTTCTCAGTCTGATACAAAATGCTCTTAGAAGCTGTCTCTGAGCATTTTGGGGTACTCATTTGGAAATTCCTAGGACAATAAGTTGAGAAGGGCAAGAGGAAGGGTTGCTTAACCATTCCTCTGCAGGGATACCAGCTAAGCTTGAATACAGCCAACCTGCACCAGTGACTGCTGCCACCTAGGAGGGAACATTGCAGACCTGCCATACTAATACCTGGAACAATCCTGAGATGTGTCCCACATATAAGAGGGATGCACCAGAGTGTCTCCCTACTGCTTGGTCCAAAGCTGTCTGGGTAATAGTTTAGGTACTATCAAACCCGCTTCTATTTTGAAGTGAGGATCTTGACTTCTCTGTGTGTCAGCATTCCCCAAAAGATATGACATATTTTTATTTCATGTTCGTAAAATTCTATATTTGTGTTATTTGTGTTTCAACAATCATTCTGAAAACAGATCTTAATCACTCCTGACTTTAAGCTAGGAACAAAATATAGATAACTCAGGCTTGGTTAGGTGTCATAGCTGATTTGGTCTAATTTCTGCTGAAAAAACCCAAGCATGTTCCTTCCTCCTCCACTGCCACCTCCCTGTTTTCCTCTTTGTCTTGCCTGCCTAGTTCAGCCCCTTCCACCAGTGAAAGATATTCCTTGCTTCCCGGTGAGCTTTCTCAACTCACCAACAGGTCAGAGAAATGCAATGGTGCTTCTTGCTGAGATTATTTCCAGAGAGGTCAGCAGGTCGTGTGGATGCTGCCAGGCGTGCTGGCAGAACTGGTGCAAGGAGACACATTGCAGGGCCAGGCACTCTGGGATGCTGGAGGCATCTGTTCCACTGGCTCAGCTGTATCAAATGTTTCCCCCTTAAGGAGGGGTGTATTATGGGTAAGGTAATATAAATGGCAATGGTTGTGTAAAGGAGCAGTTCTGTCCCTGTTTTCACCCCAGCCATGTGCTGCCACTGCTCCCTAGGCAGCTGGATCAAGAATCAGCAGGCAGCATCAGTAGGTTTTTGATATCACTTTTCGTTTCCTCCCAGGATGCCAGCTAAAATTCACTCAATTCGGGGGTCTGTAAGGAGCCCACATCGTCCTCTTTGTTTTGATAACAGCTGCTACACACAGCAAGAGCAGTTCTACCTGTAAAATACAGTTATCTGCTGCTTTGAAATTATGGGATGTGAAGAAATAGACTAAGAAAATAGTAATAGGTTTTAATGTAGTTTTATCACAATTTTTAATAGTTTTAATTAAAAATAAAAGTACAAGATGAAGAGCACCTAATTAAGCAAGTGCCAGATGCATGATACTCATTCTAGACAGCATACTAGTTTCGTTGTATGAAATCCCACAGGATATAGCATTCATGTGGGAGAAAGGGCTGTATCTAGCTGTTCAGCCTCTGAACTTTCAAATATCTCACCGACTTCTGTCGGAGTGAAAAGTTGGACAAGTCTGGTAAACATGTACTTGTGAGTGCACACAAAACTTCTTGTAGCAGGTACACAGAGACCTTTAGAACAGATGAAGAAGCGACCCAGAAAGCTTGGATTTAATAACAGGTAAAAGCCTAGGTGGTTTACCCTTTGATAACAATTTATTGCTAGCTGCAAAATTCAAGTCTAGTTTTAGGTTTTCCTAAACTTCAAGGTTCTTAAGACTAACAGAGTTAATTGTAATCCATCCTCTGTTAAATATGTATGAGTGTCTCTCTGTGCCAAAGATATTTTCCTTTGAAAAAGGAAAAATTACTTCTCTCAAAAAAGAGAAACTTTCCTTCCTGCATGTATTAAAATGTGACTGTTTCACATTGCAGTCCTGTGTTCCTAAAGGAAACTATAATCCTATTCTTACTTTAACTGAGAATTAAAGTTGACGGAAATAAATTAGTTGACTTTTAATTAAGGCAAGCAATTTTAAGGACAGTAAAAATAATCAGAACTAACTGTATTAGTTCCTACCCAATTAATCTTTGAATTACTGGTTAGAGCACAATGCTAACATCAGGTTGGTCTCCTCTTCATCGCTGTGCTGGGCACATCACAAAATTGTGCATCAATAGCAGCAGTTCAGAGGTGGAATAACCACAGTGTTCTGGGGTCAGGAGTGAGATGCCTTGGTCTACACCCACAGGTGAAGGGCCTGGCATGATGTCTACCTGTGCTGTCTGCCTATGTGTGGGCTCAGCAGCTCCTCAGACAAGGGCTGTGAGGAGTCCTTAGTCCAAGAAGCTGCTGAACCCACATATTTCTCATCACCTGCAGACACAAACTGCATTGCAGGCTCAAGTTGTATTAGGCTGTTAGACCTTGTTTTCCTAATTACCTAATTCTTCATGAGAGTTTAAAAGAAACAAAGCAAATCAGTCATTAAGAACTACCTTGGCACTCAAGTTAATGAAATGTAAAACCAGTTCATTGGGAGTTATTGTTCTGTTTGATTGATTTTATCACTTGCTGTCGTTAGCACTAGGTTGTCTGTGGAAATAGAGCATGTGTCTGCCTATCTTTCACATGGCACATATAAACCTACTGTTTTCCTGCTAGGAGCTCAAAAAACTTCTGCGTGCTGTTCAGATCTACCTATTTTAACATACAAATTTTTCTTTCTGATTTCCTATGACCAAGCTGAGCAGCTGAAAAACATCACAAGGTTAGACATAGGTTTGAACATGACTCTATGTCCTTTAGGCAGTGAAATTTCCCTGCAGAGTACTGAGTCTACCAGAGGAATTGAAATGTATTTTCTCATTTATGCCATCAATCAAAAAGAATATGTTGCAAACTACTCATAGCAGTTTTATGGTATCAGAAAGCAGTGAGTTTATTGGGTCACACTGTGAACCAGAAGCAGAAAAATGGCACAATATAAAATGCAGAGTATAGCTTTGTGGACAAGAGAAAAGCCTGGGGTAATTCACCGACTTAAACAAGGCAAAGTGTTTGGACAGAAAAGGCTTTCCCATGTATATATAGAATAAAGAATTTGTGATATGCTTTGTCCTCTTTGTTTTTCACTTTCATCAGATATTTTTTGGGCATAGTTGCCTAGGAAAGCCAAAGGTATTTATTTTCTCCTTCCCTTTTACAGATTTCTAGATTCCAAATGGCAGGTTTTAGTTGTCCTGCTCTTTTCATATATCCCCTTCCAATTAATCTCTTTATTAACCTCATGCCAATTTTTCCCTCTCATTTGGAAACAGTATTGCCTGAAGAAGCCAGTAAGATACCCTGACAATCACTGTGGCAGATTGTGGTTCACTTGTAATTCTTCAAATGAGGTGGAACAATAAAGATGTAAAATATCTTCTGGAATTTTTGTACAAATATCACAAATAACGCCTGACACAGTATTGCCTATTGGTTCTCTGCTACTTTCTTTGCCTATTTATGCTACCAGTCACCAAAAGGAAAATAAGCTGTGAGATGAAGTTGGAATCAGTGACTTGAGAACAATTTTCCTAGTCTTAAGAGCGTGCTCTCCAAAGGAATTTACTGCTGTGTGGCATGTTGCATGTCTGCCCATGGTGAAAGGGAGAACAAAGAAGGGAAAATGCTGACATTCTTTTCCAGGCTTTCTCTATGCAGTTTCTGGTCTTTTCACCAAGTTCAAGCCAAGTGATCTCATTATGCCAATACTGAATCTGGCTCTTTGTAGCCTCCCTTTATGAGTCTCTGAAGCAATTCCAGAAATACTTAGAAGTTGCACTAGGGTTATGTAGAAAGAAAAAAAAAAAACACCATCTAATAAGCTAATTTCCTGTGGCATAGTGCTGTTATTTACATGAACAATCTGAATTAATTTAAATGGGAGAATATTTTACATAATATACAGATGGCATTCACAAGGCTGTGATCATTTAGATATGTGGTAGCTCAAAGTGTCATCTTTTCTAGTCAGATGAACTGATTTATATATTCCAGTGCATTGAGAAGATATTTCTACAGCTGATACTGCCAGAAGAGTTACGATATTGTCAAATAGGTTAAAATCAGACCAGGTCTAGGGCTGCAGACTCTATGAAATGAGTTTATGTTAGGAATTTGCATCAGGCAGATTTTAAATTTGTTTCTACTGGCAAGAGTGACCCAGGATATCCAAAGGCCACCTGCTCGATTCCTGTTATGCCACAGATTTTAAAAGGCAGCCCAGCTGTTTCCAGAGGTCTGCATACTCTCTGTTACCAGAAGAGAAATGGAAAGCAAATAACTGATTCTCGGAGATTAAAAAAAGCATCTTCATTGTAGGCGCAAGTAACCGCCAAGTGGATACTTAGGATATTGCACATGAAAGGTTTTGCAAACTATAAACTGACTTTCCAGGGAGAATCTGTGCTGCTTTTCTCCACTCACATAGGCAAATCCGAATTAATGGCATTTTTGTAATTATTTTGCTTTATTCTTTTGGCTCAAGAGCTGTGTACCATAGTAGTCTATGTCTGAAAATCAAATTAAATGCAGCCACCACATACGATGGATCTCAGTGCCTTTACACATGGGTATGCCCATTCCTTGATTTCTCTTCTAAAAATCCAAACCTGAAGTAGAAAAAAATGAGGATTTAGGAAGATCATGGATAACTTTCAGTATCTATTTTGTAAAACTTAATTACTTTCAGTTATTTCCTTGAAGCTGTTCTCTGCAGTTTCTTTGCAAATGATGAATGGCTAGGCACAGAGCAAGCCGCAAAATGATCCATTAGTGAAATTCAATTTTCTATCAGACTTTGCAAGTAATTAGCTTTTCTTTAGGTAATGTGTTGTTAGTTTGCATGCATCCAATGTTGTCTGACATTTGTTCAGGGAAGAGCAGACCATTCAGTTTCTGTATTGCTTGCAATGAACAGCTCATAATTATCCCAAGGTTAAGCATCAATTAGTGCGAGTGACTCTCCTGTGTTACTCCTCAGACAAGAAATCTGAGCATAAATACCCAATATAATAACCAAGGAGTGCCATGGTCCTGCCTCCTGCTTTGAAGAGAGAAGCTGAGAAGCTTCAGAAATGGATTTTCATAGCTTCTTCCATGGGCAAAATCTGTGTACACTACTTGCAGTGCATTTCCTCACACACAAAATTAAAAAACAGACAGAGAGAAGTCTTTCCTTCTCATCAAAGCCAAGCTGATGTGTACGGTTTACCCAGTAGATGGGTCTTTCAGGAGATGCAACATTCCTCTAAGTCTCTTCCGGGAGCCCCTGGTGGTCTAGAGGGTAAAGGCGTTGTGCTGTCACTGCAGAGACCCGGGTTGGATTCCCGGTCGGGGCCCCTCCCCGGGCAGATGGAGCTCGTTAGCCCTGTAAGGCAATCCATCTACGTCCTGAGGACCTCGCTGCCACCGTCCAAGCTCGCTTGGCCCCGGCAGATGAACCTCAGGATTAAAGGGTGGGCTCAGTTCCGCGCACACTGTGTCTCACCTACAAAATCCAATGCGCAGGCTGGAAGGTGTAAAGACCTTCCCTGGTTCTTCGTTCGCGAAGACTGGCCATTATATATATATAAGTCTCTTCCTATGCTATTTTAAAATATGTCATTGAGGCAGCTCTTCCTATCAGGTCACATTGGGTTTTCTGAGTTGTCTTTTGATGAGAAACTAAATTGCATGGGAGATACTTTGTAAAGCAATAACGTATCTTTTGAACAAATTCAATTTATTACAGGTAGGAGCCAGTGGCCACCGCACTTAGTGGGAGTCATTCCATGGTTTTCAGTTGGTTTTAAGCTTTAAGGATGTGTGATTATAAAAGTCACCAATTAGTTAGCCAGTTGTCCCTACCTACACTAGTGCAATGAATAACCAAAATTTCGTCATTTTTCTTAAAAGCAGAACTTTATACAAGCTTGAAAAATGCCTTTCTGTAATGAAGCTTTTGCTCCAGAACTTCTCATAATTAAATTCTTATTTTTTCTGAAGTGACATGTTGTCATCCTTTTCCTGTCTTCTGTTTTATGTCATTTTTCTTTAGTACAATCCCATTTTCTCCCCTACTTATGTTTCAGTTCTCTTTATTTTTCATTGATTTACCTTTTCTGTTCTTCATAGCCCTTAGTTATCTACCACAACAGTCTCTGCCAGTCACCTCTCTTCTCAGAAGACTTTGTGTGTTGTAGAGTGTGTTGTAGAAGGAGTCCCTCTCCCACATCCCTAACAAGAGGTTTCTTCTGAAAAAAAAAAAAATAAAAAAAGACTTAATTCTGATCTCCTATTAGTGGAATTGCTTTTGATTTACACTAACGTGTATAAAAGGAGGAATACACAAAGATACCATTATTAGACAACATTTAATATTTCCTGGTTTTGCAGATCTCTGTTTTCTGCATATAACAAGATTGTGCTTTTAGTCCATGCTGTACAGATGCACAGACATATGTTCTGAGCAAAAGAATTCATAGCGAGTCTCCAAAAATGAAAAACAGGGATTGCACTATTCTGGATGTTATTCTTAGTCTGGGAAGAGAGGATATCCACAAAGGGAGGGAGAATGGAACCACGGTGAAATCACAACAGACACATAAAAGTAGTCCTGCAGAGCTGCATCTCTGGAGTAAAATTCCAGCTGGGGAAGCATTTAGGCTCCATTTTATGGAGGAGAGCATGCAGCGCTGGCCAAGTCATTTTAATATTTCTCTTTCACTTTGGCAAATCAACAACTTACAAAAGACTGAAAACAAGTCTCCCAACACTCCAAAATACATTCAAGAAGAAATTGAAAATGACATCTCCTCACGCATATGGTACATTCCATGGGCTTTCAGCATGAATAAACTGGGCATGGTGTTGAGATGAAACACTGGGATGAAACACAGGGTAGTTGAGATTAAGCAAAACCAAAGGCTCTGTGGTGATTCCAAAAAAAATTGTTGGACTGAAGCATTTTCCAGGGGCTGTGGTTCTCATTTGCAGTCAGACCACAACTAGCTGAGCTATTGACCCTTTTCTTGCCCATCCATTACACGTGTCCTCCTACATGACACACATCCCACCGTTCCCATTTGAGCCACTGACTTCTTATATTAATGCAAAGTACCAGGACAAGCAGGCAGAAGCAGAGTGCTTTAGTGACTCAGGAAGAGGAACAGATGATGAACGAAGGGATGTAGGTGCATTTTTTACTCCTTTCAGAGCACTGGCACTGCTGGACTAACACTTCAGCAAATAAGTAATCATTTGGCATGCCTGATCAATGACTTTCTAAGACACATTGGCTCTGCAGTTTGCATGCCAGTCCTCCAAGCTGCTCCAAGGGACAGAAAAATTTACTAACAGCGTTTGACACTATTCTTTCATCTGAGCCGCAGATGCAGAAGTGGGAGAAGTACCTGCCCTGTCTGAGTACAGGATCCCCAAAATAGAAAGACTGCCTGTTCCTGAGCAATGTTAGTAGAATTGGGAGAATGCTGCCAAAAGCACATTGATATTTGGGCAATTTGCACATTGAATTTAGAGGAGAGGTTTCTTTTCTTTCTTTTTTTTTTTTTCCCCCTTTTTTCTTTTTGCTGGCACTCTGCCTCTCTCTCTAATTTGAGGCAGCCTCTAGACAGCTTAGTCAGTCTTCAGGTTTATTTTTCAGTTCTTGACAGTGACATTGCCAACATGTCAATGCTGCATCCTGACAGGGGGACAGGGAAAACACAGGTTGCAATACAGTGTACAAACTCAGCAAAATATCACTTACGGGGAAGGGCAAAACCACCTTATGTAAAGTCAGGAGAAAAGGAGCAAAGAGCTATCCAGCAGTGCACAGCAAGACCCTTGTATTCTACTTTTCCCTGTCATGGTTTGCAGATAAATCTAGTGCCTAAGATGAGAGACTTCAATACCTACGGTGTCCTGAATTGGCTTAGTTAAGCAAGGCTCAGAGTAATCCAGGATATTTTGGTACTTTCTGAAGACAGTGAAGGATATGAAGTTTGTTGCAGCAAACTTCTGAGTACATTTTTTAACAGCACAGTTACAGCCTTATTGATACAGGGGCTACCAGAGTTGAAGAAAAATTTGGTGCATTAACTGCTGAGCCAGGAGGCTGGGGGACAGGAAGAGGTTCACAGGGATTGGTGAGGAAGGAGACAAACCCTGAGCATTCTGGGCATCCTG
>NW_020955329.1:169945-172765 GCF_003031625.1 Empidonax traillii
GAAGTTTGTTGCAGCAAACTTCTGAGTACATTTTTTAACAGCACAGTTACAGCCTTATTGATACAGGGGCTACCAGAGTTGAAGAAAAATTTGGTGCATTAACTGCTGAGCCAGGAGGCTGGGGGACAGGAAGAGGTTCACAGGGATTGGTGAGGAAGGAGACAAACCCTGAGCATTCTGGGCATCCTGGTCATCCAGTCCTCCACTGAAGGGCACAGAGAAGAGCTCCTCAAGCTTGTGGCAACCAAGCCAGAAAGTCAACCTAGCACAGCAGCACAGAGCCACCCTGTGCAGAGGCAGGCACATCTGTCTGCTTCACGGCATTATGGGGGCTCATGGGAGATCAGTGCAGCAACTTCTCTGAGTTGGACTGGATGGATCCACATGGAAATAGGTGCCCTGGGAATGTAAACCCTCTATTTGTCAGGTTCATTATAGTGAAATGACACTGGAGGTGATGAAAGGAGCAGCCAGTAAATGGTGGGACAGATGAATGGAAGGAGCAGAGAGAGCAAAAAGAGTTCTTTAGTATTTATTGTTACTTGGGTTGCTGAGCCACACAGGCTCCATTTCGTAGTAGTCCCTATTATGCAAGGATGGGAAGAAGGATCACAGGACCACGACTCTAGGCTTTGATTCAGTTCTTGTCTCAATTGCAGAATTCCTCCATGTCAACATTTATGTTTACAACAGCAAAAGCTTGTTACCTAGTTCAGTGAAGTGTCATGAAGCACTTCAACAGGATTCTGACCAGGGACTTGGACATACGGGCACCCCACACTGGGCTATGTCATGTAAACATCAACATTTTCTACACAGGTTGTGTAATCTCCCCTGTATTTTAATTACCTATTATAAAAAGAAAACAGTATTTATTTTGTTGGAAGAAGCTTGTGAGGATCAAACTCCTTAATTACTACATGGGCACACACGTATATATAGATTTGGAAGGCCATGAATATACCTAAATATTCAGCACTCTACTATTACAGTACATCACATAAGCAGCCCTGCTTTTCTGGAGCCCAGGGTAAGGTTACTTCTGGAGCCATGTCATTGACTGGAAAATAGGGACAGTAAATGACACTTAGATTTGTTTCAGTTTAGTGTTATTTGTCTAAATGAGTTTGAACTTTAGGGCCACTTGGTTTTCAAAAGCCAGGGTAATAGGTGGGGCTTACGTTGCTGGAATTTCAATGACAAGACAATTTTCAGGTCCAAGCAGGTCTGTTCACCTTTAGTTGACAAAATCAAACCCAGCAGAAGTGGGTATATTAAGGTAAACAATGTCAATGGAGTCAAAATGTCCACACTGGTGCGTGTCCATGGGTGTGATTTACATAGGACAGACTTAAGTTTAGAAGGGATTAAAGCAACCAGTGGGGAATTCTTTAAACATCAGTTATAACCTGCCTATGCTATTGCTTTAAATTTTCTGTCATGAGTCCAGAAACTATTGTTTGCTGGAAAGCAAATAAATCCAACAAAGCTGCACTGTTCTGCACACCCGTATCCACAACCTTTCCTTTCAGTCTAGCAGACTACTTAATACAGCGTGAATGCCTAATGTGTAGAAAGTTAGGCTTGTTACTTACCTAACTAGAAACATGCAAAATAAAGAGGAAAAGGGAAGATGGAGCAGGAAGCAGCAAGATACAACAAAGAGGCAGAAGAAAACCAATTTCAGCTTTTTATGTTTTTTTTTTCTCTTTTCCCCTCAGAAGTGCAGTAAAGTAACTGTTGTGTACTTGTGTCACTTGGTAGAAAAGACAAAAAAATTGAGCAATGTGAAATTTGTAGATGCCATACACCTGTGTATAGGGACACAACCATCATTTGAAATTAATTTCAAAAGAAGTGAGGGTGAGATTTTGCACGTTTATTGTATCATCCATAGCAACTTTCTGTCTGTGGAATTTTTCAGAAAGAATGGTCACAGCTATTAATGGTATCTCTGTTAGCCTCTCACATCCCCATGGCTCTCAGTCCACAGTCATCTAAAAAGCTGTTTCACACAGTTGTCCTCTCCCAGACCAGTGTTTAGGTTTCAGGTTCCTCACCTATTTGCTTCAGCTGCTTTTGCTTCAGCTGACTCATACATGCTACACCTCTGTGATTAAAAGCAATGGCATAAGTACCTACGAATTATTTCTTTAGAACAAAACTATTTCAAAGACAACATATTAAAAAAAGTAATAGAGCAGTTTAGATGTTTAGATATTTCTGCCTGGACTGGAGAAGGCTGAGTATCCTTGTGTTTTCTTTATAAGGTACCTAGCTTTGTCATCCCCTCTCTCTAAAACACTTCTGATAAATGTATCTTTTCCTACCTTTCCCTGCTGTTCCCAAAGGATTTTTATGTATGCATATATTCTTTTCACCTCCAAATTAACAGCCTTGTAAAACAAACCTGTGTTTCCATAAAGACAATTTACAAGGCCCTCAAAGCTGATAATTGGGCCTGTTATCTTTCAAAAAAAGTTGTTGTTTTCCCTCAGGTAAGTTACTGTGTGGTTTCCACGTTTGTTCTTCACACAATCCTTTGAGGATTGAGATCAACACAGGCTTACAGAAAACTCTGATAATACAGTACACAGTATTTTCACTGTATGCTTCCTCAGTGCTTTTGTTTGGCAGATCACGTCCTTGATTCTTATTTTTGTTTGAGGGTGGTTTTTAGGATGTGGGAAAAAAGTACGAAAAATTGCTTCCGTGTGGGAAAATGAGAATGAAAATAGGTCACCAGGAATCACGCTTTGTCATGTCACTTAATACCTTTTCTAAATGCAACAAACTGCTTCTTAGAGGCAGTTTCTTTTT
>NW_020955329.1:172786-175622 GCF_003031625.1 Empidonax traillii
GAAGTTTGTTGCAGCAAACTTCTGAGTACATTTTTTAACAGCACAGTTACAGCCTTATTGATACAGGGGCTACCAGAGTTGAAGAAAAATTTGGTGCATTAACTGCTGAGCCAGGAGGCTGGGGGACAGGAAGAGGTTCACAGGGATTGGTGAGGAAGGAGACAAACCCTGAGCATTCTGGGCATCCTGATCATCCAGTCCTCCACTGAAGGGCACAGAGAAGAGCTCCTCAAGCTTGTGGCAACCAAGCCAGAAAGTCAACCTAGCACAGCAGCACAGAGCCACCCTGTGCAGAGGCAGGCACATCTGTCTGCTTCACGGCATTATGGGGGCTCATGGGAGATCAGTGCAGCAACTTCTCTGAGTTGGACTGGATGGATCCACATGGAAATAGGTGCCCTGGGAATGTAAACCCTCTATTTGTCAGGTTCATTATAGTGAAATGACACTGGAGGTGATGAAAGGAGCAGCCAGTAAATGGTGGGACAGATGGATGGAAGGAGCAGAGAGAGCAAAAAGAGTTCTTTAGTATTTATTGTTACTTGGGTTGCTGAGCCACACAGGCTCCATTTCATAGTAGTCCCTATTATGCAAGGATGGGAAGAAGGATCACAGGACCACGACTCTAGGCTTTGATTCAGTTCTTGTCTTAATTGCAGAATTCCTCCATGTCAACATTTATGTTTACAACAGCAAAAGCTTGTTACCTAGTTCAGTGAAGTGTCATGGAGCACTTCAACAGGATTCTGACCAGGGACTTGGACATACGGGCACCCCACACTGGGCTATGTCATGTAAACATCAACATTTTCTACACAGGTTGTGTAATCTCCCCTGTATTTTAATTACCTATTATAAAAAGAAAACAGTATTTATTTTGTTGGAAGAAGCTTGTGAGGATCAAACTCCTTAATTACTACATGGGCACACACGTATATATAGATTTGGAAGGCCATGAATATACCTAAATATTCAGCACTCTACTATTACAGTACATCACATAAGCAGCCCTGCTTTTCTGGAGCCCAGGGTAAGGTTACTTCTGGAGCCATGTCATTGACTGGAAAAGAGGGACAGTAAATGACACTTAGATTTGTTTCAGTTTAGTGTTATTTGTCTAAATGAGTTTGAACTTTAGGGCCACTTGGTTTTCAAAAGCCAGGGTAATAGGTGGGGCTTACGTTGCTGGAATTTCAATGGCAAGACAATTTTCAGGTCCAAGCAGGTCTGTTCACCTTTAGTTAACAAAATCAAACCCAGCAGAAGTGGGTATATTAAGGTAAACAATGTCAGTGGAGTCAAAATGTCCACACTGGTGCATGTCCATGGGTGTGATTTACATAGGACAGACTTAAGTTTAGAAGGGATTAAAGCAACCAGTGGGGAATTCTTTAAACATCAATTATAACCTGCCTATGCTATTGCTTTAAATTTTCTGTCACGAGCCCAGAAACTATTGTTTGCAGGAAAGCAAATAAATCCAACAAAGCTGCACTGTTCTGCACACCCGTATCCACAATCTTTCCCTTCAGTCTAGCAGACTACTTAATACAGTGTGAATGCTTAATGTGTAGAAAGTTAGGCTTGTTACTCACCTAACTAGAAACATGCAAAATAAAGAGGAAAAGGGAAGATGGAGCAGGAAGTAGCAAGATACAACAAAGAGGCAGAAGAAAACCAATTTCAGTTTTTTATGTTTTTTTTTTTCTCTTTTCCCCTCAGAAGTGCAGTAAAGTAACTGTTGTGTACTTGTGTCACTTGGTAGAAAAGACAAAAAAATTGAGCAATGTGAAATTTGTAGATGCCATACAACTGCATATAGGGACACAACCATCATTTGAAATTAATTTCAAAAGAAGTGAGGGTGAGATTTTGCACGTTTATTGTATCATCCATAGCAACTTTCTGTCTGTGGAATTTTTCAGAAAGAATGGTCACAACTATTAACGGTATCTCTGTTAGCCTCTCACATCCCCATGGCTCTCAGTCCACAGTCATCTAAAAAGCTGTTTCACACAGTTGTCCTCTCCCAGACCAGTGCTTAGGTTTCAGGTTCCTCACCTATTTGCTTCAGCTGCTTTTGCTTCAGCTGACTCATACATGCTACACCTCTGTGATTAAAAGCAATGGCATAAGTACCTACGAATTATTTCTTTAGAACAAAACTATTTCAAAGACAACATATTACAAAAAGTAATAGAGCAGTTTAGATGTTTAGATATTTCTGCCTGGACTGGAGAAGGCTGAGTATCCTTGTGTTTTCTTTATAAGGTACCTAGCTTTGTCATCCCCTCTCTCTAAAACACTTCTGATAAATGTATCTTTTCCTACCTTTCCCTGCTGTTCCCAAAGGATTTTTATGTATGCATATATTCTTTTCACCTCCAAATTAACAGCCTTGTAAAACAAACCTGTGTTTCCATAAAGACAATTTACAAGGCCCTCAAAGCTGATAATTGGGCCTGTTATCTTTCAAAAGAAGTTGTTGTTTTCCCTCGGGTAAGTTACTGTGTGGTTTCCACGTTTGTTCTTCACACAATCCTTTGAGGATTGAGATCAACACAGGCTTGCAGAAAACTCTGATAATACAGTACACAGTATTTTCACTGTATGCTTCCCCAGTGCTTTTGTTTGGCAGATCATGTCCTTGATTCTTATTTTTGTTTGAGGGTGTTTTTTAGGATGTGGGAAAAAAGTACGAAAAATTGCTTCCGTGTGGGAAAATGAGAATGAAAATAGGTCACCAGGAATCACACTTTGTCATGTCACTTAATACCTTTTCTAAATGCAACAAACTGCTTTTTAGAGGCAGTTTCTTTTTCCCTTAAAAAAAAAA
>NW_020955329.1:178269-233650 GCF_003031625.1 Empidonax traillii
TTACACTTATTTCAAGAACGTCTATAAAGCAGTTTGAATTACCAAATTATTACATCCATGCATGGTTAACAGCTATACATATCAGAGCTATTTCACTACTAATGAACAGCAGCAGCTTTAGCAGTTCCCATCTTAAAAGGGCTGGCTTTATTTAGGGAAGGTACAAGGTAACAGCAAGCGTTAGCTGATTTTTTTACTTTTTTGCATGTAAAATTACTTTATTCCTGTCTGCCACTGTTAGGAGCCCAGAGAACTCTTCATTTCACAACTTACTGTTCACACTGCATTTCCCTTATCCAACCGAGGATACTAAACTGGGAGGAGCTGTTGGCTCCCTCAAAGGCAGTGAGGCCCTGCAGAGAGACCTTGACAAATTAAGAGGGCTAGGCAATCACCAACCCTATGAAATTTAACAGGGGAAAGTGCCAGATTCTGCACCTGGGATGGGGCAACCCTGGAGGTACGTACAGACTGGGGATGAGACACTGGAAAGCAGTGCCATGGAAAGGGACTTGGGGGTCCTGGTCGATGGCAAGTTCCATATGAGTCAGCAGTGCCCTGGCAGCCAGGAGGGCCAACCATGTCCTGGGGGGCATCAGGCAAAGCATCGTCAGCCAGTCGAGAGAGGGGATTGTCCCACTCTGTTCTGCACTGGTGCGGCCTCACCTTGAATATTGTGTGCAGTTTTTGGCACCACAATATAAAAAAGACATTAACCTGTTAGAGAGTGTCCAAAGGAGGGCAACAAAGACAGTGAAGGGTCTAGAGGTGCAGTGATGTGTCCCACCCCACCCACAGGCTGCACATGAAGCCACGTGAGGAGCGGTTGAGGTCACTTGGTCTGTTCAGACTGGAGAAGAGGAGACGGAGGGGAGACCTCATTGCAGTCTTCAACATCCTCACCAGGGGAAGAGGAGGGGAAGGCACTGATCTCTTCTCTGTAGTGACCAGCGACAGGACTTGAGGGGATGGCACGAAGCTGTGTCAGCAGAGATTCAGGTTGGATATTAGGAAAAGGTTCTTCACCCAGAGGGTGATTGGTCATAGGAACAGGCTCTCCAGGGAAGTGGTCACAGCACCAAGCCTGACAGAGTTCAAGAAGCATTTGGACAGTGCACTCGGGTGAGACTCTTGGGGATGGCCCCATGCAGGAGTTGGACTCAATGATCCTTGCGGGTCCCTTTCATCCCAGGATATTCTATAATTAGTTCTATAATATAATTCTATAAAAGAATAGAAAGTTAGAATTCTATTCTATAACTATTTCTATTTTATGGGCCTAGCTAAACCACATCTACCTAAATCTATTTAACCTATCTAAACAACAAATGTAAGAAGAGCATAACTATACTCCCGTTCTCAGCTGGGATAATTCAGTTGTCCAGACAGGCTCTGCTCAAGATTCCCCTCCAAATTTTTCCCATACTGTATTCGCCTATGTATGATATTCCCTCTTATTATCCCCCGTATTATTTCTTGTGTCTTGTGCCTCGTCCTCGCCCACCCCGTTTCACTGCAGAGTGGTAAGTTCATTAACACCCCGGGCGCTGACGATGACCCCACACACCGCCCCACCGCCGCCCTCCCCGACCCCCTTCCCCTCACAGGGAGGCACAGGGGCGGCCCCGCCCCGCCTCACGGCAAGCCCCGCCCCGCTTCGCGGTAAGCCCCGCCCCGGGGACCTCCTTGCCCGCGGATTGGCCGCTGCTGCGCTCTGCGCGGGGCGGGGCCGTGCGGAGTGTTTAAATGGCAGTGGCGGGGGCCTGATCCCTTCTCGAGGGAGGCCGGGGCGGCGCGGTCACAGTGAGTGAGTGTCGGTGCGGGAGCGGCCGGGTCCTTTCCCCGTGTGCCGCGGCGGCACCGGCGGGCGGGGCTGGCCCGTCCTGGCGGGGAGGCGACGGGCGTGCCGGGTGCGCGGCGAGCCCGGCAGGCCGGCCCTTGCCTTGTGTCCCGCGGTAGGAAGCGTCTGCTCGGCCTCCGGGCGCGGCGGCGCTGTGGCTGTAGCCGTGGCTGCCCCGGGAGGGAAGCTGTCACCGGGACGGTACTGCTGCTGCTCCCCGATCACCTTCCTCCCTTTCGCTGTCCCTCCCCTTAGCCTCTCCCGCGCAGTCCTTAGGAAGCCCGCGGCGCGCTCCCCTCCCTCGCACCCCGAGCCCTTGTGCTGCAAAACCGTGTAAAATACCAGATTTTAGCCTTTAAGTCAAACCTCCCACAGAGCAGAGCCCGCGGCCTGGTCACGGGGCTGTGTGCCGCTCCTGACAGTGGCTTCGGGGCTACGGAGCGCTCCTGACTTGGTTCCCTGCTCTTCTCTGGGGCACTAGTGATGCCCGTGGATAAGAAGGGCCAGGTTGTCCCACTGCACTGGGTTTCTCTTCCTTGGTTTCTCTTATTTCAGAGTGCCGCTGTGTTATAGTCCTGTGAAAAGGACTGTATGCAGTGGAGTCTCCTCTGCATAGATAGGAAGGGTTCAGTACTCCAGTCTGAAGGGCTTACGGGAAGTTCTAGCCCTGGTTTTGAAGAGGGAAGGGGAGGGGACATCCAGCCTTTTGCTGTGCACTAAGCAGCATTTGCTTTTCCAAGTTCGAAGCTTTCTGGAGCAGGCTTTTTTGCAGCTCTACAGTGTGACTTGAGTGATTCAATGCCCCTCTGATTTTTAAGACTATTTAACTATTTTTAAGGTGATATTTAAAGCAGTCCCCGCGTTAGTAAATAGGTCTTGTTCGTGTTGGGCAGGATATCAGCCTCCATGTAATACGTTGTATTTTGTGCCTGTGCTGTGAAGCGGGAGTCCTGATGTTGCTATAGGAACCAGTTGAGTGAAGGGGACGGTCAGATGCACTGGACTGATGCCTGTGTGCTGGTTTCTCTGAAGAGCTCCAGTTGAATCCTACCTGAGCTCTACCTGCATGTGAGGATGGTGGTTTCATTAGAGAAGCCCAGCCTCTGTGAGAAGCATTCCTTTAACTTGGCTATGTCCATATAGTCTTCGTGAAGGTGTTTAGTTTTTAACTTTCTTGGCTACTGAAGAGAAAGCTTGACTTGTCTGGTGGTTTAGGGTTGTTCTAATTGGTGTTTAAAAGTCATTATCCAAATTTAAACTTGATGGATGCTTTTTTTTTTAAATAGAAACTCTCTCTGATGAGGGAAAGGATTTTTGTATGTCAAACACCAGTATTTGTGTAAGTACAACCCTCCTTGAAAGAAAATGTGTGCATCTTAAATTTGAGGTGTTGCTTGTATTGCAGTATGGTGTATAGGAAACCTGCAGCTTGAAAGTATTAGTTTCAGCTGTGCAGAGTAGTCAGCTGTTCAAGAAATCCTAAGACAAGCAGTCAGATGCTTTAACAACTCTCATACTTGTCTTGTGACTACTGTGTAGAAGTAGAAGGAAGGCTTAAAGGGTCTAGCATAAAGCTGACTCAACAACATACTGAGTCACAGTGGCTGGTGCTGCTGAAAACGCTTGTTCAGTGTATTACACGGGTACTGGAGTTTTTCTCCTAGTCCGGGCGCTTGGATTTCAGAGATATATTTCAGGCAACCTCCTTCTCTGGGGATATTCAAAAGCCTCCTGGACACAATCCTGAGTAATGTGCTATGGGGGAACCTGCTGGAGCAGGGAGCTTAGACCAGATGACCTCCAGTGGTCCCTTACAACCTCACCCGTTCTGTGATTTGTAAAGCTCATTATTTTCCTGTCTTAAGGGAGATGCTGTATCTTTAGTCCTAACTCGAAATCTAAGTTTAAACTTGTTGGTTTTGTTGCTTGAGTGGACAGTATATCTTTTCAGTATTGATTTCAGACTGGGAAGGAAGATAGAAAACTGAGAAGGGGAGAGGTCTTGGGTTTTCTCATGTGAAGTTCAGCTGAAACTAAAATAAAAGAAGGAAGTGGTAGCACTGAAGTACTCAGTGACCACTTGCTCATGGCCTTCTGGGGCTGGCTTCTGTTCCCATGGCTTCACTCTGACATTTCTTGGGAAGTCCGAGTGGCAGGTTGGGACTTTAAAGCAGAAGAAAGCACTGTTCTTAAGCTGCCTGCTTTTAACCTCCCTTGTAGAGCATTAAGTGTGGTGCTTTCTTGCACCTAGCTCCTAGCATTCAAGCCTGTGGCACACTATTAATTGAACTCATAATGAAATCTTCTCTTTGAAGTTGCACTTCACTTGAATAACATTTTGCCTGTAATTTTGCAGTAAAATGAAACATATGATTCCATTGAAGTATCTCTACAGACAGATATACTATGTTGGATATACTGTACTATATACAGAGTCTCTATATAAGCTTGCTCAGTTTAACTTGGAAAGTTATTTTGAAGGAGAGGCAGGAAAAAATGGTGTTGAAATTTAAAAGTGCTTTTGTCACTGTGTGATTTCAGGAAAGGGAGGAGCCTCAAGTTTTGTATTAGCACAGCTTTGTGTGTGGCATTAGCAGTTGAAAGGTGAAAGTCTTGTGTGGCTGCTATAATTACTGACTGTTGCTTCTTAAACCTGTGAATGCTGAATTATTTTTCTGTCACAGGACCTTTAGTAACACCATTCTAGTCAGAAAATGTCCACTCTGGATACCCTCTTTAAATACATTGATGAACACCAGGACCTCTATGTTCAGGTAAGTTTTCTTTGAGTTTGGTCTTGCAGCATGGGCAGCTATGGGATATTAAAAGTTAGGTGGTCAGCTTCAAGCTTGTTGTTGCACCTGTGTAATATACCCAATAAGAGAGAGTAATGTCAAATAATTGGAGAGAGGGGAGAGCAAACAGCAGGTGTAACTGATTTGAGTCAAACTAGAAAACTGTTCTTTAAGTTTAGGCATAGGTTCTGTTTAGGTTCTAAATCTCCATGTTAGATTTATTAAGAAATGATCTATTACTGTGTACTGCAAACAGTGACTTACTTAGAGGGAAGAGAAGTTTAATACTGGCTCCTGAATGCAGAGCTAGGTTTATAGTCTCTTCCCTTTTGAGATGTGAGATAAAAGTTCTAAATGAGGCTGGAATAAACCTTTCTTGTATGAAACCATTTATGTGGGGTACAGAGGGAGAGGTTACCCTCTCTGAAGAAGTTTGACTTGCTATTTAGTTGCAGATTGTATTGCAGTGCTGTTTACCTGTGAAGGAATCAGTGGTACAGCACTGTGAACTCGGGCAAGAACTGTGCCAAGTGTTCAGCTTGATTTCTGCCAGTTGCTCTTGCTGATCTCACACGGGGAGAAAAAGCTCAAGTGGCCTTTCTGAGAGGCCTGAAAGACATCGGCTGGTTTTGGATACTTAAAGAAGAGCAACCAAAAAAAGCGCAGTATGCACAAGCTGTTGTACTCTTAAGCTCACCTTATATATCTGTAGACTTTCTGTTGCACTGCAGGGGCAGCTGTAGGAGAGAGAGGTTTAAGAGAGCTTTTGAGTGCAATATTAGTGATTAGAGTACTTCTTTGAGCAGAGGAGAGAGCTGGTTTGTCTCAATTAAAGCTTGACTTAAAAGAGTGTTTGTTGAATAACAAGGTGTTGTATCTGTATAGTGCCTGTTACGTGTAGTAAAACCTGTAGCTCTTCCATGTTTCTGTAGCGCCTGGCTGAGTGGGTGGCCATCCAGAGCGTGTCAGCATGGCCAGAGAAGAGGGGTGAAATCAAGCGCATGATGGAGGTCGCTGCGAGGGATATTGAGCGGCTGGGAGGCACAACCCAACTTATGGATATTGGGAAACAAAAGGTATGTGAGCATCTCCATGTCAGCTTAGTGGAAAAAGTCTTCTTAGAAGACAAAATGTTTGCACAAGATGGTGCTGGTTTCTCATGTTCCCAGTAAGAAAGGCACTTAGACTCCATAAAGTATAATTTAAAATCCTGTTTATTAGAGTTACTGCTATAAAGAAAGAGGGTACTATAGGTACTCATATGTCCCTGCAGCATCTAGCAGGCATCCAACCGGCATGCAACATGCTGTTTAGATCCCACTCAGGGGAATGTGATACCATTCCATTTATTCAAGCTGTTTGATTCCACTGCCAGACAAAAGGGAATATTCACATGAGAACTTCTTGAGGCACTTGTAGATAAAGTCAAGGACATGCAGGCGGTGTAATCACCAGTGCCAAGCGGGAACGGCCTTCAGGTTACAGTCAAGTGGCTCAGTTTATCCTGCAGTCCAGGGATATGCACAGCGCAATACAGGCAGGAAGGCAAAACTGTGCACAGCATAGCCCAGCACAGGCTTTGGTATACTCAGACTAACTATGTGGCTTGCTAATTTCTCGATGTCTGGTCACCACACAAGGGTCTTGTGGGTAGTGGCCTAAAAAGTCAGAACCTGCTGGGGTGTGGCATCTTTCCTACCACACAGTCTGAGCTTTCCGTTAAAAACCTTTCTTTATAGTGAATTTGGGATCTAGATCAGTTAAGCATTTTGTATTAACTTTTGGACTGTATTAAATACTTTCTTGACTGAAGAGAACACCTGCAAACAAAAGCTTTAGGCATTTTTAACAACAGGCTGGTATTGATCCTTAGACCCATAGAGTGTAAAGATGCTGACTGAGGTTTCAGTAAGTCTTCCGGAAGACCTTTGGACTCTTTTAAAGTGTTACATTTTTCATGGGATTGCATTGTTCCCTTACCAGATACAAAAGTATCATTAAAAGAATGAGTTCCCTTCTTGGTTTTAGTTATCCAGACTGCTTTCTACCTTAGAAATGTATGTGTTTATGAGAATTATAAGAATAATCTTGTCCTCAGGAACCATTCAGTTGATGTACTGCTCCTTTGAAGTGCCTAGTCACTATATGCCAGAGAATAAGACCCATACCAAAATTATTAGATGAGCATTTGGATAGTGGCATAAAAAATCCTGTTGTACTGGAATGTTTGCTAGTTTTAGAAGGTTATCATTACTATTAGTGGCAAAGAATGCTGAGTGAAATGTGCATATATTGGGACCTTCTGAGCAGTTCTTGCCTTTGCCAACTGGATCACGCTTGTTTGTAGCACTACAGGTCCCAGGAAGGAAACAGCTGACTTCATGTGCCCTCTTGGGAGAGAATCTGTAGGATAATTCTGGCTCTGCTTCTACAAACAGCCTAAAATCCCATCAAACATGTTTCAATTAATTCAGAGACAAAGTTGTTCCTTTCATCAAATGTGTTTCAATTAATTCAGAGGCAAAGTTGTTCCTTTCATCACTAGCTTTTTGGTAGCTTATTTTAGAGTTTTATGCATAAGATTTTTATTTAGAAAACTTTAATGCAGCTGCAAAAGTGAACTTCAGTGTCTGGTTTTATATTAAGTATAGACAGAGCTAGTCAGTGTATTAGGTACATTCCTGCTACATCTATGAAGGACAATATAAAGCAACTGGTGAACTTACCTGATCAAACTTACTGCTACACTGCAGTTTGTTCTGTGTACTGATTACTGTAGATTCTTGCAGTTGTTCTTCAGTCATGTAGAGCTGCAGCTGGCCAAGGACCATGTAATAACCTGTTGATAAAAAAATGGAGTTTGGAGCCCTTATGAGCAAAAAGCGAAAGCTGATCTTGATCTGCTGAACAGTGTGTAGGAGTATGTGTTCATGGAAAGGGAAATACATGCTGACTGAGAATAGCATGTGATAATTGCTTATGGGATATTCCAAAGGACTAAGCCAAGTTCAACTCTTGAACTCTTGAACTGAGTTCATCAGCACTACTCTGCCCTTAGCTTAACAGTGCAGGCTCGTATGGGGAAATGCAGCTGTTTTGCTGATCTTACTTGGGTGTAGGCACATGTTACACTCAGAGATACCACTGTCAGGAAATTTTTGTCTAGGGAGCTATACTGTAGACAGGATGAAAGTGCAGCGATAAGCAACACGGAATGCAATGTTGAATGGAGTTTATCGCTTATGCTGAGGTCAGCATTAGGCATGGCAGTTTGGTGTGCAGTCAGCTTGCTCTGCTAAAACCTGATGTAGGATTGGTAGTTTAAAGCTTACAGTTCTGAGTACCTTGGAACATTCTGACTGTTACTGGGATTTGTTGGAAAGCTAACTGGCATGATACCTTCTCTGGCACCCTGCTTCTGGCAATCAGTTTAAGTAGCTTAGGGGTTTTTTTAGCTGTCTGTCCCCTTAATGTCATAACCTCCACAGTATTAAAATAATTCATTTATCTGATAAAAACATGCTCCTCTGACATTCCACATTTGAATAAAACTTCTTCTCTCCTATTTCTAGCTGCCTGATGGATCAGAGATCCCTCTACCACCAATTGTTCTGGGAACACTTGGCACAGATCCACGCAAAAAGACTGTGTGTGTATATGGTCACCTGGATGTTCAGCCAGCAGTACTAGAGGATGGCTGGGATAGTGAGCCCTTCACACTGGTAGAAAGAGATGGTAAGAGCAATGGATTTCTTAGTGAATACTTCTGTGGTATTCCTCTATTGTTCCAAAGTTGTGCCACTGATTGAAAGGAAGGAGAGTAAGAACAGCTATGAGTGCTTATTTGACACTGTTGAGATAAAACTATGCAGGAGGGGAAGTGGTAAAAAAGTAGAACTGCAAAATCTCAGCTGGTCTCAGGACTTGTTTCCTTTTCTGATTGTCTAGAATTTACTTGCATGTTATCTTCCTTGTAGCTACAGCACGGTTTTAACTGCTACTTTCCTTGGTAACAGTTTGTTGCCAGAAAGCGTTTTAGAACTATATTCTTGTGCTGTTCACAACTTGCAGCCTGTAAGGTCGTGTCAGACTACAGGGATTTTGAACCATTAACTGGGAAAAAATACTCAACACAGCTTTTTTATGCCTGGAGACAGGAGTGGCACAGCAGTCTCCCTGGGTTGCCATGCGTTTGCAAACTGTGCTACCATGAGTACTGTAGAAGCTGTGTTTGCAGAGCTGGTGCACAGACAAGTGTCCCTCTCCCCTTAATGGGGATGAAGAAATGGTACAGTAACTCCTGTTGAAACAACATGGCGAGTAGCCAAGAAGACTAAAACCCTTCTATTGAAAGCTGTTGCTACCAACAGCCTCTTCCTTGCTCCACTTTCTCAATGTTAGTGTCAAAGGTCATATGGATGGAAGGACATTAACCACTTGTGTTGCATAAGTGTTAATGATTGCCAGAAAAAGGACTATCTGTGGTAACTAGTATTTCTACTTGGGCCCTTGGTCATAGGCAGCAGAGTCCAAGTTACTGAGTTGGATTATCTCATCTGATAGCAAGATAGATTTGCCTTGGGCTGTGGCTTGTCTCTGTGCAGTCTGACAGTGCAAGAGGCATTTTCGCCAATGGCTCTTTACCTTGCAAGCTGTCCATCCTGTTCTGTCACTGTGGTTACACCTGGTGCTTAGGGGTTGTAGCCACAGCTCTGAGTTGCAGTCATATCTGCCTCTGTGATCCCATGTGCTATGTTTTCTGGGAATTCCCTGTAGCCTGTAAAACTTGTCTTTGACTAAAGCCCTTTCTAGGGAGATCCACTCTTACCTGGAGAATCCAGCGAACTGGTTTGTCACCAGCTACTGAATTCTTACTTTTGAAACAAAGACTTATTGAATTGTAGCTAATACTGGATAGGTTTCTGTTAAAAGGAGGGAGCTTGTTTCTATACATTTACTACTGTGTTTGTAGAAAATTACATTATTGTGAATGATAAGGCAGTTACATCTTTTCTTATATTCAATTCCTGTCCGGGGAAAAGCTGGGAGGAAGAGGTAGGATAGCTCTGTAAGTGGGAGAACTATTGCAGTCCTGTACGTATCCCAGTTGCAAGAGTATATGAAGCAGGATGCAAAATTGCTACTTCAGAAGAATCAGAAATAAAAGGTTATATAAGCAGGGCTAAAAAGATTATCCAAAAAGGTATTTCCTCCTGTAGGCAAGAGGTGAAGATTCATCGTAATTTTTTTTTCCACCCCAGTTAATTTGTATCGTTTCTGCAGGAAAGTTGTATGGAAGAGGATCAACAGATGACAAAGGTCCAGTGCTTGCCTGGCTGAATGCCTTGGAGGCTTATCAACAAACTAACCAGGTCTGTGCCCAAAGCATATTCTGCATTTTTACATACAAGTGATTCTAGCAATAAATGTTATCCGAACCACAGATCCTCGCGAGGGAAGCCTGCTTATTCAGCTGATCAGAGGAATGATGCAATAGTCCTGTAAATTCACTTATGTTCTAGTAGGGTGGAGTTGACTTGCTGACAAGTTGGTTTGTTAGATGCTTGGTTTTCACTTCAAACAATTTTCCTTAAATGAAATGTGTAGGAAGGAAAATACTTATGCAACCATGTGGAGCATGATGAATAATCAAATGGGATCACTATCATGTAAGGATGTCAAATGAGTTCGACCTTTATCAAAACTTATCATCACTGCCACTGAGCTCTAAGATGTTAACTCAGTAACACTGACCTGCGAGCTTTGCTGTGTCTGTTCAAGAAAATGTGCAGTTGGAAATAGCTCAGGGTGTCTGCTTTATCTTGCCAGTCAAGTTCCTATTCCTTGTGAGAAGAATGACCAGTTCTCAATTCCTGTTTATGTATGTAGAATATGGTAGTCTGGATAGACAGGGTAACTCTGATGCTCCTACAGTAGCATGCAATTTCTGTGGTTTAATATTAGTTTTCCTTGCATGGTGACTTATCTTTGGGAATAGATTTCTGCTGTGTTGCCACAGTTAAGGGACTTGGGAAAAGTTGTTCTAGAGCTCAGTTAAAACTTTTTGAAGAGTTTGAATTGCATTGAATGAAGGGTGGTATAATTGTGTAAAAGGTGTAAGTGCAGTCCAAACTTCATAACAGTTTGTGCATAATTAACAAATTCCACTGTCATGGAACTAATTTCCCCATGTCTATTTTTTTTTTTTTTTGCTTTGAGCATGACAAGTGAACATTACTGGTTGCTGAAGTAGTACAGCATTTTCATACTTAGTCTGTTCTTGTTTTTCATTTCAAAGGACTTTCCAGTAAATATAAAATTCTGCCTAGAGGGTATGGAAGAATCAGGATCTGAAGGCCTTGATGAACTGATTTTTGCTCAGCGAGAGACTTTCTTCAAAGATGTGGATTATGTGTGCATTTCTGACAACTACTGGCTAGGCAAGAAGAAGCCTTGTATCACTTATGGCTTGAGGGGCATCTGCTACTACTTCATAGAGGTAAGTACTGAGATACACTACAAAACCAGTGTTATTAAACTGAATTTTCTACTGGAGAAGAGTGGTAGCTCAAACTTTTTCATGCCAAAAGCTTTTCTTCAGAGAAGGTGAGACTGACTACTTAAGTAGAATGGTTTCTCCTAATTGAATAATTTTATTTTATTACCCTATATGATCCTTGTGTGGTAGGGATAGCTTTCAGATGTATGAAGCAAGAGAAGCCAGCAACCTTATCTAGGGGATTGTTTTCAGAGTGTAGGTATCTTCATCCAGATAGATCCTGGAGTGCAGGAAGAGATATCACCACTCAAATCCCCAAGGTTGGGACAGTCAGTGCTAGGGGCATGTACTTCACAGAGCAATATAAAGCAGATCTGTTTTAATGTACTACAGCTGAGTGGTCTGGTTTCAAAACTAGATGCATTCTCAAAATACATGGAAGAAGTTAGAGTAAATGTCTTCGGTGTATTTGACAGTATCTTCATGCTAAAATTAACTTGAATCCTAATTCACTTCAATCAGGTGGAATGCTGTGACAAAGACCTTCACTCTGGTGTTTATGGTGGTTCAGTACATGAGGCCATGACAGATCTCATTGCTTTAATGGGTAAGAAAAAGCAGGTTTCACTGAATGCATTTAAAATGGAGATAAGAACCATTAAAGCATGAGTGAGTTTGCAGTGGGGAGGTTGGTAAGGGCTGCTTACCCTAGCAAAGCAATGGCCAATGAAATGGAGCTTGCCAGGTATGCAAGGCTAATGCCTTAGATACAGAAATATGGGGAAGGTTTTGCCAAGAGGTTGTCTATGAACTCTAGCTTCCTCTACAATGTTGCTGCAAATTGGCATGTTAATTAAATCAACTGCCTTCTCAAACTCTGCTATGGATGTGATATTGAACTCTTTTGGACTCCTGTCTTCAGCCTGCCAAATGTAGCAATAGAATTAAATATGGTAGCATGCAAGTGCATATTTTGGATAGCTGCAAATTCTGGAAGTGCCTTCCATGCTCAGTGGTGCATGCTCTGAGAGATAGAGGTCTGAATTTCATTACATTTATGGAGTTTTCAGAAAGCCAAGACCTCTGTTTCCCAAGGAAAGTGTTCCCAGCAATGACACCTTGCATATTCTAGTTTGAATACTGACACTAGGTATTTCTTGTTTACAGGTTGTCTTGTAGACAAGAAAGGGAAAATCCTCATCCCAGGTGTTAATGAAGCAGTGGCACCTGTTACTGATGAGGAGCTGGCATTATATGAGAAGATTGATTTTGACCTGACAGAATATGCAAAAGATGTGGGAGCAACAAAACTGCTGCATGATACAAAGGTGTGCTGCACTCCTTCCTCCCTACCCTGCTTAGGTCAAGGTGTTTATGTTAGTTTGATCTTCTGTGGATACATTTGTACTTACCAAGTAATTTAGTAGGCAGAGGTTCATCTGATGTCTTTAAAATGGTGAGAATGCCTTTAAGATAGTTTTGCCTACTGTATGGTTGACTGCATACTTAACACTTTGCTGAGGAACTGCTAGTGTTAGGTTGTTTGAAAATTTAGTCTAGGTTATCTCGTGTTCAAGGCAAGCAGTCTAGGTAACTTTAAATTTCCTCCTTAGTCTTTTTATAAGTAGCATTTCAAACTTTTACAGAACTTTCTTTATCTAGTGCTGTTCTCTTAATGCTGGATAAGAATGTTAGCAATTTTTCAGAGGTCAGATAGCACACGTACACAAAACATCTGATTTCCTATATCTGTAGGAAGTTCAATGTGTTATCAGAAATAAAGTAATTGCTTACAGATGATTGCTGATTAGATGAAAAAAAACAACTTCAAATCTAGTTGTGATGAATTTAAGGCTGACATACTGAACATCCTTCTAGACTGGCAAGCAAAGACTGTTTCATAGCCACGAACTAGGCAGCTGCCCAAATCTTTGAATAGGCTCAAGTTCAATAAACTCATGTCTGAAGTTAAATCTTCATCCTGGGAGCTCTCCAAATGAGTGCTTTTAACAGCATTGAATCTTGCAAGGTACAGGTATTACATACTAATTTTAAAACCCTAGATGTAAATACATCTCCGATCATAAAAAGCAGACACAGATGTTGTAAAAGGCAAGTTTACATGTGCAGGTCTGTATTCTGTCCTAGTACTGTCAGGAGGAGGCTTCAAACTCAACTGAAATAGGTATAAGTAACTATTTATATCCTCAACCTTGTCTTTACATGCTTGGGTTTATATCAGCTGGGGGCACACAGACTTCCTTGTTTAACCTTGTCCTATAAAGTAGTGGATGAATTATAGCTTATATATAGGGAGGAGCTGGCAAGATGCTCTTTGTGATAATGAACTGAGGCTGTTCAGTCATGGCTAAACTGAAATCCTAGCTAAGGGAGTTCTAAGCTGCGGGCAAGAAGGGTTTTAAGGCCAAAGGAGAGGTATGGGAGAGAGGTGAGAAACTTCCAGATGAGAAACAATGTGCTTGAGAGATTTGAACTTGAGAGAAGAAGAGGGGCAGGTTGTACCTGGAACAAACTGTTCACATAAAGGCCACCAAATTTCTAAGGCTCCTGAATTTCTGCAGCCAGGTTGAATCTTGAGACACTGTAGTGTGTCTGTACAGGACAATTCAACAGTTGGATTCAGGGTTCAGTGTACTCAACAGCTGTGTCCAAGTGTGGTGGTTTTAATCTAGGCCTTCCCTGGTTACCAGTTTGTAACCAAGGAAGGGGCAGTGTTCCCAGTATTCCATACGATTTTTACGTAAATCGTGGTATAAATAAGAGGGGAGGAGTGGCCTTCCTTCTTCTTCTCTTCCGCCGGAGTTCGGGAACAGTGGGTCCCTGCGTTGGTCTCGCTTATCTAAGGCTGAGGCCTGCAACATCCACTGACCTGCCACGTGGAAGCTTGGAGAGTGCTGGCAGTGTCTGCCAAGCCTGCTTTCTAACGGACGTGGTGAGATTTGTTTTACTAGTTATTTTACTAGTTCTCGAGTTTGATTGCACATATCTATTCAGTGTCCCTTTTTGTTTCCTTTTGTCCCTTTTTACCCCTTTCCCTATCCCTTCGGGGGGTGTTTGGATTCCCATTTGCTGTGTACATAGCATCTTAACTGTAATATACATAAAATATATTTTTTATATAACTAGCTTGGTTTTCGGGTTCTTCAATTTGCATAGTTTTTTTTCCTTTGCCCTGGGGGAAGTAGAAAGGGGAGAAGAGAGGGGCTACTACTGAGGGGTTGGGCATTTGGCAGGGAGCCAAGTCCGAACCATCACACCAAGGCAACAGGGAAGAAATGCAGGAAGTGTACCTGGAAGGCATTAATGGTGTTGAGTCAGCCTGGAGACCAGGCATTTTAATACAACTGATGATATAAAGAAAAGCACACTTTATGCCTCAGTCTGAGCAGTGATAAGGCTTTTAGAAAACATGTGAACTTCAGCACGTGTGTCTTGGTGCTGAAGGCACCTGCCTGTCTAGAGGCAGTGGGGACTAGACCTTCCTATACACTCCCTACACACTGGTTGAGCACCTTATGAAATGATGCTTGTGTCCTTGGTCAGAAGCAGACTGATCATGTCCTGTAAGTTCCACAGAACTAGGAGAAAGGCAAACTAGAGCTATTGAATCTACTAAGGTGCTGAGAACCCAGCTGCTGTATCAAAATGTATGCTTACTGGGAGTAACAGCTTCTGAGTGGTCTTCAATGAGCTGCATTTCTCCATGGGAGAAAGCGCTGTTTTGTGCAAATTCTTTATTAGATTGAAGAAATCAATACTTCAGGGAATGCTGTCAAACTTCATGTAACCTTGCATCTTTCTCTTCTGCAGAGAGATATCCTTATGCATAGGTGGAGATACCCTTCATTGTCTCTCCATGGAATTGAAGGAGCCTTCTCAGCCTCTGGAGCCAAGACTGTGGTTCCTCGGAAAGTGATTGGCAAGTTCTCAATCAGGCTTGTGCCAAACATGACTCCTGAAGAAGTCACAAAGCATGTACGTTGACGTGGATTGCTGGTATCAAAACAACTGTCTCTAAACTCCTCCTGTCCTCCATGCCTGGGGAGAGAATTTTTCTGTTTTCTAAAGCAGTTCTGTTCATTTACTTTGCTACTGTCTTCCCCGTTCTGCACCTCAACACAAGATAATTGAGGGAATCATTATGTGGTGCTGCACTGGACTGTTGTGGTCTGACTACCCAATTGCTCTAAACTCAAAAAAAGGGCTTAGGAGTAAATGCTAGTGTAATTGTAGGGCACTTGGATTGCCAGAAATGCATATTCAAAAGTGTAAGTATTTGAAATATTGGGTAAGTGTTCTAGACTATACTGTTAATTTGCCCTAAGGAGATATTCTGACTTCAGAATGGAGAATCATAGGAATAATAAAATAAAAGTAATAGGAAAAGTATTGCTGGGCTATTGTAGTGACCTGCAAGTCCCTAAGATGCTTCTAGAATATGGACTTTATAGTAGTGTTCCTACAAATGCTAACATTAGATAAGATTGTTCAATCTTTCTTACAGGTTAAAGACTACTTGAACCAAAAGTTTGCAGAGCTGCAGAGTCCCAACAAATTCAAAGTGTACTTAGGCCATGGTGGAAAACCCTGGGTGTCAGACTTCAACCATCCCCACTACATGGCTGGTAGGAGGGCCATGAAGACAGGTGAGTGGGTTTTTCACTTTGCACTGGTTAAGATTAAAAAGCTCTTGTTCCACCACCTCAAGAAACACTGAAGAGGTCATGTTTGCTGAATATTTACTATTCTGCACTTATCTAATAACTTTGGCTCACTAAATAATGAAGCTGGTCATATGCAGTCCTTAAACTGAAGTTTGAGGTACAGGAAGAAAAGAAACTGGATATCCAATTCATTCATGACTGTTCTGGAACAAGTCTATTGGTGTGGTGTTGCTTTTGCTTATGAGACTGTTAGTTCAGATCACCTACTTTGCCAAATTCCTTGAAGCTTAGCCATTCTAGCACCCATCTTAGTTGGTTTTGATAGGGCAGCTAGAGCAAATCTAACTTGTGCTGAAGTACAGGCAGGCTTTCAGATGAAGTGCTGGTGTTTAACTGTTTGAACTGAATGCTGAAGGTGACAATACCCCAGTGCTACATCTGCTGAGGGAAGCTCCATGGTTCTGAGACCTTTGCAGTCTGGCTGATCTGGCCAGCACCTGGTGCAGATGTGATTGGTACTTGGTGGCTTAAGTAAGGATTTGTTAGAAAAACAAATATAACTCCAAACTGACTGGAATATCACTTTTCTAGTTTTTGGAGTTGAACCAGACCTGACAAGGGAAGGAGGAAGCATTCCTGTTACCCTTACTTTTCAAGAAGCAACAGGCAAGAATGTCATGCTGCTTCCTGTTGGAGCTGCAGACGATGGTGCCCACTCTCAAAATGAGAAGCTAAATAGGTAAGAGTATTTATCCCTGTGCTGGGGTGAGTTTACTGTGGGCATGTATTATGAAAAACACTAAGAATTGAACTCTTGCTTTTCTTTAATTCTCTGGAAGGCAAAGTGCTGTTACTCCCTAGCAGAAAATGAGTGATTGGGTAATTAGTCTGCAGCGGGATCTTGATCTCTTTACTGCCTCTGGCTTTATACACTTGAAAACAGAAGGAAGTTTTGTACTTTGGTCTCTAAGCTTGGCTACCAGGAGTGGTGTTTCTGTCTTGCCAAGGCAGATGTAGGAAGCTTGGGAGTAGTGCTTGTTGCCTGCAGCAGCAATGCCTGTAGTGTTTGTCATGTGCATAGGACTGATGTGTGGGCTTTGCGAAAACCACATCTGCTAGAAATACAGCTCAACTAAGACAAAGCTAATGGAAGCTGTCTTCTTTCCAGGTACAACTACATCCAGGGGGTGAAGATGCTTGGCGCATATCTCTATGAAGTTTCCCAACTGAAGGACTAAATTAGACACCTGACCTTCTGGTTTATGGATCTGAAGGGTGGATTTTCTTACAAAATGTCATCAATCACCAAACTTACATGGATCCCATTTTCCACGAACACTCCTCCACCACTGCTTTGGTGGGCAAGAGGGAAGCGTGCATTTCCATTTGATGAAGAACATGTATACCAAAAATACTTCTTTAAATGCTTACTTTAAATTACAAGACTATTCCTTATCTGGTCAGCAGTCCTGAACTGCATCTGGGTCTCCTCTGAATCACTTCAATTTGCTGTATTCATCTACTTTTCCTGTAAAGCAAGAGGAATGGTTTGTTCTCGACAGTTTAAGCAGCCACAGCAGTTGCAGAACTGCCAACCAAATTTAGGGTTCTTATTCCTGGGTATGTCCTGGAAGTAAGTAGTCAGTGACAGATAATGGGGCTAACTGGAATGTGTTCAAACTGTGTTGAGACATCTGTCTTTGCCAACTGAGTGATTTGGAAGAGCACTTTGTCTCTTGCAGTTTGTCTCCTCCTGCCTTCAGGTTTCAATTTACAGTGAATCAGGGTATAACAAATTTCACTGTGGTAACAACTACTGGCCGTTTTTGTAAAGCTGCCTTCATACTACCAAAAAAGAATAATAAATAGTCATGCTATAGTTTGGCTCTTGGTCTCTAAAGATTGAATAATGACTTGGGAGGGGAAAGCAACTTGGAAGGGACACTTCTATGACTATAGAGGCAGATGAACAATATGGCTGCACAGACCTGGGAATATCCTGGGAATCCAAGTATTTATTCCTAGGCTCTGGCTCTATTTACAGCTTGTTGACTTGAAGCAGATGTTGCAAAATCCTGTTCTCCTGAGAGAAAGCAAGCTCAAAATGTTTAATTTTGGTTTTGTAAGCCAGATCATCACACTGTAGCACAGCTGATGATACTGCAAGGGAATGAGTGAGATTTGTGATCTCTCCCTGCTTATGCCTACTTGTTGCAACTACTGACTGATGTACAACTTCAAGCTGCCTTCTGGGTACAATAAACTCCAACACCTTTGTCAAAAAACCAAACCCTCTTAAATGTGTGTTAATTGATTGAGATCACTAACTAGATTGGGATAAATGAACTAGATTGGGATCACTGTTTCTGAATTACCTGACCAGCACTAGCAACCTAAACTAGGTAAGTATTTCAAGTGAAGATGCTTTGCTCTGAGAGCACGGTGCAGTTTGTATCCTGACATGGGTGAACAGCATGTGATGCTTTCCTCCCTTGAGGGGCAGAAGGCAGGAGAGTCTTCTCTATCTGGTTTTCACTGTTGCTTGATCTGGAGACTTAGTAGTGTTGGGGTAGGGAGCCTTCTGGTCTCCTTGAAGTTTCTAAAGCATCTCTGTCATTTTTTGTTCTTTTTAGTTTGCCATTGGAGTTAATGGCTGGACATATCTGGTACCATTAAACTCTGCACTTGCAGCTGGGGTACAGTCAGGCCCATGTCATACACCTGCATCAGTACTTGTGACACCGAGCACCTGCACAACAGTGGTAGTTGGCTGCAAAGTTCTCACCTGACAATGGAATTACTCTGCTAAAACATGCAGGATGCACACAGGACAAGACTGGCATACCAACATATTGGAAGGTCATCTGTATGGTGAGATCAGGGTAACTAGTCCTAGTGTCAATGCATCTTCCTTGGTTCCTGAATGGACACCTTAGACTTCTCTAAATGGAGCAGCTGTTACATAAAAACATGATTATGTTGCTTGTTTTCTATTTACCAACCTGAAAAGCATCAAAACTTGAGAAAATCTGGATCCTGGACTGAGGTATTACTTGTTTCTCATGATGTAAAGAATAAGCTATTTGGGCAGGAGGAAAGCTGTTAGTGTTTATGGATTACGTTCTGTACTATGGTCAGAAAGTATATTTAGTAGTCCTATTGCATTTATAACAAACTTTTTGAGGATCATTTAATTGGCTGAAGCTGTACACTGAAGATACTGCATCAGATCCTACACTTCCTGAGTACAGAGCACGGCAGAGTTGTGAAGGAGGGCCAAAACAGAAGAAAGAGTGTTAAGGAGTCTGTAGAAAAGGCTGAGAAACAGATACTGTTGAATGTAAAGCAGAAATATTTTGGCAGGGGGTAAGTACCAGAATGCTGCGAAAAGGAGGTTAAAATGGTACTTTGGCCTGAGCAAAATGCAGGGGTCTATTTAACCACACAGGAGTAAACTGCTAAAGTACTGAGTACTTCGAGATTCAATGGGACTTCAGATTTCTGTAGATGCATGATTTTAAAGTTGGAAATCAGCAGTATCTGTTCCTTGCTACAGCAGAGCTTGTTTTAGCTGTAACCTCTCTTGTCCCCGTTGAAGGTGACCACAAAAGCAGTAGCACTTGGCCTGACTGAGCAATGCAGGCAGAAAGAACTAATGGTGCCTGTTTATTTCTGTAGCCTGCTGCTTCAGACCTGATTCCTTGAAGACTTCCAGTTGCAGAGAGCTGGTTCACTGCATCCTTTAAATGCTTGTGCACGGTATAAAGAGTTTGTTTAGCCCAAGTTGTTTGAATAACAGCACTACTGTACAACATGGCAACTGCTCATAAAAATCAAAATGCATTAGTGAAGCACAGGTCCTTGTGGCACCGTGTCCTGGGAGGGCAAAGGCTGCTTGGCATTTCGCACACAGAACTTCACAGCATTGCTTTACCTGTTATAGGTAAAGGCTTGGCCAGTCCAGTTAATACACAGCATGAAAGGTTGTAGAATTAATATCCCTCAATAGATACTCATTAAGAGACTTCTAAGTGAACTGACATCACTGCCTGACCAGTCTCTAGCTAGAGGATGGTATCACTGAGAGGAGGGCAAGACTACCGCAGTTTCAGATGGTTCTGGTTAGCCTGGGTAGCTGTTATGTGCCTTTGCTGTGCTAAGTAACTCCTACCCGCTGGTAAGCACTGGAAAAATCTTCCTACTGGTTTTGCAGTTTCTTCCTTATGGCCTGTGCATACAGTCACCATAGTCTGCCTGGGGCAGAGTTACGCCTGCAGCAACTTTACAAATGTGAACAGCTACAAACTCCCACAATCTCTTAGAAAAATCCATGACAGTGCATCTTGATATGTAATATGCACTTAAACGAGCAGCTGGTGTTATTACAAGCTATTATCTCTAAATGAATAAACCATTTAAAATGTAGTTTTTCTTTATTTCTTTATGTTCTGGAAAACAAAAGCATACATATTAAAAACACAGCCCTGATTTTCAACTATGATGCTGTCCATTTTAGGCTTCTAAAGCAAAATGTTTCCTAATTTGAAACTTTCACTTGCAAAGCAGACTTTGGTTTAGCATAATGTGTTTGGATGTTCTAACTAAATCAAAACTGGAAGACCTTCAGCTTTGTGATCTTGACCTTGAAGCAATGTGAAGAGTGGAGATAAGGTAGAGCTAATCTAGATAAAGTATTCCAGTTTGTTCATTCTGTCAAACTGCTAGCTCAAGAACATTACAATTTTTTTCAGTGTTACCGGAACTCATTCATTTAAAATATAATAGATTCATGTGTTAAATATGCATTTACATTATGAGGAGTCAATCTGAATAAAGTGCCTTCCTGATAATTAATAAAGTTATACAGGGAATTTAAATCACTCTTCAGAGAATCTACTTAGGCTACACAGGAAAGTTTAGGGGATAATTTTGAGTCTAGCCCCTTGCTAGCTTGATCCTACCATTTTACATCATGATGTTAGGTTATGACAAGCCCTGAATGCTAAGACATGTTTTTTCTAATATTTTTAAATATTCATCTTTCTATTAATTTTGCATATCCTTAGTGATTCTGAGGTTTCTTGAGGACTGCTTAAGATGCATGCCAATGAAGTAGGCCTGCTAAAACATCAGTATGCAGAGTTCTCCTCCTGCCTGTTCAGGCTTATGTTCTTCTCAATCACAGAGACAGCTCATGGACCTCTGATATTACTGCTGTTTGGACTGAAAAATGCAATAACAAATACAGTTGAGCAGCACCTTTTTTTGTCACTGTTATTGTGCTGTGCTCCCCTTTGGAAAAGCAGCTGTCCTGTAGGCTAACTCAACTAAGATAACATCAGTTCTGGTCACTTTTTGAATGTCACCTACTAAAGGCACAGGAACAGGCAAGGCAGAAGGGCACCTTGGCTGAAACTGAATCTTCTCTTGGAAATAAAGCAAAAAAGGAAGGTCTATGCCCTGTGGAAGCAAGATGAGGTGACATGGGACAAATTCAGAGATGCTGCTTGCTTCTCTAGGGAGAAAATTTATGTAGCCAAAGCTCAGCTGGAGTTGCAGCTGGCCAGAAATGAGGAGGACAATAAAAAGAGTTTTTGTCAAATACATTAATGGCAATAGGCAGTATAGAAACATCATTAGACCATTATAGGGTGAGGATGGTCACCTCACAAACAGGGACAGATGCAAGGCAGAGGTGTTTAATGCTTCCTTTTCCTTTGTCTTTACCATGGATGATGGACCAAGGGGCTATCAGTGCCCTGAGCTGGAGGACTGTGACTGTGAGAGTTATCAACTCCCAGTCAACTCTGAAATTGTGTGAGATCTGCTGCTCCAGTTGGATTCTTATAAATCTATGGAGTCTGATGGGATTCATCCTAGAATCCTCAAAGAGCTGGCTGATGTCATTGCAAAACTCTCTCGATGATTTTTGAGAGGTCTTGGGAATGTGGAGAGGTCCCAGCTGACTGGAAGATGAAACCCAGGAACTACAGGCCTGTCAGTCTCCCTTCAGTGCCTGATAAAGTTATGGAGAAGATTATTCTGGAAGTTATGGAAAAAACACCTGAAAGACATGACTGTCTTTGGTCACAACCAGTACGGCTTCATGAAAGAAAAGTTTTGTTTATCAAACCTGATTTCTTTTTATGACAAGGTAACCCATCTAGTTGATCAAGGGAAGCCAGTTGATGTAATCTCTATGGATTTCAGTAAAGCTTTTGATCCTCCTGGACAAAATGTCCAGCACACAGCTGGATAAACACATCATGTGGTTGGTGAGCAATTGGCTCATGGGTCGAGCACAGAGGGTATTACTGAATGGGGTGACATCAGAGTGGTGACCTGTCACTAGGGGGGTTCCAGAGGGCCCTGTGCTCTTCAACATCTTCATAAATGACTTGGACACAGGACTGGAAGGGATACTAAGCAAGTTTGTAGATTACAGAAAACTCAGAGGAGCTGTTGCCTCCCTCAAAGGCAAGGAGACCCTACAGAGAGACCTTGACAAATCAGAGGACTGAGCAATCACATATGATATGCAAAAACACATGATGTCATTAAGAAAAAGTGCCGAATTCTGCACCTGGGATGGGGCAACCCTGGATGTACATACAGACTGGGGAACGAGATGCTGGAAAGCAGTGCCATGGAAAGAGACCTGGGGGTCCTGGTCAATGGCAAATTGTATATGAGTCAGCAGTGCCCTGGCAGCCAGGAGGGCCAACCATGTCCTGGGGGGCATCAGGCAAAGCATCGTCAGCTGGTCGAGAGAGGGGATTGTCCCGCTCTGCTCTGCACTGGTGTGGCCTCACCTCGAATATTGTGTGCAGTTTTGGGCACCACAATATAAGAAAGATATTAAGCTCTTAAAAAGTGTCCAAAGGAGGGCAACGGAGATGGTGAAGGGCCTTGAGAGGAAGCCGTATGAGGAGTGGCTGAGACCACTTGATCTGTTCAGTCTGGAGAAGAGGAGACTGAGGGGAGACCTCATTGCAGTTACAACGTCCTCGTGAGGGGAAGCTGAGGTTTAGGGACTGATCTCTTCTCTATGGTGACCAGTGACAGGACCCATGGGAATGGCCTGAAGTTGTGTTGGGAGGTTTAGGTTGGATATTAGAAAAGGATTCTTCATCCTGAGGCTCGCTGAACACTGGGACATGCTTCCCAGGGATGTGGTCAAAGCACCATGCCTGCCAAAGTTCAAGAAGTGTTTGGGCAATGCACTCAGGCATATGGTGTGCCTCTTGGGGTGGTCTTGTGCAGGGCCAGCAGTTGGACTTGATGACCCTTGTAGGTCCCTTCCAATTTGACATATTCTATGGGTCTGTGTTCCTGAAGTGTAACTACCTGGTGGTTATCTGTATGTAACGGGCTTGTGGCATCGTAATGTATGTAATGGCAATGTTGTGGTAGTGGAGGGGGGGCTACAGAGGTGGCTTCTCTAAGAAGCTTCCCCTATGTCCAACAGTGTCAATGCCAGCCAGCTCCAGGACAGACCTGCTGCTGACCAAGGCTGAGCACATCAGTGACCATGGTAATGCCCCTGGGACAGAACAGTTAAGAGGGGAAAAAACCTATTATGCAGAAGTAATTGCACCCAGAGAAGAACTGAGTGAGAATATGTGAGTGAAACAGCCCTGAAGACACCAAAGTCAATGAAGAAGGAGGGGCAGGAGGTCCTTCAGGTGCCTGAACTGAGATTCCTCTGTAGCCCGTGGTGAAGACCATGGTGATGCAGGCTGTCCCCTTGCAGCCCATGCAGGATCTCACTCTAGAACAGGTGGATAGCAAAAGGAGGCTGTGACCCTGTGGGAAGCCCACACTGGAGCAGGCTCCTGGCAGGACCTGTGGACCGACCCCCGGCTAGAGCCAGTTTGCTGGCAGGACTCATGACCCTACAGGGGACCATGCTGGAGCAGCACAGCGGGAGGGACTGCACCCCATGGGAGGGACCCACGCTACAGCAGTTCATGCAGAATGGGATGGACTCACATTGGAGAAGTTTGTGGAAGACTGTCTTCTGTGGGAGAAACCTCATGCTGGAGCAAGGAATGGGCTCCTCTCCCTGAGGAGGATGCAGGGGCAGAAACAACATATGATGAACTGACTATAACCCCCATTCCCCATCTTCCTGCACCTCTGGGATACAGTAGGTAGAGAACTGGGGTTAAAGTTAAGCCTGGGCAGGAAGGTGCATTATAGATTTGTTTTATTTCTCATTATCCTACTCTGATTTCATGGGTAATAAACTAAACTAATTTCCTCAAGTCAAATCTGTTTTCCTCATGACAGTATTTGGTGACTGATCCCTCCCTGACCTTACTTATCTCAACAGGTAAGCCTTTCATTATATTTTCTCTCCCCTGTCCAGGTGAGGAATGGAGTGACAAAACAGTTTGGTGGGCACCTGGAATCCAGCCAGGGTCAACCCACCACACTTTTGCAACAGATTTGATCCACAGCACAAAATGCTGAAATATTCGACAGTGATTAATGGTCAGTTATTAGACACTCACAAAAATCTTCTCATAGAGACATTTCTTCTGTGTTAAATGTTGCTTAGGAAACTGTGTGCCTTACAGTTGTCAATCACAGTTCACCAGTCTGTACTGAAGGAGCCTTAATGAAGTTGAAGTGTTCATAAGCAATGTGTATGAATAGTATTTAAGGAAGGACCCTTTGAAGGGTGCTGTTACTGACTATATGTACATATAAATAAAAACATACATAAAAATGCTAAACGTATTCATGTTCAGGTGAATCTTTGGAGGACTATTTCCTTGCTATTTTGGACAGAGTAAGTAAATGGAATTGCAAACATGAGCTATTAATATATGCAAAATTGTAGCCAATTCCTGAATTCCAAGGTAGATGCAAAGATGTATGATGAAATTGAAGATGACATTTCTGAAGTACTTAATGGATCTAATGTTGATGTAGTGAATAATAGAGGAGTCAAGGTTAGACTTGAGAATAAACACTTTATTGCCTTGGACCATTTTAAATCCTAGTAGGGAGAATTCCAAGATGCTGCAGCCTAATTTCCAGAATACTTATTAAATTCTTCCTTAGACTTGCAGAAAGCAGCAATAGAACTAAACTAGCTAAAGTGTTAAAGTAGTACAATGGCTGCAAAAGACTTTTGAAAGCTAGAATGCTGGAAAGTATTTATTTATAAATATGCCTTTGATAAGGTGTTGGTTTAGACTATCTTGCTGTCTTAGTAATGGGTTGACATCTTTTCCATTATCAGCTGTTTAGTGCTGCATTATTAGAAACCTTTTAAATGCAAAAATTATGTTTCTTTTGATGGATTTTTAATAGTACATGCAGAGTACAGAATACCTGGCATTCGCTGCCTCACATACTCTCTACTATTATTGCTGTCCCTGCTCCCCTCTTCCAAGTTTCCCCAATCATTCACATGGCAAAACTAATCCTGCAAGGGGGACCCATGGAGTTTCCTAGGAATATCACCAGGCTTTCACTTTATAAAGTGATAGGTATATGTTGACTGGATTGAGCCTCTTTTTATACAAAGACTGCAGTTTTAATTCTGACACAGAAACTGCTAACAGGTAATGACCTTCAATTTTACTCCGTAGTTGCCACTGCAACAGTTTTCAATTTTTGAAAGTTGGTGTAACAGTGTAATAACACGAAATGGAATGTACGAAGGTAACTTTCAACACCCCCCCCCCCCCCCGCCCCCAAATTCCTGTGTATTAACCTCTTTACTATTTGAGTGAATAGCAACCAGTGAAAATTTGGGCAGAAGAGCAGCTGTATCTACAAATCCACTGAAACATACTACTTTTTAATTTGTGGAAATGCCAGAAGTTAAAGGCATCAGACAAAAGGCACTTGGAAATGGTTCCAGGCATATCTCTTTAGGTTTTTTTATCTTGCTGAACACTTAGCTGGAGGACTCTAGTTGAAAGCTACAAGAATACAATATAAATTCAAAATACAGTATAGTCTGCATGTCATTTTCAGGAATCAGTTGTCAAACAGAGAATTAATAAAACAGAAGGAAAATATTTATTTCTGAACAGCTTTGAGTCTTGTTAGTATTTCCAAAATATCCTGCAGTGTGTTGCCAACCATATCCTAAATTTTTGTACAGGGAGACACAGTGCTGCTTGTGATTATTTTAAGGCAGTTTTAATTCTGATCAGATGGATTTAGAAATAAAAATCAAGAAGGGGGAATACTGCATCAGGAGCTCAGGCATACAGGGGTTACCAATTCTGCTGTCTGGCAAGAGAATTTCAGTATAAAGATGTGAATAAAGATAACTCGAATGTGGAGAAACTTGGGAGAAACACAGGTAGAGAGCAGGCCTCAGGAATGAAATAAAGGGCTTTATGAGAGAGGTACAAGTAAATGTGTAAAGACATGTTCCTAAAGTATGGAGCACTAGAATTCATTAGCTTCTAAGCTTTAGTCTGCTAATGTTCCTTTGCACTGATCTGGAAATGGTATTTAGTGGAATTGGGTTGGTTATGGATTTAAAGTTTGTAGAGCTGCATTTAATTGTTGAAAGTTTTACTTGGAGTTCTCTGACACTCAGAAGTGAAATTTAAATAACTTGAGACCAGTTCAGAAATAATTATAAGTTCACAGGAGTTTTGAGGAAGGGATTTGAGAGATGGGTAATAAAATGTTGGTTTTAACTGTAGATAAGCACAGGCATTGATGGGTAAAATAGAAATACACTAAAAAGTAGCAAACACATCTGAGGTGTTTTTTCCCATGGAAATTTACTGAGCATTAAATTAATAGATAACTGTGCTGTATTACATTTCCCACTCTGTGAAAGTGTTCCTATAGGATATGACAGGTAATTGACTCATCAACATAAAATATTAATAATTAAGATGATACATTCCATTTTCCTAATGTGTTGTAGTTCCACATCTATCTACTTGCAGATATGACACAGATTTACTGGGACACAGCAATCACCTTGAAGCTGTGCTCAGTAACAGCTGATTAGCATTATCTGTTCCAAATGTAAAATAAGTTCAGCTTCTCTGACCTCATTAGAGGGAACTGAGAGTGCCTCAGTAATAAATGCTCCTCTAGCTTCTTCCAATAATTTGATTTATATGGAAGAAAGTTTTAATGACACAATCCCTGCCACTAATAGGCCAACAGTCCTTAAGGATGTAGAAGAAAGATTCTGAAAATAATTAGACTTTGCCCTAAAATTAACAAGGAGGCTTGACCAGGAATTTTTTTTTTTTTTTTTTTTTGAACAGGAAAATATTATTTTTTCCATTGCATACAGTCTGTAATACATCAGTCTTTTCACTCACTTATATTCATAAATATCAACACAGAATTAAGGCTAATGTATCCAGACGTTCTTGGTAACCTGTTCATAAACTTAGATATATGCACCTGTTTGCTTTTGAATTTGAATAACTAGAATCTATGCCCACCAAAAATAATTATCATTCTGGCACACTGTTTATTAGACTTTTCTCCATTGCTGGCTGTAAGTACTTGGGGTGACAAAATAGTAAAGTGGTCTATGAACCTGAGAGACTGCTTTAAGTTTGGATCTAAATCAAAAGAGGAGGATATGGTGAATTCAAATGAAACTTGTTTGCTTAATCATAGAGCAAGGTGGTAAATTTTAATTTCTCACACTTTGCATAAGATTATAACACAAAAAAATACAGATTGCTATTAGTCTGTTCAAAATATAATTTTATCTCTGTTGATAGAAATTAATATGCCATCCTGAGTCCTTTAAATGTATCAAGTTAATCTACAACTCAAAACTAACAAACAGCGAAATGGTATAAATGGCATAAAGGCCTCTTTTGTGGTCTCTGATTAGAGGGAACTGGTTACTCCAGGAAAGGCAGGTATACTGGCAAATGATGCATAAATGTATAAGCTTGGTCTGTTACTCGTTTTTCACAGATATCTCAAAATTCAGAGAGTTTTCAAGATGGCAGGAGCAAAGAGTGACTTAGATCCTACTATTAGCGAATGAAGACACCAAGTACCAAAAAGCCTGCTCCCTAAACCTCTCATTTCAGTACTTGAAATGGCACACGTCACCTGGATAGCATTCATTTATCATTCAGTTTAAAGATCAAAAATTCCCTTTATGTTTTCACAGTGCTCTGAATTTGAGAGCTTGATCCTGCTAAATCTGTTAGCTGGTTTAGGGCCCAATTACGAGTCACAGGAACAAATGAAAACTCCAGATAAGATGACACCATGCTGAGATAATTCAAAAGGAATCAGTCACACTACTTCAGGCTGACACTTTTTTTTTTTTTTTGCTTGAAATGTGGCTCTTTGAAAACTGACTATTTATGAGGGAAAAAAGCACTCTTCTTTTTTTCCTTTTCTTGCAGAGTTTACCTAAAGCTTCAACTGTGTGAGTTGCATTATCTTTTTAATATCCCCATAGAGCATTTTCTCCCCTTCCAGGTAAAAAAGAGCAAGTCTAGGTAGATAAAAGACATGTTTACTTGTGTCTGGGAAGGCTGTACACAGATGAAGGATCCAACATCTCTGACACTTTTGTGTTCAGCAAAGATCACTCACAAGGTGCTAAATGGACAGTTTGGACTCTTTAAATCTACCATGTTTTTTTCTATATGAGTTCTTCACGTAATTACTGCTCTGGAAATGGACGTATGTGCTGCCTCTAGCAATACTTTTAGTAATAACATTTTCTTTACCTCAGTAGTGAATGATCAGATAGGTGAAAGCAGACTTGCTGCAAGTGGAGAAACTAAGGCTGACATTATAAACATATTTGTACTTCTCTAAATGTGACAGAAAACCTGGGTCCATTTCACAATGCCATCATCCTGGGTCCCAATTTTCTTGAGCTAAATTACCTGAGTGTGTGGTTGTGTATGCTCCTCAGGTAGCTTTCTGTTGTGAGAATCTACTTGCCCAGCCATTTTCCCTGTAGGTATCAACATGAAAACAAACTATCCTAAACTCTATAGCCTTAATGAGGGAGGGTACCACAGAAAAGTAAGGGGACATCATAATATGGGTTTTTTTGTTCCTCTTCTGTAGCATAAGATATTGGCTTGTGACATAAGGAATACATTAAAAAATCTAAACAAAAATTTGTGTCCTGATAATGAGACATAGCAAAAGACATAGGTATTGTGGGGTTTTCACATGGATAGAGAAGAAGTGAGAAAAATACTGGGTCTAAATTTTCAGTGTTTCTTTATGGGCAGTTTCTACATAATTGCATGCCATGGATTGAGATTTACAGTTGAACTGGATCTTAAAGGTCTTTTCTGACCTAAATGAGTCTGTCATTAAGGGTACCATCAGCTGTACCACTGACTATGTCTTTCTAGCATATAGGAAACAGACAAAGAATACAATGTGATGCAAAATAAATGAGAAACAGAAGTAATCAGTGTGTCAGACTAGTGAGGTTTCTGATTAAGAGTCAGGTTTTGAAAACCTGGAGTCATTTGGTTAGGCTGCCCAGTAGCATTTTGCTACTACGGAGGGCTTTGGATGATGATCAGTTTGGAATGAGCCTTGGAGGGGAGCTTGGAGAACTGCAGTGGGGACCAGTGTCTGTAGCAATGCATCAGATATGGATCCATGCTATCAGGTGGCTCTGCAAACCAAGGCAGTGAGCTGAGGGCTCCTCTTAATGCTCAACTTGGCAGGGTACGCAAAGCCCAGCTCCTTCTCTCAGAGGTAGGTGATGATAACCTTGTATTTAGTGGCCTGATCAGGAAACCCTCATTAAAAATGGATGAAACTAAAGCCAGTGATAGTGTTGCTCATCTGGAGTGCCAAGGGTCTTGTGGCCCGAGCGTGCGTCCAGGCAATGTGTATCCAAGACGCAATTCCTCCCCCTGCCTTCCCATTTCCCATCTTATAGGAAAGCATGCATAGATTGTTGCAAATGAGGAGAAGATACTTTTCTACCTGGTCAAGCTGTGCTCCTCTTAAAGACTGGTTTCCAGGCAGGAGCACCTGGTGAAACTGTTTCTCTAACAGCTGTTTGTGCATTTGATCTTTCGTAGCTGATGACCTAATTGCATTTTTAAATATTATCATGGGATTTCCCCTGTTTCTCTATTTTAATTCCCAGTAAAACTTAATTCCCTCTGAAGTGCAGTCAGTGATGGGATACAAACTTTATGCATCTTCATGAATTATCTAAAATATTTAACCCAAAACTTCATAATTTAAAGAAGGATTTAGTCAGTTGGAGTGTGGGATTAATGGCTTATATCCAACCAGTGATTTGCAGAACTGTCATTTTCTTAGAAGTTAAGAGCTATATATATAAAAAAAATTGTTCTAAATATTTGGTTTTCTATAATAGTAAAAATGAGAAGCCATCATTGCCTTTTAAGTCATGTCAAGGCACATGCTACTGTTCTGTTGAAAGACCTTTGAATATATGGGAAACTTCTCAGCTTGAAAAGGCTGTAACAAAGACAGTGAAAAATACTTGTCTGCAGGGAGAGTATTTTAAGTCTAAACCCTTGTGAAATGAGTAGGGAACTCTTTTCCAAAGAAGTGGTAATCAAGTTTATAGCAACCCAATCGGGGAGCCTGATCCAGTACTCGTGGATCCACCTCAGCTGTTGGCAAGCTCAGTGCCTTTGTGCAGGTGTTTAATTAGGATGTCCAGATAGGAACTAGTTTTCTAACCAAAGGCGTCAGTCTTGTAGTTATCAGTCTTTCTGTTTTTGTTGAGACGCTGTCACATTTTTCACAAAATTTTCACGACTTGCAGGCCTCAGTTCAATGGACATCTGCTTTGGGCTCTCGAAGCAGGTGCTTTACCCTTGTTATAGTCAGTGGCACTTTGATAGAAGAGATGAGCTACGAAATATCTCACACTCCTCCCCAAGGAGGTCACTGTCACAAAGACTTCGCAATGGTAACATCTGTTGGCATGAGATGCAACACTATTGTGTGTGTATGTATATATTCATACATATAAACAGTGGATTCCCTAATTTTTAAGCTATTTAAAAGCAACTTGAATTTGTCAAGAGAAAACCCTATCTGCTTGCTTTGGCCTTCTCCCAAATGGAAGAAGAAATGGAAAAATAGTCCTAAGCCTTTCTTCAAAGGCTGCAGCTCCTGGGACACGCAGCTGAGATGCAGAAGCCAGCGAAGTGTCAAACTGAGTTAACTTTGTAGTACTCCAGGCGCGTGCCTTGAAGGACACCATGCATGCCGCCACCTCAGTGACTCGTGTCCTTCCTCTGCCAATTCCTGGACCTCACAGAGAGTTGGGAGGAGGCAGTATGAAGAGCTGCATAAACAAAGTACTGCACGGTTAGCGTCAGCTTCACCCTGTGAACTCAAAAAGTCAGTCTCTGATGTGTCTGTTTGGGAATAACTACGAGTTATCGGCTGGATAAAAAAACCTCATCTGCAAGGAGAGCATTAATCACCCCCAAGGGAATACTGATGCTATTTGGCTGAGCTAAGCTATCTGAAGGATATCAAGATCAGAATAACCTCTTGCCATTGTTTCAGTGTGATTAATATCTGAAGATGTTTTTGCTTAATCATTAAGCAAAATGAATTTACAATGTTGCTCTTGGAAAAATAAGATGGGCTCCTATCTTAGCACTTAGTGCAGTGTACTGGAAAAGGTACTGAGTAAGACTTTGTTTCTCTTACCACTTAAAGCCTGCGTGCTTGCAGTTCTGGGTACAGAGAGCTTGCTTCATGAGCCATCAGGCCGTGAGAAGGTTCCATGTTATTGCTGTTCCTTTACAGAGTACCTCAAATGTTTTTGGTCCTGCTCCTGGAAGGTGCTGAGCATCATTGCTCCATAAAGAGGACTGGCCCTTGTCAAGCACTGTGAGATCTCTGGTCTGGGTAAGGGGACCTTTTCTAAACCAATCTCCTTCCACTGACATACCCAGGTATGATGACATTCAGGTAACAACTACTAATTCAGCGTCGTGGGGGTGTCTGTCTCTCTGTCAGCACAACCTCATTTCACTGTCTTACAAGCTCTTGCAGTCGGCAATATTGCTAAAGTTGTGTTCCCAGGTTCTGGTATCAGTTGTGATTATTTTGAAAGGTGGTGGCTGGAAAATACTCTTCCAACTGCAGTGTGAAGTGCGAAGGAGTGAAGAGGTGAAAGGGCTTGTTGCTGCTGCACAAGGAGCAGAAGTAGAAATACCAGTAGGGGAAAGAGATTTGGGGAATTGGTTGAAAGGGTCCCTCCATTCCACACTAATACTTCGAAGATACAGTGGTAAGTTACATTAAGGCTGCATATTGAGAAATGAGAGTAAGCTGCAATAATAACCAGGTGCCACTGACTATGACATTACAGTATAATTTCTGCTTTTCTGCAATACACCTTCAAGAAAAGAAAAATAGCTCTCTAGAGCTAGAGGTAGTTTCTTATAGTGACAGGTAACATTGAAAACCATCAGGTAATTTCTCTGTCAATGAAATACTGCTCCTAACAGCATATTTCTAACATATTTGCTCACTCAAACTTTTTATGGTAATTACTTAAGATACCTTTTTAATTAAGGTAACAATTAAAACGTGCTAATTCTGCTGAAGTGCAAATGAAATAAAGTTGCTTTTGTTTGTACCATCACTTTGTAATCAGCTGAGGGCGCTACCCTGATGTAGTAACAGAAACAAAAACTAGGAGACCATCTCTGTCCTAGATAGCTTACGTTTTCAAAGCACAAGAGAAACAAAGACAGGGGTGCTTTTTTTTTCTCCCTTTATCCTATTTTTAGTTCTGATCTTATTTTCCTTTAATCAGTCTATTTCCTCCTCCTTAAATACTTACTCTATTCCAAAGAGTTGTCCATGCCAACACAGCCAAACTATTTGTTGGTTCTTTAATTTCTTGTAGTTAATAAGCTAGTATCAAAGAGTGTTTTTATTAAGGAGATAAACCTGCCTACATTTAAAAATGCTTCTAAACAATGTTGGCAATGTTTATGATACTTGATAAATGGAATAATGACCGTAAAAAAATAAATCTTTTATATTGTGGACCCTAAACCTTGTTCCAAATTATAGGTTATAAAATAAGGCACAATTAGCAATGAAATAATAAGCTACAAAGTAATAAGAGCTTTTTTCTTTTTCCACAATAGTATAGTTTCTCCGTAGTATTAAGTGATAAAAACCCAAATAGTTGAATGACTGCATTTAGTAGAGCTATTTTTAATCTCACTTGCACTATTGTAATTCAGGAATAACTCCAGTGTGAAATTTTTAAAGTTTGGATAAATGAAGACAGGATTCATGTAAAAATAGTATTATTTTATATAAATGTAAATAAACATTTAATTTCCTCCCAACTTTTATGTTTCATTTGTAAAAAGTAGTTTTTACACACTGATCAAATGAAGAACAAGTACTTAAAAGAAAGAAAGGTCATTGTAAGGCTCCAAGACAGGACCTGGACTTGCCTTTGAAAACTGATGCTTATTACTGAATTTGACCGTAGCAACAGTGGTTCTTTCAAAATGGACAGAGGGCCCTAAGGACAGAAACTTGTACGAGACACAAGCACCTAAAATTTTCTACAAGTTCAGCAGCCTTCTGGTATGGGAGAACTGGCAGCCAGAAGATGGTGAGGCTATCTACACCTAAGTCAGTACAAAGCAAGTACAAGTACTGTACAACCCACAGTTCCTTCCGAAGAACCTTTTTTCCATGAAAAGAGCAAGAGACAACACAGCTGTCTTTCCATGAAGAATCTTTTTATATCGGTGTTTATCTGATTGCAAACCAATGTGCAGAAAATTTTCTTTGGTAAATAGTGAATTACTCCTCCTTCCTGGGAGAAATGCTTCTCCTTAACAGAAATGTATTCTTTCTTTTCCAGTTTTTAAGTCAAAGCAAAATCCCTCTCTTTTGTCTAAGTCCTCCAAAAGGAGGACTGTAAAGCACTAACACTAATCAGCAATGCTGAAGTGCCTTCTGGCACTGGGATTCCAGCTGGGATATTGGACTTCCAGGGAGAAAAGGAGGAGGAAAAGGAGAATGGAAAATTTCTCATGGCTTGATGTATTAGTGATTTGGCCATCCTACTTGGATTATTACATGATAGAGAAGCAGAAATGAGCATCTAAACCAAAAATTAATCTTTAACTTAAAACTATCTCTTTGTTAGCTATAGAACTTATCAGTAAATTGAGATAAAAAAATCCAGTTCTGCAGGTGGAAGAGGAGATCTTTACAGTTCAGGCTCTCATCAGTAGCAATAAAGGCAGCTGCAAAACAAGAGCACAAAGTGATAGGGACTTTCGCAATACCCATTGTCTGTATTACAGCAAAGCAGAACTGATAAACAGGGTTGGCTTGAATAAGGGCATGGCTAGTCATTACCATTCTGCAAAACACCCTTAAGGTGACTTTTATTGCAACACTTTAAGAGCCAACTGCTGGAAGTAGCACTGGGTGTTGCAGTGTCACATACCAGGAAGTGCCAGACCTTACCTATGATTCCCACCAAACGTTTTCTTTGCTGTTACACAGTTTATTGAATTTGATGCTATTTCTTTAACCATCTTCAAATGCAGTCAGCACTGTGAGCTGGTGTTCATCTCCCTGCTGGTATCTGGATCTCTGCAGCTCCTAGTCATTACAACAACAGTGGCTGTAAGTGGTCAGGACTGGACTTGAGAACCGCCACATGAAGACTTATCATCCTGCTCTTCCTCCCCCAGGTGACTCACCTAGTCAGCTGGAGAAGTGACTGACGCTTGATTTGCCTGCTTCCATTAAAGGTATGCCACTTATCAATGAATGTTGTTAAGGAAGTTAAATAACCCTATTTTCTCAGTTAACCTCCTTGACGTGATTGCTTAGAGGGAATGTTCCTTTCAATGGAGTAATGGATTTGGTTAATTAGTTCCTACTGCCATACACATCCTTATCTCCTTCCATGTCAAATGTTCTTTATGTTAACTGCAAACTGGATGAGTTCTGACTTTGTTTTCCTCTATGTTGGTTGCAAAATGTTCAGTTTTCATTGGCAGCCCTGTCCCTGCACACACCTGAAGTGCTGCATCCCAAGGAGGAAAGCGCATAAAGCACACACTTCAGGAGTGACAAGGAGGGCATCAAAACACATTCAGGAACTGCTTCTCATATGTTTATAAGTTTAGTTGATATTTTATCAGAGTCATCCTAGTTAAAAAATCAACTTGGATTTCTTGTTAAATCACTGCCCAAGAACCCTAAGTTTTCTTTTAACAGTGCTTAACTGGATGAGAGGAAGTGAGACACAAAACCTTCTTGAACAAAGGAAGAGAAAGTGTACGACTGACTGCCATGTATTATTTCTAGAAATAGGCATACTACATTTTCCTATAAAGCATCAACTGCTCCTTAAAATGACATAAAATAAAATACAATTGAAACTGAACACTGAAGTCTTTGTTTGACATTCTCTGCAATCCTGGCTTTATTATCCTTTCAAATAATTTTTCCCCTCCTCATAACACAGAGCTATTTTAGCCTTGCCTGAAATCTTTCTACAGCTTTATTAAACTGACTCCCTTTTCCACATAAGCTTTTTTCCAGTTGCGATCCAAACGCTTCTGAGCAGCATTGCCTGTGTATTACTAGTGCATTACCACGAAGTTCCGTCAGCTACTCCCCTCCCTCCCTCAAGCACAGCCAAATGTAGCTGCTACCTCATTTCTTGTTTGAATTATTAATATTTTGTGCACTCTGCTAATCTGTAAGTATATCCTCATGTTCATTTTCCAGACTTTGCCACTGTTCATACTCACTTTTGTTTTTAGGACTATTTTTGTGATATTCTATAAGCTTTTCTTGAAGTTTATCTGTTTCAAAAATATCACAGAATAATTTTAAATATCCCTAGAAGATTTTATTTGTATGCTTTATTTTGTTCTGTTTTTTGTTTTTTTTTTTTTTTCCTTCACAGCATTTTAGCTTCCTTGTTTAATTTTCTTAAACTGTTAGATGCTAATGAAACATAATGAAGACATTTGTCTCTTGTCTGCATCTTTCCAGGTCATTTGCACTTAACCAAGATAAAAAGAAAAAGATACCATCACCTCTGCACACATCCCCTGTACAAGCAGCCATTTTGTGATTCTGATATTAAAAGGTATGTGTTTCTTCAAGTCACCATAAGGTGACTACTACATATATAGAGAGAGATATAGATATATAGATATAGATATATATTCATTCTTTTTAGAGTGTAAATGCATAGAATTCAGCAAAATTGAATATTCAGTTAGAAAGAGGTAAAATCATATTTGATGGAGACACTGATACTTAAATTCATTGCATGAGCTTGGTTACTCTAGCAGTACTCTGTTATGACCTGTGCTATGATCCTCCCTGTTCAAGTGTGGCATAACCAAAATGTCTATTTTGTACATAACTGAACCTGGTGAAGCCTGACTAGTTTTCTACAGTAGGGTTAAATGAGGGTGCATTCAGTGGCCTCTGTTACAAATGTTCCAAACTGAGCTTTGGAAATACAAAGGTAAAAAAAATGAGTGAAATATGTGTGAACCTGAGGCATCCAGCAGGCTTTGTGGTAAATGAAGATAATGGCCCTGAAGTCTCTCTAGATAAACATCTGATTAAAATCCTCACTTGCTGGGATCTCTTGACCTGCCTGTTTGCAATGCTCATGGCAAAACTAGGTTTCATCCCATTTTTGGATGAATGACCACACTGTACAATGCCCATTCCTATCACTCTCTTCTGGAGGCATGATGCCTTGCACTTTTTTGGAGGCCCTCACAAATGTACCTATTGGGGTCCCATCCTCTCCTCAGCTTGTGTGGGAATCAGCTCCCTTCTGCAAGACCCAGCTCACAGGTAGAATACACTCTATCTGTCAAAAGGGCCAGTGTGAAGATAACCTTGCTCTCTTGGAACTCACTGCTGGCTAGAATGAGATCAAGCAACATCACACAAGCAGAGCCATTGCCTGGCACCCCAAAAGCACACAGCAATAAAAAGAGAAGCAAACAGCATAAATGGTCAGCTTTTACTTAATATTGATCAGGGAACCTTGGGCCCCTTTCAGACATGACTTGCAGTGTTTCGGCTCAAGTGCCCTCCTGTATCTACCCCGGTACTGCTCCAGCAAGTGCCAGCATCTTGTCTGTGTCAGGGAAGCTCAGTTCATCAGGGACCAGTTATCACCATCCCAGTATGGTACTCCCAGTCCTCTCTCCTCCATCCTGTGAAGCCTGGGATGTTCTCCTGACCATTTCTGAGATCTACTTCTATTGTCCTCTGTAAAATGCACAGTTGCCAAATATTTGCAGCCACTTGCACAGTCTGAGGCTGGAAGAAATAGCCAGACAGGGGTGTTCAAGTCTGGGGTGCTTGTTGCAGAACTCCTGTTGTTAAGCCTTACCCGCAGAAGTTCAATTCAAAAATTACTGTAACCTAAGCTATCAAAACCTCATCCTCCCTTGTTGCTAAATCCCAGAAGCTGCTTTGATTCTTTTGAAATGTCTTGATTTTTTCCCATGCTGCTTCAAGAATTCCTGTAATAATCCCTTTTGCTTTGGGCCAAATTGCTGCTGCTGTGACTAGTGATGATAATATCTAAAGAGGGTTGTTGTTTAGATCCACCTCTTGGAGGTAGTGTTTACCTTTTTATGGAGAAAAAAATGTGAGAAGAAAATGGTACTTTGATCGTCACTTAAGATTGGGTTTCTTTTCCTCAGCATGTATCAGTGTTTAAAAAATAGTTCTACATTTAAATAATTTAATTAAACACTTAATCTCTCCATCTTAAAAATTACACCCAAATTTAGATTTTCTTCTCTCAGTTAACAAGTCATCTCCACAGCTTTGCAGCTTCACTCTCCTGCAAAGTCAGCATTTGATCTCTTTCAATACCAGTGTTTCCAGTTTCAGGAAATGGACACTGGGGATAACATCTACAGGGCTTCTCAAAGCTTTACTTCATGAAGTGAAGTAAACCTTGCAACCTTGCTCCTAAGGGAAGGCTGGAAAATGGGGCCCATCCTTCATACAGCCAGGATCTCCAGCCAAAAGGAACAATGTTTCCCTCATCTTATTCATCAAGCTTGGGTTTTCAATCTTTCTTCTCTGTCAGGGAAACATAATAGAAATTATTAATATTACCATAGCCTATCACCTTAGCAATGCATCAAAGTTAAGGAATTATGGATGGGCTTGGAACTGCACATTTTGTTACCAGTATAGAATATTTTTTGAATAAAAGTGTTAGGTTTTGACCTTGGAATCCATCCCATCATAGCCCAATACCACAGCTATTCTGAATTTAGCCCAACCAAGTATCTAGCATTCACGTATTACTCTACCAATTTAAGACACTACAGCAACAACTTCAAGGAAACATGGAGGGAAAATTGCAGGAATGAAGAAAAACACACTTTAAAATCTTATGTTTTTTAAATCTTTATTTATCTTGTCAAAAACAAGATGGCAGAGAGGTGCCTTCTGCACTTATCAAGTGTTTCAGTATTGACAATTATTCAAAAACAAAAGCTATTTTTTCAGTATAAGGCTTGTTCTCCCTTATTCATGTTAACTATGGAATGTGCATGAGTTAATTCATTTTTCTCCCTCCCTCTGGCAGCCAGGAGGGCCAATCATGTCCTGGGGGTCATCAGACAAAGCATCGCCAGCTGGTTGAGGGAGGGGATTGCCCTGCTCTGCTCTGCGCTGGCACAGCCTCACCTTGATTATTTTGTTCAGCTTTGGGCACCACAATATGAGAAAGATATTAAGCTGACAGAGAGTGTCCAAAGAAGGGCAGCAAGGATGGTGAAGGACCTCGAGGGGAAACCTTAGGAGGAGTGGCTGAGGGTACTTGGTCTGTTGAGCCTGAAGAAGAGGAGAGTGAGGGGAGGTCTCATTCCTCAGGAGGGAAAATGGAAGAGCAGGCACTGATCTCTTTTCTCTGGTGATCAGTGACCCGAGGGAATGACCTGAAGTTGTGTCAGGGGAGGTTTAAACTGAATATCAGGAAAACGTTCTTCACCCAGAGGGTGGTTGGGCATGGGAACAGGCTCCCCAGGGAAGTGGTCACAGCACCAAGCCTGGCAGAGTTCAGGAACCATCTGGGCAATGCTTTCAGGCATATGGTATGATTCTTGGAGTTATCCAAGAGGACAAGAGGGTACGGGCTTAAGCTCTGTCAGGGGAGGTTTAGGTTGGATATTAGAAAGAAGTTCTTTACAGAGAAAGTGATCAGGCATTGGAATGGCCTGCCCAGAGATGGATTCACAGTCCCCGGAGGTTTTTAAGACGAGGATGGATGTGGCACTGAGTGCCATGATCTAATAATCACAGTGGGGCTGGATCAAGGGTTGGACTTGATGATCTTGGAGGTCTCTTTCCAACCCAGTTAATTCTATGATTCTATGATCCTGTGCTGGGCCCGTAATTGGACTCCATGATCCTTGTGGGTCCCTTCCAGCTCAGGGCATTCTAAGATTCTGGAAATGAAGAAAGAGAGATGAGTCCCGTGGGCTCTTGGTGTTGGGTGCTAGTCTTCCCAGAACATACAATTTGACATTTGTGCCTTGCAAACTGATGCAACAAATGTTCCTTTAGAAAATGTTTCCCCTAATTTACTTATAAAGCAGAAACTGCGAAGCTGCTCACTCTTCAGTCATTTTTCTCAAATTTTTGTTTCAGCAACTTGACTTTGAGTCATTTGAAGGTTTTATGTGAAAAAATATTGCAGGTACCCTTTCTCCTGGATTGAAGAGATTAAATGAGAGTTAATTAGGCTCAGGACTTTGGAATTGTCTATGATTTCTAGCACTGAAAAGAAGTGCAGGATGTCTGTAACATATTGAATTTTATCCTAAACTTTCAGATACCATTCAGCTCAGCCCTGTGTTGCTCCCTAAGGCAGTAATGTCCTCCTCATCCGCTTCAGCTCTGGAGATAGAGATCTTCCAGTACATTGATGCACATCAAGATGATTTCATTGAGGTAGGAACTATATTGCCATGAAATGGTGAGTGCGGAGCTGGTACCCCAGAGGCCTGTGCTGTGTTCTGAAGAAGTGTTTGTCACTAAGGTAGTGGGCAGCATTCCAGGTCTGGCATCAAGAGTGGAACATGAACTTCACAAAGCAAGGCTGCAAGGGGATGGACTGTGCTGAGGACACTAGTGGTGAAAAAGGGATTTGCATGGACTTCCACAAAAGAGATAGTTGTGGGCATCCTTTGAGTGTGTGCAGAGAGAGGTTCCACTGAGCCAAAATGCACTGCATGGTAGACGGCAAGCCAGATAGGATACTTGCTCTCTTGCTTTACATCAGAACTGATTGCTGTAGGTTTGCTCTTGACAAGGAGAGGAGTCTTGGTTCCATGCTGATTTGTGCTTTCATTTTTGTGAGCCCGCTGTGAAAAGGCAGGAACATAATTAGTCCAGTCAGTATCAGTTATGCTTTAAAGCTACAAGCATTTCTGAATCCCTTCGAGGGCCACCAAGGTAGTTTGTACATAATGCAATTCCTACAACGTAAACTAGTCAGCATCTACCTCCTGTTCCACTGGATTTTAAATCCATGGTTGATGATGTGAATGCCTAAGTGTGAGCACCCTTCCTCTTCAGAAAATCAGGGATCTCAACCCTGGGGAAACATCTAAGCAATTCATCTTTATTCTGAAACCTTAGAGTATCTACAACATTGCTGTGATGATACAGAAAGGAAACCATCTTCCAGTGTGAGATTTCTGATGTCAAGGGCAAAACACCACAACATTCTGGGTAATCTAAGTGCATTTTTCTTCCTATGCAGAATCTTAAGGAATGGGTGGCTGTGGAAAGCGACTCTGTTCAACCAGACCTGAGGAAAGAAGTAGTACGAATGATGGTAGTGGCAGCAGACAGACTTGCAGCATTGGGAGCCACTGTCAATTTAGTAAACCTGGGGTCACATCAGGTGCCTGTCTGATTCTTTGATTTAAATCATCATATTTGCATGTGATCTACCTATTGCATTCAGTGCTGTGTATATGTATGTTATGACATTATGGCATTTTTGGTAGCTAGCTATCAATTATCAATAGTCCTGTACCTACATGGTATCTGCTGAAATCAGTCCCTCCCCAGACTGTCCAAGAACATACTTAGAAAACACACAAAGAATCCAAATGCAAATAGATGTTCTCTGCAGCAGGGAGTTTGATACTTTTAACTGGAGAGAAGCAGTCTGCAAAAGTAAAAGGACTGAGTTTTTTACCAGGGCTTGTTTTTACATTCTTCTCACTCGTGACGCACGAGAGATAACGCATTGTTTGTCACCGAAGTCTCTATATGAGTGAGGCAGCTCTTGCACAGAAAATATTGTCAGACAGAAAAGGTTATCTATCTAAGGTATCATCTTTGGTTTTGGGAGCTTCTGGCAAATGATGCGGGCTATTTTCTTAATGATTGCTGGAAAGCAAAAAATAATCTCTGAGAAATTTTTGTCTCTAATTTACTTACCTTACTGTAGCTGGGGGCTCTTTTCTGCCCCAGGCTTTTACATTTCTACTCTAACAGGAATTCAAAAGTTCAATAATAGTGATTCCCTTTTCCTTTTTCTGAGGCTTCTGGGGAGGATTCTGAGAGTCTTAGCACAAGGACCTTATAGTACAGCAACACTTCAATATTTCAGGTTATGTAATTTGATAGCTTTAAAGAAAGCAATTGGGCCATGTAAGAACTCTGTTCTGCACAGAGGTACATTACAGGATTTAGAGCCTTAACAAGCTGTTTTCAAATCAGTCTGACATAGCTGCTGCTGCTTCCTGCCAGCAACACTTTATTTTGTTTCTATATTTGAGGCTATGGGCCTCCTGCTCTCTGTCTGTGGTGAAATCAAACCCCAAATTAATTTGTATGGCTTTTGACTATTTCAGCACCACGACAGACTCTACAGCACACACTGAGCTCTGTCTTCTCCAGTGCTAGGAAGTGAGAGTTTGTAAGAAGGGCATTTTTGACAATAAAACGTTAGAAGAGCTTCATAAAGTCCTTGCAGTATCTAAAGAGGCGGGGAAACAAATTTTAGTTTCTCTGAATAGGTTAGAGAAGGATTCAGTCAAATTTGTGCACTTAATTGAATCCAAGCCCATTAAGTATGTAGAAGTATTTTCAATACTGAGATTTTCAGGGCTTTTTGTATATTTCTTTTCAAAGGGTTTTTTTTCCTTCATTGCTTTTTTTTTTTTTCCTTCATTGCTTTCTCCACAGCTGCCTGATAGCCAGGACCTCCCACTGCCTCCTGTGATTCTTGGGGAACTGGGGAAGGATCCACAAAATCCCACCATATGTTTCTATGGTCATGTGGATGTGCAGCCTGCCAAAAAAGAAGATGGCTGGAACACTGAGCCTTATACACTGACTGAAATCAATGGTGTGTAAAAATCTTAAGGTTTTTTTTCATTATTTGAACACACGACTGAGATTCTGAGTGGGAGGAGGCTTCCCGTATATTTAACCGAAGCATGAGGAATTCTCCGGTGGAAATCTTTCCTAATATTTGATGTGGAGTAGCCTCAGGAGGTTAAAGCTGCTTTATAGAGTTTTCAGGAGAGAATCCATTTCTGCTTAAAAATTCTTATTGGATTTTTGTATCAACCATTATCCTTCCTCAAACCTCCTGCCCTTGCTTCACGCCACTTTAGTAATTCCACCTGCCACGCTGGAGCTAAAGAGCATTGGTGGTGGAAGAATATGAGCTACCCTCCCCCTCCTTAAGGTAATCATCCTTCCACTGCAGTCAGCTGACTGAAGGAGCAGAAATGGCAAGGTCAGCAGATAAGTAAGACCTCAGAAATCCTGATTCCCAGGCCTGTACTATAAACATTAAGTCACCCTTTCTCATCAGCTGGGACCAATTTCAAACAGACTTACTGGAGTAATTCTCCTGTCTCCAGTGTATCCAGTGGGGACTGCTACAGAAGTTTATCACTGCACATGAAACTGAAATCTGCCCCTGTGTATAACTGTACAGTTGAAAAAGAAGTTACATACCTAGATTTGCAGCTTCATACTTCTGCCATGGTATTTATGGTAGGGTTTTTGCTGCTTGTTACCTGGTTTGGTTGATGTGTCCAGAAGTTGCATACTGTGCAAACTTTCCAGGCACGTCTGGTATGAACAAACAGTTCCTGAGGAAAAAAGTCAAGCTCAAAAATTGGCATGCAGCAGAAACCACAGTATGATGTATGTAAAAGGAAGGAGATGAAAAAAAAAGTGCACCAGTCCATCGGGAAGCACCTGAACACTCATCACCTTATCTAAAATGAGTCAGTGAAATCCTGAATCTTTTGACACTTCACTTCACTTCACTTGTTTCACTTCACACATCACTACAGCTTCTCTGGCAACTGGAATTTTCTGATTGCATTGAAGTAATGCTTAAAAACATTCCTCTTTTCTTTTTAAGGAAACCTCTATGGACGTGGAGCAACAGACAATAAGGGACCTGTCTTAGCCTGGATAAATGCCGTGGAAACATTTAGAGCCTTGAAATTAGTAGGTATCAATGAGGACTTCATTATTATTGTTTATTATTATTGTTATTATTATTTATTTGTTATTACTATTTATTATATTTCTGGAGGGATGTCTTTGTATTTATTCCTGTGAGTTAGATGATACATTTTTGATCCAACAGAGTGCATACATTTTGAAATATTAGCTTATTTCTACTGCATCGTTTAGGCAACTGGGTCTCACTCCAGTAAGAATTTGTCCTTAAGCACTTCTATTTTGAACAATCTGTATGCAGTGTAAATACAGTATTGCTGCCATTGCCCAGCAGAGGAAAACCCATGGGGAAGCATTCAATATGTATTGCATACATTACACAGCTTTGATACCCTATTCTCTTGAGAGCTTTTAAAATGGTAAAATAAAGATATTACAGAATGTTCATGAAGACTCCTCTCTGCTGTTACGTTCTGCTGATCCTTGGTTTTGTCTGCCTACTTTTGAAGATACCTTCATTTTATGTGTCTGTATGAAGAGAATAATTATCTAAAAATGCTCCTACATAAGGGGCTGTTATGTCACCAATAGATTAGGTTTATCAAAGCAAATGCTTTGAATGGATGCATTAACAAAGTACAAATACAATCACTCAGAGACTGACATATCTTAAGGTCAAACATTTGCCTATATTACTACAATGACCAGTATAGTCATCTTCAAATCATTTAATAATTTGGTTTAGTTGTATCCCCAATACAAAGCTAAACCAATATATATTCTAAACTAATAACTTGGTTAACTAGCATCCTTTAAGGTGAATTTGCACTACATATTCTTTTAGAGTGCTGAGGAACAGTTTTGTGCCATTTTTAGGATTTTGTGGCACAAATTGATCATTAAGTCTTGATTTTTTTTAAAGTCCTCTTGCAAGCTTCTTGAAAGCACGTTTTTCTTGCATCTATAGTACTGAATAGACCTTGATGTCTCTTAAGTGATAGTAAACACACATGTTACATGCCTAAAGAGCAGTTGTTGTAAGTAAATATGGCTGTGGGTCTGACTTCATTCATCTTTCCAGTTTTTCAAATTACTATATAGCTAGTTTTACATTTTAACAAGCAAGCAAAAAGAAATCTTTGTCTTTTAAAGCCCTTCTAGAAAACAGCACAGGCCATCAAACAATATTCATGAACAGTTTGTTTCTAAAATTTTTGTGGCTGGTCGATGAACTGTCGGTGACACAAGTTCATTTTATTTTACACATTTCTTCTTGCCTTTAATCTGAGCATTGAATCAAAAGAGAAAACATCTTAAAACCTGTAATGAGAAAGTGAATTGTAACAGGAAACTAAGTTGAAATTTATATCCCCTATGGGATGTGTCAGCATTTCCAGCTCCCACTATTCCATAATAAAGGTTCTCCTAATTACTCTTGGAAATGCATCCTTATCAACCAGCAGGCACGCAAATTCATGAGTGCTAAAACAACAGTTATAGTAGAATCAGTGGCAACATTTTTATCACCCTATAAATCTGGTGATAGACAACACACTGGGAAAACCACAGCCAGTGGTTCCTGCATGGGCAGTAAGAGTGGAAACACAAGAGAAAGGAAATATTCAGTGAAAATGTAACTGCTATTACACAGTTAGAATTTCCAAAGCCACTAGATTATTGAATAGCCCTGAGAGAAAGCCCATTTAATGAGACATTCTAGAAAATTTTCTGAAAAAACACACAAAAAAGATATCACTTACTCTTCCTCAAAAACAAAAAGTAGATAAAAATATGGGGAAAAGAACAAGTTTTTGTGAGAACCTAAATGTGTCTGTCACCAGATGTTTCTACTGAAGCAAGATATATATCCTACATCCTTCTTTTCCTAACACAAGGTTACATCAAGACAGTCTGCTCCTATTTTAAAGCACTTTTTTTATTATTTTTTATTTTTTATTTTTATTTTTGAAAATGCTTGTTTCTTATCCAGACTTTTCTAACATTAATTTAGGCTATGCCAGTGAACTTCAAGTTTGTAATTGAAGGCATGGAAGAAGCAGGGTCCTTGGGGCTAGAAAACTTACTTGAAGAAGAAAAACAGCACTTTTTCTCTGATATTGATTACACTGTAATTTCGGACAACCTCTGGCTCAGCAACAAGAAGCCTGCCCTTACGTATGGGAGTCGGGGCAATGCCTGCTTCTCTGTGGAGGTAAAGGACACAGGTTCATTTGAACTGAGCCTCTGATAGGGAGCAGTGATGTAGCTGTAATTACATCTACATGTAGAGAATGACTGAGGGAAAGCTTAATATTTACAATTACAGAGCTTTCTTCTGCATCCTTTTTGGCTTCTACGGATTTCCCCCCTCATTTCAGTTCAATTAGCCTTATTTACTTCCATTAACTTCTCTTCAATCATAATTTCTCCACTTACCTATCTTCCCATGATCCCTTTCCTATTCCATTACTCTTCTGCCACTCTTCCAGTCTCTTCTCATCCTCCTCTCTGCACATCAACTCAGTTCTCTTGCAGCATCATCCCTACACCCCGCCTCCAAGTCTCTCCAAAACTATTCCTTCTGCTGCTCTGCCCTTTTGCAGCAGATACTGCTCAGTGCAATGAATCTGCCTAAAGGAAATCAGTTTATTTGGATGTCTGGGTTTAAAAACCACACAAGATTTTTGTAACCATTGACAGGAGTGAATAAAAGTGCACTGTAGCCAACATGCTATATTTAGCAGCCAATGTGAGCTACTGTAAAATAAGGAGCAGAAATTTCTCATCTGGAAATGCTTCCTGATGAAGCATAAAAGGAATTCAGAGAGAAGATTAAAGAACTTGAGAACTAAAGGAAAATCTGTATTAACCTTTACGCCTGAAAAAGAATTAATCTTTTTTTTAACCAAAAGAGCCTTGGCAGCCTTGATTCAATTCTTCTAAATCTTGGTTAAGAAAAATGATGCTATTAAAACATCAGAAATGATCTCTGGCTGCTACTAGACAGTTGGCTGTAATGAGGTTTTGAGAAGAATAAACAAGTTTGTTACAGGAAAATATTTTATGATAAAGCCAGGTATGAAAATATGTCTGGAAAAAACTCATTAAATAACCCAAATGCATCTATTCTAAAGCCATATGATTCAAAAGACCTATAAATTTTTATTTGTTGCAATTTGGAATTAAGGTTGGACATATATTTCTAATATAAAACAAGTAAGATACATTCTTGCCTTTGTTATGAAGATTTTGCATTAAATAAAAAGGATAGACAACTTGAAGAATTTATTCTCCAACATTAGAAACAGTAATATGCAAATGTTTCACTTATGATGTATTTAGTCTTACTGAAGCAAAAGAGGGAATACAAGGGAACCTTTACGATTGGGCACTTGATGGCTCCCCAGAGAAGGCACCCCAGGGAAGTGGTCACAGCACCAAGCCTGACAGAGTTCAAGAAGCATTTGGATGATGCTCTCAGGCACAGGGCGTGATTCTTGGGGATAGTCCTGGGCAGGGCTAAGGGTTGGACTTGATGATTCTTGTGGGTCCTTCCAACTCAGCATATTCTGTGATTCCATGAAATGTGTAAGTGCTACAGACAGCTGAAGTTCTCTCTCTAGTGGTTGACAGAGACCCATTTCGCTTTACCAAAGTGTATTGTTCCTGACACGATGTTTTCCCTTTATAAATAGAAACAAATAATCGTTTATATTCATTTGTGGTCTCATTTAAAAACTGAAACTGCCAGTCGCAGTGGACAACAAACACTCACAGAGGAATAAGGTGGTGAGTGTTTACATGTAACTGGTGTTTTTGATACAGGTTGAATGTGGCAGCAAGGACCTTCACTCTGGAACTTTTGGAGGCATCATTCACGAGCCACTGATGGATCTGATAGCTCTGCTAGGTAATAACACACATCACTGCTTGGGAGTAACTGGGGAGCAGTGGCTAAGAATCAGCCTAACAAAGATCAGTACCGTGTTTAATTGATCTGAATAAGGCGAGTCTGATTAAAGGAAGATTTCCAAACCTCAGCATAGCCATGGTGACAGCAGCTGAGGAAGGGAATGCCCCCAATAAGGCCAGGACTTCAGACATGTAAAGCTGATGTCAGTCAGGTGTCGATTAAGAACATATAAGGATTGCTGGAAACTTTAATGCATACACACATAACGAAACCTGGCTTTCTAATGCTAATTTGTGTCTTGGGATGATGTTTTCATGTCAGAAGCTGGGCTGATGTACCACACACTACACACAAACAGCAGCTCAATAGTTTTCTTAATAAATACGAAAATATATCAAGTCTGATGGATGCAAACAATTGTCAGTTGTTAGGCTTGCTAATCTGGTAAAGAGTTAGGTAGAAGCAAAAAGGTGTTATGGTTGCTAAATGGAAAAAATAGGTTCCACTTGTACTGATATCTCTATCTTATTTTGTAGACAGCCTTGTGGATCCCACAGGTCATATTATGATCCCTGGAATCTATGACAGTGTTGCTGCCCTGACAGAGGAGGAGAGGAAATTATATGAATCGATTGAATTTGATCTAGAAGAACATAAAAATAATAGTGGTGTGAAAAAATTCCTCTTTGGCACCAAGGTAACAAAATATCTGTGTAAATACTATGCAGAAGGAATTTAAATCACTCATTTTTAGCATTTATGTATAAAGCCAAACCGAAAGATATTTTCAGTCAATGGCAAACTCAAAATAAAATAAAGGAGCACTGAGAAGTAGAAAGTAAATAAAATTAGTCTGCCAAAGATGTAAGGCACTGCATCTGGGGAAAGGGATATGAAATATGAATAATCAATGAAAAGGAATAATGCAAAACTAACAGTATTGCTCTCCCTTCATTGCCTATCCCTTTTCTCACCCCAAGCCTAACCAGCCAAATAAAATAAGAATTAAAATGTCTGTATTTAGCTTAAATGGTAGGAAAGAAGTTGTATTCAGTTCTCAAAAATGGAAGGCAGCTTGAGGCAGATATGTTTTGCATGGGGTTTATTTGTTTAATGCAGGTTTTGGTGTCTGCCAAAAAAAAGCATCCAAAGCTATAAGCCTCTCCTTACCAGCAAATTAAAAATTACATTCTAAATAAAAAACAGCAGGTAACGGCTGGCTTGGAAACATCTCTGTGCAAGAGTGGGAGCTGGGGGAAAGGAGTGATTCATTTTTTTATCACTAACATAATTATACTGGTATAAGATGTACTAACATGGATGCTTTTATTTCCATGATAAAGCTTCCACACTAGCTAAAGCTAGACTGTAATAACCAGTAATATGAAAGCAGAATGTAGCTACACTGAGTTTTGATGCTTTACCTATATGAGGATGAAGTGGTTCAAATTTTATGTGTAGATAAAGATCTAGTCTCAAAACAGGAGTAGAAGGAAAGCAGAACCTTGAGGTTCTGCATGAAGATCAGTTAATAATTTATATATTTCTCCTATCTTCCTTAGAATAATAATTTGCTTTCCCCTGTCCATCTTCTCCAGAAAAACTTGATTACTGAAAATTATCATCTTACCTATGGTATTATTTAATGTTCCTTAGTAGAATTTCTTCACTGATATCATCTGGGAGAGGTCTGGCTGAACGGTTTTTCCCATGCTTAGTTCTGGGATAAACAAATAGATCAGAACTCACTCTGATTCTACTTTGCACTAGAAAAATCTACCATCAAGATACTTTAGGACAATGCTCCATTTCTCTAATTTGGCATGAAAAATTGTTATCATCTGAATCTTTCTATGACTCAAAGAAATAGTAGTTTTTTAAAATGAAAATATATGTGTATGGGTTTAAATTAAAAATCAAACATCTTTAAAATACAGAGGTCTCCAAATACAAATTTTAGGATGGCAAAAGCTTGTTTCTTCATGCTACTTTATATAAATTGTGAATGGCTCAGTGTCATCCCTTATATTTTCAACTAAAATTTTTTTGAAGGAAGAAATACTTCTACATCTGTGGCGTTACCCTTCTCTCTCTATTCATGGGATCGAAGGAGCTTTTCATGAACCAGGAATTAAAACGGTCATTCCAGCAAAAGTAATCGGCAAATTCTCAATTCGTCAGGTCCCCCACATGGACCTTTCGGTTGTGAAACAACAGGTAAGAGACAAACCTTTTCTTTGGCCTCTCTTGTATAAACTGAGTCCTTCTTAGCACCTCACAAATTTAGACTTGTAGTAAACTGAATGTTTCTAGCACTGATTTGTTTCCAAGGGAAATGGGAATGTGGGTATAAACTGGAGTTACAGGAAGATAGCGTCTGACTGCAAAATGTTTTCTCGGCAGGTGGTGGAACACTTGGAGGGTGTCTTTTCCAAGAGGAACAGTCCAAACAAACTGAAAGTATCCATGCCTTTGGGTGCAAAGCCCTGGCTTGCTGATGTTAATGATCTATCCTATAAAGCAGCAAGAAGGGCAATAAAAACAGGTGTGTTCCTTCTTTTTTTTTCAGTTCTTAATGTGTCTGCAGGTGTGCAGGGGAATTTGCTCATCAACAGAGAAAAAGAGGTTTCCCAATTCAGTGCTACAGCCACTTACCCCTATAATCTCATTGATTTTGATAAAACAACTCAGCAACATCTTTCAAACCTTGCTAAATTGGGTTATGTTTATTAGGAGTAGCCAAAAGACCTCATTTACTTATTTTTGTGCTGATATGAAACCAGAAATCAGTTGGCTACACACTCAAAACCATTTCTACTTAGAAGCTCTTGGTATCAGCTATCTGCTTAAATATATGGAAACAGAAAAAAAAGCACTTTGATTTCACTTAATCATTATTTCATTCTTCCCACGTATTTCAGTTTTTGGAGAAGACCCAGATTTTATTCGTGATGGTTCAACAATTCCTGTTGCCAGAATGTTCCAGACCATAACGCAGAAAAGTGTGATGATGCTTCCAATTGGAGCAGCTGATGATGGGGAGCACTCTCAGAATGAGAAAATAAGCAGGTTTCTTTTATTTATCTGTTTGTGTTGTTAGAGAAGGGAGGAGAACTGAAGTCCCTTGGTACCCACAAATGACCATGGCTGGATGGGAAGCTTTGCTGTGCATTTGACAGTTCAAAACTACTGTCTCCAGCAAACTTTTTGCTATGCTAAGCAGAAAGCAAAATTCCCAATCTATCGTATATGCTATATGCTATATGCTTTTCATTGAGTGTCTACACAGTCTTTAAATACATCACATTGGCAATTTTCATTTCCCTTGCAACGAAATTTGCCTCTAGTCTGAAAGATGGTGATGTAGTCAGGCACTCTTCTGTCACAGCATCCATTTTGAAGCTTGCAAGTCATAGATATGCAGGCTCATGGCTATGTAAAGATTTTGATGGTTTTCTGTATAAACAGCTATCAAGATACATTTATGTTTCAGGGACCAAAACTAGTGTAATTATATAAAAAATAGTTTAAAGTGGCACAAATAGCCACTTGTGCTCATTCTTCAAGGTACTATGGCAAGACACTATTCAATGTGTTGCCTGAACGCTTGTGCAGCTTCCAAGTCTGCTCATGCTGAACTCCAGAAACTGGAGAATACTGCAATAATTCTCAAATTGCTTTCTGTTTCCCCTCATTACAGCCTCAACACTTATAGCTGCAGACAATAGAAATTTGGGGATGTAACACTGGAAAAATTTTCTGAAGTGAATCCTTTAGAAGAGTACCAAATTGAAGGATGTCCATCATTTCTGTGCACTGGGTCCTTTTTTGGGGTTAGCAATCTTGCAAATTCCTCTGAAGACTCTAAAAACTTCACTAGATTATGTTGCTAATTCCAAGAGCAGAACAGCCTGACAGGACTTCATTGTCTTTTTTTCCTTCTTCACAGACACAACTATATTGAAGGAACCAAATTGTTTGCAGCCTTTTTCCTGGAGATATCAAAGCTACATCAGCACTTACATGAAAATTCACACACAGAGACTAACAACTGATACAGCACAACAAGAAAATCAGCAAAGCACGTTTTTAGTCCTTAACTTTCCAACTTCCTGATCTGGAAAAATATAAATTACATATTCAGTGGGTAAGAATTAGTGGGGGAAAAAAAAAATGCCATGCTATTACTTGGTAAAGTACCAAATGGCATGCATCTGTGATATGGTCAAGCAAGTGATCTTATCCCTAATACTGTAAAATAGGGTTAGGGATAATTCATTCTTGCTGAATGGAAGATATTACCTTTTAGTTTCAAAATTCAGGATAAAGGGAATTTTTACGTCTACTTTATTAAAATTACTTTATTTCTGTTTTGTAGTGTCACCATCTTCATGCTGCCTAGCTCATATTCCAGTTTCTGAACATAAGCAATACACAACACTGTCGTTTCCTCCTAACTATATACAAAATTTCATTTATGTAATTTTTTGAAGAAAGATCCACTACCCAATTAATCTTATCTCTGTCTTTCACAGAAGGTTTTCAATAGGAAATGAAATACAATTAGCTTATGGATTTTGATGTGAAAACTTGCCTATTAGTATCTATTTATGGGTATAATCACTGAGGTTACTAGAACTGCAATAGTAAATAAACATTTCCAGGTCTGGATTCTGCCTTTCCTCTCATCCAAATCTCCTCTTACTTTGCTGTGAGTAGTTTTAAGAATCACTAAATAATGCTTCCTTCACGGATTTTCTATTTGTACAGTAGAAAAAAGTTTTTGTAATCATCTGTTCTGGTAAAGTCTGTCCTCAGAAGGGTGTTTTTCTACGCAGTTAGCAATTGTTTGTTGTTAATTATTTTTAAAGCATCAGTTTACATTGATGATTAAACCAAATGCAACCAATTTTGAAATAGAAACACTATCTGAGAGCTCTGTTTGCTGTTTAGGCAAAACATCCATCACAAAGAACCCAATTAAAATCTAGGTTTTTTTAACTTTAAAATGTGATTTTTACTCTGATGTAATTAATTCACACACATGCAAACCAACTGAACCACTAGTGTTATCCCTACTGTTAAAACAAATGACATTATTAAATTACAGAAAGTAGTTGGGATCTTTCCTTTCTCTCCTGCTACCTCCTTGCCAAAACCTGCAAGAATAAAGATGAGGATGTGTAATCTGTAGAAGGGAATATTGTACTGCATATAACTTATATGAATAGATAATGTGGGAAGTTATTAGGACAAAAGCTTTGGCTGAATTAAAAAACATAAATAAATAAATTAGCTTTTGATTTTCAGTAGCTCCCATGAAATTCCTAGGCAGTGTGCATAGAAGTAGCTGGCCTTTTAAGAGATCTGGGAACAGTTATAATCCAGGATGCTTAGGTTTCAAATCACATTCTCAATAAACACCCATTTTCAGATCTACCCAGGGCTGTGAGACTCACAGTTCAGCTGTAAGAGCTGATTATGGATGTTGGCTGCTGGCCATGTTCAAGGGGAAGAGAAGGACTCTGCTCACTGCAGTGTAACTTTTGGTGCTCACGTCACAAGAGAAGACTCCAAGACAAGGACCAAAAGCCCAAAGATTAGAAGATTCTGGTTTGCGCATCATCAACTAGTAGAACAAGTCTTTTGCAGTCTCTCAGTTCCCTTCACCTGTTGAAATCATTTTAGGAACCAGCACCGTAACAAATGTTGCAGAGATGAGTACTCCAGTGTCTGCAAAGGACTCAGGGCAGATTGGTGCGTGCTTGAAAGCTATCACATCACAGAGGTACATGAGTGAATTTTGCTGAAGTATTTGAAGACGTACCACTGACATAAAACGTTGCAATTTCTGGATTTGCAGTGGCTTTACAAATAAACTTCAAATATCATTGAAAGAAACTGCTGCTCCTAAATATGACACTTGGGCAGAAGAGTAGAAAGCTTGGTGAGATGGAGGTGGCAGATTTCTCCATGAAAGAGGTATGCAGACTGTGGTTCTAGGAATATAACTGCTCTGAAATATCACTACAATATATGCTGTCTACATGTTCTACAACATTACAAAGCACAACTGAAGTTGGGATTATATATCTTCTACGGTTGCTCTTTGGAATGCCAAACAGAATATAGTCAACAAAGACAGCATCATTTTATAAGCACAGATAGCATCAGAACAGTGCACTGAAATAAGGCTGTGCTCTAAAATAGCCACTTACTGTCAAGTTAAAACTGTGTGTGTGAAGCAGTGGGACCGATGAATTAAGCAGACAATCTCTGTGCCTCCTTCAGTCCCAGAGGAGATAAATAGCAGAAAATTTCTCCTGGCTATGACAGAAAGCACTGGGGAAGCCACTCCTGCCCACGGGGGGATCCAGAGCTACTAATGCCCTCTCAGATCAAGAACGAGTATCTACCTTGTCTTTTCCTTTTTTTAATAGATTGTGCAGCATCTCATCAGCCTTTTGGGGGAAAAAAAAAAAAAGTGTGCATTTTTCTAAGGTCTGCGTTGTTACACAACATTTCTAGCAATGTTACTTCTTGGTTGCATTAACTGCTGTTTGTTGCCACAGTGAATTAAACTCCCCAATAATAGTGTTTGTTAGATACATGATTAAAGTTCACTTCCCTTGTTAGCCTTATTATAGATATGCCATATCCCTTGTCAGACAACATTAGACAGTCTCAAATCCTAACCACCCAAGTACAGAAATGGTATGTATACTTTGTACTTTGCATATAGGTAGCTATATGTATATACATGTACACTTGCAACACCTAATCCAGTCAATGACTTGAAAAAAAAAATAAAATCTTGTTCATTCTGATTCAGGTTTTTTTCTTACTAAGGATTGAATAAGGGGAAAACAACTTTGTGGAGATGTCCAACAGCAGCATCTGTATCTTTGACAGCTTAACAGAGATATCAAGACTTGATCATAAAAGGGTTTGGATTGGAAGGGTCCTTAAAGATCATAGAATCATAGAATAGTTTGGGCTGGAAGAGACCTGTGAAAGCCATCCAATCCAAGCCCTCTGCAATGAGCAGGATCAACTAGATCAGTTTGTTCAGTGCTCTCTCCAAGCTGACCTTAAATGTGTCCAGGGATGGGGCAACCACCACTTCTGCGGGCAACCTGGGCCAGCGTTTCATAGTAAAAAAATTTGTTCATATATCTAAACCTACACTTTTTAAGTTTAAAATCATTACCCCTTCTGCCCTATTGCAACAGGCCCTGCTAAAATGTTTGTCCCCCATCTTTTGAATAGGTCCCCTTTAAGTACTGGAAGGCTGATACAAGGTTTCCCCAGAGCCTTCCCTTCCCCAGGCTGAAGAACCCAAACTTTCTCTGCCTGTCTTTGCAGGAGAGGTGCTCCATCCCTCTGATCAGCTTGGTGGCCCTCCTCTGGACTCATTCTAAGAGGTCCTTGTCTTTCTTGTCATTAGGACCCCAGATGGGGAGGGGGTCTCATGAGGGCAGAATAGAGGGGGAGAATTATGTCCCTTGACCTGCTGTCCACGCTGCTTTTGATGCAGCCACCATTCTGCATTGCAGGGGTACACTGTTGGCTCATGCCCAGCTTTTCATCCAACCGAAAACCCCTAAGTCCTTCTCTGCGGGGCTACTCTCAGTGAATTATGATTATTAGCAAGCCTAATGACACCGGGGATGTCCCAAAGGATCTGAGAAATACATCTCTAGGATGGCAGACACCACTCAGGTCCTGTGTGAACACTGCCAGCGGAGTAGCAGTCAGCCAAATGTTGCAGAGAACATCTAATAGCACGAAGTGCCTACATACAGCTGGTCAAGGTCTGCCTGTCTCCCTAGTACATTGTCCCAGGTCTTCCCTTTTTTTAGGCTGTAGGGAATTGAATGTTCAAAAGTGGGATAATATTTTCCTACTGATTATTAATGTGAAAGAATAAATTAGAATACTTTTATTTCCACTTAAAATCAGTGGGCTTGAGTGTGAAAGTTGCTTTTTATATTAGATAAATACAGCTTTTAATCCTTAAGTAATGTTTCAGAAAAGAAGAGTAAAACCATGGAGAATAAGATGCTGAAAATATGAGCAGAAGGCATAGAGAGTTGAGCAGCCCTCCTGAAGACTGAAAACTAATCAGGTCATGTTGTGAGTTTGCTCTGGGCCAATTTTCTCTCACCGCCCCCC
>NW_020955329.1:233770-241676 GCF_003031625.1 Empidonax traillii
GTCCCTTTTCCTTTCCGGAGCTACATGTCTTTTAAATAATTTTGCAGCACTTGAAAGTTCTTCTTCTATTATCTCTAGGACAACAGCTCTGATTTGTCGCAGCTGGAACTTTCTCTCTCTCTCTCTTCTATGTCGACCTCAGGGCTGGACTTACCCCCTTCTGGACTAAGACTGGAGGTTGGGGGTTTACCCAGGCCCTGTGGGGTCTTCCATGGACTGCAAGGGGACACTTGTCTATCACGGTCTTCCCACAGTTGCAGGGGATAATGGCTTTTGAGTCCACCCCTGTTTCTTGTGGGGTCCCTCCTCATGAGAGACAGTCCTTGATGGACCTCTCTGGTTCTTCCATTCTCTGCTGTCCCTTAGGGTCGCAAATTCAGCTGCATCAGCATGGATCCCTCACTGGGATCACAAGATCCTACCCAAGCTGACTTGCTCTAGCATAGGTCTCTCTCTTCATGGGCCACAGATCTCCAGCAGGACTCTGTTTCATTTTAGGCCTCCCCCGGAGTCACATCTTCATGCACTCCTGTGCCCCAACGTGGGCTCCCTCATGAACTGCAGAGCAGAGTCTCTGCTCCCCAACAATCTTCTATAGGTGGCAGGGATTTTTAGTTTTCAGTCTCTTCTCTGCTGAAGGGAGAGAGAGACAGAGGGGAAGAGAAGGAGTTCCCCCCACTTCGGGCTTCTCTTCTCTCTCCTGCAGCTGCCAGCTTTGACCTTGGAGGTTCCATTATCTCTCTGCCTGGAATTCCTTCTGCATCAGTCTTGTCCAGGCAGCCTTTCATTAGAGTTTATCCTCTACTCTTTTACAGGAAAGAAGGGGGCCTGGCCCCTCTCACCCAGGTCAGACTTGGCCCAGGGTGGGGGCACACACCGGGGCCCAACAGGCCCAGCTGCTACACTGGCTCTTCCATTTTCTTCTGCACAACAACCCTTCTCTTTTGTTTTCTTAAAGTATGTAATTGGCAGAGACGTTACCAAAACTTTTGATTGGCTTTGCTCCAGAAATTCATCTGCAAAAAACTATTTTCAGCCCCGGGAGAAGGCTGATCAGTAAACCCACGACATCTGCTTAGCCTGTGAAAGTGGAAGATTAGGCTTACTCATGTAGTTATGGTTTTCCTTTTCAGTAACATTACTCCCAAGAAGCTTGACTTTGACTCCTGGTAGTTATTCTTTTCAGAAGACAGAATTTAGCTTGTTTCACAAAATGTAATAAAATGCCTTGCTAGTTAAGGATGTTCATAGTTCATGTTTAGACAGTGATGATTGTGCAACTGTGCTTTTACCATTGACCAGTTGGACACAGGGGCTCGTGCCACAGTGGCTGGTGCCAGTGAGGACCCACGAGTTCCCTTGCTTTGGCTGGAAAATTCCACCTGCAAGTAACTTGTAAAGTTAAATACTGATGCATGAAAAATGTCCTGAACACAACCTTCTCATTTCATAGATCCTGATTGGTCTCCCTGACTCATGTCTGTGTGGCTCACCACTGGGTCCATGGGGTGGCTGTGTGTGCAAAACTCAAATATGGGTAAGTATATGTAATTGTGTGCCCTTGTTCTCACCCACTTCTGGGAACAGTCCTCTCTGCTAATCACAACAGTCACTGTCACCTAATTTACACCATGGGATTTTCTAAGACCTTAAAAAAACTTTTGCAGTTTCTTACCCTTTCTCCTTTCCACTTGCTTTCTGAAATAAATTTTTTTTTTTTAGAAGACTTCTTTTCTAGGAAGGTGGTGACTATGGAACTGGTCAAAACTAAACAAAAGTGGTACTTTGCCTATACTTATTGTCCCAAGGTGAAGCTTAATCGATTTTCAAATTTATAGCTTGTATCATATAATATCTAGAGTTGGGAGGAACTCTTAAGGATCATAAAGTCCAACTCCCTGTACATCTGTATTTTGAGATGCAGAAACAAAATGCTCTTTAAGAGGTATGACACTAAAAAATATTTTAAACAAATATATGAATAGAAAAATACGAAAAGTTTCATGTTAACAGGCTGTGTATTTGTCTACTTAGCTCTACTGCCAAATATTTCAGTGACCTTCTCACTTGCATTCTTCATAATTATGTATAAAGAACACCTCCATGTGCAGGCAATATCAAAAAATATGTAGCAAATGTTTTTCTGTGATACTGCTGTACGTGGGGTTCTGCAAGGCTCCATCTTGGGCCCTGTGCTCTTCCAGCACCTTCATAAATGACTTGGAAGGGATACTAAGCAAGCGTGCAGATGATACAAAACTGGGAGGAGCTGTTGCCTCCCTCGAAGGCAGGGAGGCCCTGCAGAGAGACCTTGACAAATAAAGAGGACTGGGAGATCACCGGCCATATGAAGCTCAACAAGGGCAAGTGCTGGATTCTGCACCTGGGATGGGGCAACCCTGGACATACGTACAGCCTGGGAAAGCTGACAAAGAATTTTTGGTCAGAAGTTTTGACATGCAGAAATAATGGTTAAACATTATTTTTGGCATTTCTATATTATCTGGTTGTTACAATGTGCTGCTTCTTTCTGAAGTCACTTACAAGTCATTTTGACATTTCCACTACTTTCTAAGCAGGTAAGTGAAAGAGTCCCTGCCTGTTTTAAGAGGGGGCTTTCCAACCCTGCCTGAGCACCAGCAGTGCCTGCAAAGCTTTTCAGCTGTTTCTCACATGCAAAGAGTTGTTTGGATAGAGGAAAATGACAGTTCCTAGTTACTTTATCTGCTCTCACAGTTTTAAAAATTGCAAATACTATCTGAGAATATGCTTTTGTTTTGTTATGTGATTCCACTCATGTTCTTCGAGTGAAGCTTATCACATTCACTTACTCCTCAAGGCAGGAACGACAGTGTTTTTCTGTGGACTTAAAACAGATGTGTGGAAGTGCAAACATACAACTAGGTGTGGAATTTGGATTCTACTTGCTAAAAAACTTCACTCTTGGGAGGGGAAAAAACCCCCACAAAATGTTGCTTAAGTTCCAAAGTCCACTCTGTACAAGGTGCATCCTCACTGCAAAGAAAAATGGTTGCGTTCCTTACTCAACGAACTGTTGAGAACATCACTATGCATCTAGAAAATTCTTTCGTTAAAGCTAGCAATTTACACTCATTCTTATTTCAGTGGAGGTAGCTCTAACAGGACTTGGGGTGTGTGTCCAGGTGGATAACATGCTGACTTAGTGAATACAAAAAATAAGAATTAAACCTATATTTCATGTAGCATAACTTTTTTTTTGCATGTTCTTTTCTGATCTAATACCACCTTAAATCTTAAAGGTTATGTACTGATGTATAATGTACCAGACTTAATGTTTATATTTGAGACATTTGTCTATTTGAGAAACTTGCTTTGTGAGTTTCCAAAAGATTAATTATACAGTGGCAGAGCTGTAAATACTGGCATGCTGGACATCTTCACACATAACAGATAATACAGGGTAATAAATGACTGTCATTTTAGTGCAATGAATTATTATTAAAATTAAATGAATTTTTATTAAAAAAACCACAGTACAACAAAACCAAATCCTTGGAGCTTTGGCAGTGTCAGCCTCCAGAAAGACTTATATATAGCCCTAGTTAAAAGAAACCAGATGTTGTGTATGTATGCATGGATAATGCTGATGTTGATACCTGTCTCAAAATCCTTTTGATGATCTCTCACTGTGAAATAACATGAAGTGTCAGCCAATTGCATATTCCCCATCCTTCAGATGCAGTTACATTTTTCTTTAACTTTTTTTTTAATATCTGTAAGAATAGTTCAAAGATCATGCTAGCCATGTCTTTTTATTTGTGGAACTGAAGGGGATTTTTTTTTTCCCTGAGCTTAGAATTGAAACTGTAATCTCTGTCATAGAAACCAGAAAATATTCAGCATGACACACTCCTGACATGTACCCTTCCAGTGTGAAGAAACAAGTGGTGGCAGAGCCCTCATACGAATTTCATATAAGTTTGCATCACTCTTTTTTATACTTAAAAATTCAAGAGTTAGTACTGCTTTACTTGTCTCCTGTGCATTACTGCCTTCATGACAAGGCATCAAATTCCATAGACAGAGTTAACATTCCCAGTTTTGCAGCAACCTGATATTCCAGTGACTACTTCAAATGATGCAGTTTCATTTCATCATAGTGAGAGGACCAATAAGATCCTGGAAGAACATCCTTTCTCAAGCTGGCTTTTTTGGGGGGGCAGGAGGGGGGTGGTGTCTGGACATCAAATATTAGCTATATAGGCCACTTTGTGTTGAAAAGCAGTGGAATGAAAGAAAATACGTTTAAAACAAACAAACAAACATGATGAAGAGATGCTGTGTTAGTTTCATTCCTGGTGAACAAGATAGCAGTGACAGTCTATGGTGCCTTTGCCAAGTTGCCCCTATAGAGTGCACTCAGATGTGTATGGGCCCAGGAGAAGTAATTTCCACTTGCACTTCTCAGTAGGTTGGTGGTGGTGTATCTTAACAGGGATCTTCTGGACGGAATAGCCTGCAGATTTAAAAAACGGTGTTCATGGGTAAAAATTCTAGTTGTCTGCTTCAAGTAACCTTAGTATGCAGCAGCATGGGGGGGAAGAAAAGAGATCTGGTGTACTGGTACACTCATATTGATGTTTGTATTTAGAAAGTCACATGCACAGAGACTTGAGTGATGTCTTCTGTCTGCATGTTTTCTGTTTGTATGCAAAACACTTTGTGCTGTACACAATCGCTTTCTATGACCATTTGCTACTATTTTTTTTGTGATGTTGGTTACTGTGACACTGAGTAGATGGCTGGTCGACTAGTAGACTTTTACGTATCATAACTGTTACACACTTCTCTTACACTCCTCAGCTGGACTGTAACTTGGCTTTAGAGAAACATAACTTGGATTTTTTGGGATCTGATGTAAGATCACATCTGACTCCTCAAGTGCCCCTGTGAAGATACCTCTCAGTGCACTTGCAAATTCCATGGCTCCCATGTGTTGAAGACTTCAGGAATCTGCCGTGTGGTCATTTGCAGGATCAGCACTTTACCACTGGAGTGTATTTAACTTAGCTGTCAGTCCGATCTTTGTAACATCAGATCACATTTCTGCTAGGACAAAATTATCTTGAAAAGTCCACATAAATATTGCCTTTGCTTCCTGATAGGAAGGGCGGGGCGTGGGGGGGGGCATTTGCTACAATTACATCTTCAGCTATCCAGATCTAAAAGCAGAAAGGATAAATCCTAAGCCTGTGGAAATTTACCTAAGGCACATATTTTGTTCCTTGCATTGGGAGAAGCTGGCATGATCCACCAAGGTGGAACAAGTCCAGTTGTTCACTTTTTCAAGAGCTGAATAGAAAGCCTGAAATGCTACTGGCAAGAGCAGACCCTGCCAATGCGCCTCATCGGTCTAATAAAAGGATTTGCATGCACTGTTACTCTCTTTTGTTAAGTGGAGGAACTTCAAGCACTATCATGTTTTTTTTTTTTCAAATTCTTGTACCTTCTACATGCAAACATAAACTCCAAACCCCAGTATTTTAATTGAAAAAAGCCCTCATATTTTAATTGAAAAAAAATCCTTTTATTCTCTTTAGGGAGCTCAAAAATATCTTTTTTGGTAGATTTTATGGAATTATAAGAAATTCAAACACATCCCTTCTAAATACTCCATTAAAGCCTGTGTCCATTCCTTCTCATTTTCCTCAAACATTTATATTAGTTACAATAACAGGAAAAATTCGGAAACTAGATAATTTTTGTCACATTTTTACTTGCTTGCTTAAGATTCTCTATATCACTACAAACAAAATTTAACAAAAGGTACCTAGCAGCAGGTGAGCATTTTGTTCATGTGAAAATGGATAACTATTTGTACTTCAAACAAGTTACTTGGCACAACTGGGCTGTGAGGGGCAGAGGGACACTGAAGTGAGTCCAAAGGTGCAAACTTTAGTGAAAGTGCGTGTGAGGGTGCCACAGGCACTGGCCTTGCTGGCACGTCACTGCACAAAAGTGCAGCCATGCCCTGATGTGGCCAGGTTTCTAGAGCTCTGCTTTCAAGAGCTAGTGTGGCTGCCAGGTGGTGGAGCAGGCTGAGCAGAGGTGTGCTGGCTCGCTCTCCATCCCTTTCTACACAAGGGGCAATGGGGACTGAAATGACCTCTTGGTTCCCTCCACAGGGGCAGCCCCTGACAAAACCCTATCAGAGCTGCTGCCACGCTGCCTTAGCCATCCCTTGCTGAAGTGTGGTGCTGGCAGTGAGTGGCCTGTGTGAACCTGCCGAGCCAGCCGGAAAGCCAGCTGTGTTTCTCCCCAGATTGCTGTTCTGCTGAGGCGGTGCCCAGAACCAGCTCAGCCACAAACCACAGCAGTGCTGCACCAGCACTAAGCGAGGGACCAGGATTATATGACTGTGACAGATTCATAGAATTGTTCAGGAAAAGATCTTTAGGATCATCGAGTCCAACCATTAACCCAGCACTGCCAAGTCCACCATTATACCATATCCCCAGGTGCCAAATATACATGTCTTTTAAATATGCCCAGGGATGGCGACTCAATCAAATTGCATCGCTTTGAACAGGAAGCAGCAGCGGATCAATCCAACTGGAATACTGCACTTTTCTCCCTGAATCACACACCTTAACACTTCCAGCACTCACTGCTCAAGCACCAAAAGAAAGCCTATGCATAGTGTTCTGTTCTTCCAGGGCAATCTGTGACATTTGGTTTTGGTTACGCAATAGTATATGACTCAGACTAGCATGTCTTTCAGTTTGATTATCTAAGAATGCATACATTTATCTCACTGACTTATTGGGAGTGTTCACTTAAGGGAATCAGAAGGGAACAGCAGGGCTGACTTTTGTTCAGTCAGCAGTATACATAAAGTAATATTTCACCTAATAATTCATGCACTGAATTAAAAAGAACAGAATGGAGAAAAACATTCAGCCCCACTTTTCAAAAGAAAGAAAAGGCTTCATAAGGCTTTTCAAAGGTCTTCTCTACAGGTAAAATAATTTGCATTAAAAAGCAAAGATATATATGCATAGGTAATTGACAATAAAGTTTCTTGGTGTTTACATCTTAAATATTTTTTTTCATGTTTTCTTATGTGTGCAACTGCATTGTCAGAATAAAGATATATGTATCTTTTGTTCAAAAACTTGCGACTCTGTGGAAAAACAATGGTGCTTAAGAAACCTTTACACACAATACTGTCCACTCTTGACTATGCACAGACACCCCATAGCATCCTCTGGAGAGCCTGCTGGTGACGTTCTACTTACATGACCATCACTGAGTCATGGGAATATTTTTTTCTAAACAAATTTAATGTGAAAACCATAACTCAGAGTTGGTAAGTATTATTGTGACTGTCTTTATCCTGGTGAGTGTCTGATTTCTAGTAACAGTAATCACAAAGTTGTGCTTCCCGTACATGGACAAACATGGAACGTTAAGTAGGAAAGGCAGAGAGAGTTTTAAGTTACACAGTTAAGTAAAGAGCTGGTACTAGTCTTTAGACAAGCAACATTTCTAGTGAACTCAGTATTTTGGTGTGGTAGAAATATAGCAACTGCAGGATTGTTTCTAATGTCATATTCTGTAAGAAAATGAATATATTCTGTGTTTACAATCCATCGATAAACTCATCTATTAACTAATTAAATCTTTACTAACTAATCACTTATTCGGATTGCATTTTAATGTATTAGTATTTCATAACCCAAAACAAGCACTTAAATTTTCAGCATCACTTTAAAATTATGTATATACCTAAGCCAGAACATTAAATGTAGGGATGTTTGTAAACACTTAATAAACAGAGCTTAAATTAAAAAAAAAAAAAAAAGTACAGGTAATTTTTTTTTTCTTTTATTAACAATGATTCTGCCTTAATTGTTGTTTCTCC
>NW_020955329.1:241697-270467 GCF_003031625.1 Empidonax traillii
GGTGCCACAGGCACTGGCCTTGCTGGCACGTCACTGCACAAAAGTGCAGCCATGCCCTGATGTGGCCAGGTTTCTAGAGCTCTGCTTTCAAGAGCTAGTGTGGCTGCCAGGTGGTGGAGCAGGCTGAGCAGAGGTGTGCTGGCTCGCTCTCCATCCCTTTCTACACAAGGGGCAATGGGGACTGAAATGCCCTCTTGGTTCCCTCCACAGGGGCAGCCCCTGACAAAACCCTATCAGAGCTGCTGCCACGCTGCCTTAGCCATCCCTTGCTGAAGTGTGGTGCTGGCAGTGAGTGGCCTGTGTGAACCTGCCGAGCCAGCCGGAAAGCCAGCTGTGTTTCTCCCCAGATTGCTGTTCTGCTGAGGAGGTGCCCAGAACCAGCTCAGCCACAAACCACAGCAGTGCTGCACCAGGACTAAGCGAGGGACCAGGATTATATGACTGTGACAGATTCACAGAATTGTTCAGGAAAAGATCTTTAGGATCATCGAGTCCAACCATTAACCCAGCACTGCCAAGTCCACCATTAGACCATATCCCCAGGTGCCAAATATACATGTCTTTTAAATATGCCCAGGGATGGCGACTCAATCAAATTGCATCGCTTTGAACAGAAAGCAGCAGCGGATCAATCCAACTGGAATACTGCACTTTTCTCCCTGAATCACACACCTTAACACTTCCAGCACTCACTGCTCAAGCACCAAAAGCAAGCCTATGCATAGTGTTCTGTTCTTCCAGGGCAATCTGTGACATTTGGTTTTGGTCACGCAATAGTATATGACTCAGACTAGCATGTCTTTCAGTTTGATTATCTAAGAATGCATACATTTATCTCACTGACTTATTGGGAGTGTTCACTTAAGGGAATCAGAAGGGAACAGCAGGGCTGACTTTTGTTCAGTCAGCAGTATACATAAAGTAATAGTTCACCTAATAATTCATGCACTGAATTAAAAAGAACAGAACGGAGAAAAACATTTAGCCCCACTTTTCAAAAGAAAGAAAAGCCACCACCTTCATAAGGCTTTTCAAAGGTCTTCTCTACAGGCAAAATAATTTGCATTAAAAAGCGAAGATATATATGCATAGGTAATTGACATTAAAGTTTCTTGGTGTTTACATCTTAAATATTCTTTTTCATGTTTTCTTATGTGTGCAACTGCGTTGTCAGAATAAAGATATATGTATCTTTTGTTCAAAAACTTGCTACTCTGTGGAAAAACAATGGTGCTTAAGAAACCTTTACACACAATACTGTCCACTCTTGACTATGCACAGACACCCCATAGCATCCTCTGGAGAGCCTGCTGGTGACGTTCTACTTACATGACCATCACTGAGTCATGGGAATATTTTTTTCTAAACAAATTTAATGTGAAAACCATAGAGTTGGTAAGTATTATTGTGACTGTCTTTATCCTGGTGAGTGTCTGATTTCTAGTAACAGTAATCACAAAGTTGTGCTTCCCGTACATGGACAAACATGGAACGTTAAGTAGGAAAGGCAGAGAGAGTTTTAAGTTACACAGTTAAGTAAAGAGCTAGTACTAGTCTTTAGACAAGCAACATTTCTAGTGAACTCAGTATTTTGGTGTGGTAGAAATACAGCAACTGCAGGATTGTTTCTAATGTCATATTCTGTAAGAAAATGAATATATTCTGTGTTTACAATCCATCGATAAACTAATCTATTAACTAATTAAATCTTTACTAACTAATCACTTATTCGGATTGCATTTTAATGTATCAGTATTTCAGAACCCAAAACAAGCACTTAAATTTTCAGCATCACTTTAAAATTATGTATATACCTAAGCCAGAACATTAAATGTAGGGATGTTTGTAAACACTTAATAAACAGAGTTTAAATTAAAAAAAAAAAAAAAGTACAGGTAATTTTTTTTTCTTTTATTAACAATGATTCTGCCTTAATTGTTGTTTCTCCTATACCAATGGCTCCCTCTTCAGGCTATTCCTAAAATATGTTGCCTCTCTTCATCTTCTGTTAGAAGTACTTCAACTTATATAACTCCAGCTCTCATGAATGATCACATCTTCTCCAGTATGTTTCCTGTTGGGAAGCAGATGATGAAATAACTGGTGGACCAGGCAGGCTGACTTATCTTTTCAGGAATATGAAAGGAATTTGTAAATGGTAGAGAAACTGAGCTTGAGGGACATCAAAAGATAATTTTACCTGTTTTCCCTGTGCCGAAAAGTATCAAGAACAGGTAGACTTTTCTTAATTATTCTTAAAACTGCCAATGGTTTACATAGCCTCTCAGGAACTACTACATATAAATACATACATGTGCATGTGTGTGTAAGATCCCAGTTATCTTTCTACAAATTAAGCAGTATTCTGTGTAGATTTCCTACTACACACAGGACAATTAAATTCTGTACTTCAACCCTTAGGACAAGGAGAGAGCCTTCTCTCACTGATATTCTGGGTGGTACTTTACTGTTTTAAACCCCGTTCATTCATTTCAATCTTTCCCAAGACTGTGGTAACGTCATGGCTTCTTCACTTCCATTTGATGAAAGGCTTGGGCCATAGTGACTGCTGCGTTCTCAAACCATTCTTACAGTCTTTGCAACCCATGACAGAACCGGCATTGCTTTGCCATAAACCTAAGAGATTAGTCAGTGACTAATCGGCTAAAGAGAACTCCTGTCAGTTCTAATTAGTAAGCTCGTGCACACTGTATGACTAGAAAGCGCCAGGGAACTCCAAATATATTCCCAATGAGGTGCTCTCTCCAAACGTCTGTGCCATGGCCTTCAAGAATGTCAAACTCTGTCTACTAAAAAACACCGTGTAAACCCTACATTTTAAAAATCATAAGCAACAGTGAAAAAGTAACTGCGCTCCACCCCAGAGATACAAAGACTCTTTAGACCACGCTTCTTTATCTGGTTGTTATACTTAATCATGTGACTCAGCTTGAGAAAGGGAAAGAACATTTAGGAGTCATCATCTAGATGTATTCTGACACTTTACAAATTGCCTTCCCCTCGCCTTATTCTGCCGCTTCTCTTCTGAAACTGCATCTCCTGAGAGATTTAAGTATAGCTTGGAGAGACTGTACCCCCTTCGAGAGATAACCCTAGCGAACGGCTGCGGCGCCGAATGTCACCGCCTCGTTTCCTGCTCCTCCGGGACAGCTTTCACGGGGACCACAGACAAGTCTTGCTGCAGCGCCCGCGAAGGGCGAGACTGAGAAACGCAGCTTTATTGTACGCACAGCCCCGCACGGCCCAAGGTTTTGCCCGGACAATCCCGCGGCGGGCGTTGCCGCGGGCACACCGGGCACAGGCACACCGGGCTCTGCCGCGTGCCAGGGAAGGCGCAGGGTCGGGAAGCTCCTTGCCAGCGGCGCCTGCCCCCGCTCGGGCCGGGGCTCGGAGCTGCGGCCTCACAGGCACACGCACATCCCAGGAAGACGCCGGGGGCTCCCTCCTTCCCTCGGGGTGCGGCGCCCGGGCAGAGCCAGGATGGCGGCATGGACAGCGCGCGCGCGCTCACGTGACGCGGCGGCGGCCGTTGGGCGCGCGACCCCTCGCGCCCGCGGCGGCACGAGCGGAGCCTCCGCACCCGCTCCCGCGCCGCCGCCGCGTCACGTGCGCGCGCCTTGCCCCCGCCCCCCGCCGGGCGTGACGCAGAGCGGCGGATCTACGGCGCGCCACTGGTGACACGGCTCGGCACAAGCGGAGGCGCCCGGCTCCCCCCGCGCGGTAAGCGCTGACCGCCGCGGCGCGGCCGCCTCGCCCCGCCGCCCGGCGGCGCGGGGAGCACCGCCGCCTCGGGCCCTCGCGGAGGGGGCTCACGGAGCCGCCGCGTCGCCGTCTCCCCTCGGGCTTTTTGGGCCTCTGCGCTGCCGTCGTTTTTTTTTTTTTTTTCTCTTTTTTTTTTTTTTTTTTGCGGGTGGGCGGGCGGTGGTGCCGATTCCCAGCCAATCCCGCGCGTGGTCCCTCCCTCGCTGCCCGCCGATTGAACGCGGCGCCGAGGGCGGGCGGAGCGCCACGCGCGCCTATTGGCCGAACCAGGCGGCCTCGGGGCTGCCGCGGGTCTTCCCTTCCGCTGTGCCGCAGGCGGGCAGGCGGGCGGGAGAGCAGCGCAGAGGGAGACGGAGAGGGATAGGGGAGGGAAGCGGAGCGGAGCGAGGGAGAGAGGAAAAGCAAGAGGGAGAGCCGGGCGGGGTGGTGGCGCGCGACCCTCGCCGCACTGCGCGGTTCCGGGTGGCGCCTACTCCGGCCTCGCCCTCGCTCCTCGGGGCCGATGCGCACGCGCGGGGCCGGGCCGGGCCGGGCGGGGCTGTGACAGCCGTGTCACCCGCCCTGCGAGAGGACAGAGGTGGCAGCGCGGGGCTTGGCGGGGTTGGGGGGGTGCCCGGCCCTTTCGGCCGCCGCTTGCGGGCACCGCGCCGGGCAGCGCCCCTGAGGCGCCGAGCGGGGCCGGTTTGCGCAGGCGCGGGGGGGCGGGGCCGGTGGTGGCGGGGCCGGGCTCGGTCCCGCCCCGCGGTGCCGGTGGGTCACCTGGGGGCTCTGCATGCGGGGTTTGCTGCGGGCTTGAACGGCTTTTGCTGCCCGAAACCCTCTTTTTCTTCTCTCCTTCTGCCCTCCTCCACCACGCGCAGCCTTTCGCGACGGTCGCTGCAGCATAAGCGTGGATGAGCTTTGATAAGTCTTGCGGCTGGCGGTGAGAGACGACGCACGTGGCATCAGGAGCTCTGTACGCGGCTCTTAACAAGTGATAAAGGAAGGATTGTAGCCGCTTTTCCTTTATTCTGCTTTAGTCACTAAACAGAGCAGTCATAGAATCCGGTTGGAAAAGACCTCTGAAATCATGAAATCTGACCTGTGACCAAACACCACCTTGTCGACTAGGCCATGGCACTAAGTGACACGTCCAGGCTTTCTTTAAACACCTCTAGGGATGGTGACTCCACCACCTCCCAGGGCAGCCCATCCCAATGTCTAATTACACTCTCTATAAAGAAATTCTTCCTAACGTCCAGTTCAAACCTCTCCTCTTGCAGCTTAAGACTATGATCTCTTCTCTTGTCTGTGGTTGCCTGGTTGAAGGGGCTGACGCCATCTGACTATAATCTTATTTTAGGTAGTTGTAGGGAGCGGCAAGGTCTCCCTTGAGCCTCTCAGGCTAAACAACCCCAGTTCCATCACCTGCTGCTCCTCAGAGCGCTTGTGCACCAGACCTTTCACTGGCTCTGTTGCCCTGCTCTGGTCTGTCTCTTGAGTCGTGAGCACCTTCCGTGCTGTCACAGTCTTGTGATGTCCAACATGGTTTTGTCGGATCTAGGGAGTTAGTAGATGCTGTCAGGCTGTGGCAGGGAAAGTGTGTTCCCAGAAATAGCATACGTTAATAATACATTTCCAAAAGGGTGTATATCTTCAATAGAAAAGATGGTTAAACCGAAACTACTGTTTTAGGTGGCCTTTGAGGGATAGGTTATCATCTGTATATCTGTTATGTCAGGGAGGAAATTTTTTACTGTGAGGGTGGTGAGGCACTGGCACAGGTTGCCCACAGAAGTTGTGGATGCCCCATCCCTGGAAGTTTTCCAAGGCCAGGCTGGATGGAGCTCTGAGAAACCTGGTCTAGTGGAAGGGGGGTTGGAACTAGATGATCTTTAAGGTCCCGTCCTTTCCAAGCCATTCTATGGTTCTATGATTCTATGATTCTAACTTGTTTAATTTGACTTGTTACGACAGGTTTCCTGTTGCTCCTTCAAATACTTATTGTAGCCTGTGAACCACAGTGTTAATCTTAAAGTAGTGCTAGGTAAGAAGAAAGGAAAGTAATGCTGTAGCTAGTGGTGATCTCAGAATTTGCACAGTTACAGTTTTGTTTCTTGTTTTCCTGTCCCCTCTTTCCTTCTTTGTGTACATGTACAGACTTGAAGGACCTTGGGTTTGTTGTGTGCTTGTGTTCATCTTTATCACACTAAGCATGATGGTAACACCTAGGGAGTAGTAAATAATGGAAATCCAAAAGTGCCAGGGTAATAATGGCAGAAGTGATTTGCTGATGGTGCAAAATAATAACAGACTAACATATAATTTAAACACTGGATGTAATTCCCTGTGATTCTTTCCTTAATAATCCAAAGGTGTGGCCTGTGAAGACTATAAATTTTCCATTCCCATATCAGAACATGAGTAATCAAGATGTTTGCATGAAGCTGGAGCTTTGGATGCTGGGATCTATATTTTTCCCAGGTCACACCTCTTCATGAAAGATGAAGACAATTACAGGCTTCAGTTTGGTCTCTCTTGCAATCTCCTACACTATTCACAGCAAGTTACATTCATCATAGAAGTAACATTGCAGTCATTCCACCCTTATTTCATAAATTACTTCAGCATGGACATATAATCAGATTGTAGCTTTTATATATAAAATATGGAGCCTGGCAGTAATTGTATAATCCATACATTTTAAAAAAAGTCAAATGCACTGATGTGACAGCACGATGATGGACTGTGACTTTTTCAGTATGTTCAAACATGTCACTTTTATTAGCATTTTGGGAAATATAATTCAAACGACCTGAGTTAAATCCTTTACTATCATTCTTCTGTAGGAACTATTGCATAGTAACAACATAAAAGATTTCTAATTTATTTGCATGAAAGTTTTCTTTGTTAGAAGTGCTTTTAAAACTTAAACTGCATTGTCTCCTTTTATAGAAAAACATAACTTGGACTTAAAATGTGTGTGAAGCAGATGTCAGTCACAATATTCCATTAAAACCAACCTTTTGTATTGAAGAACAGCATTTTCGTGTTAGTGTGAACAACATTAAGAATAAGGTGGCTTTGCTTTGCCTAGTTGTTTTGTTTTAATCTTTTGAATGTGTACAGATTTGTGGTTTTTTGCATGAGCTAATATTTACAGACAGATACGGCCTTTGGAATGTGGTTGAACTGGAATTGTTGAGTGGCTCCTATGTTTGAATATCCTGAAAGGGTTTAGAATTTAAATATTCTCATTCTTGGGAAAACCAAAAGGCTTCATTGGATGCGTGACCCCATCACTCAAATAAAAACATTGTTTTGAGATATGTCTGATCTAGTAATTCATTCCAGTTAATGCTGTGGTATTTATTATGGTGCATATAGCCAAACACCACCAGGTAAACTAGACCATGGCAGTAAGTGCCATGTCCAGTCTTTCCTTGAACACCTCCAGGGACAATGAGTCCACTACTTCCCTGGCCTGTCCATTCCAATGCCTAATCACACTCTGGGTGAAGAAATTCTTCCTAATGCCCAGTCTAAACCTCCCCTGGTGCAGTTTAAGACTATGCCCATGTCATATCACTAGTTGCGTGGGAGAAGAGGCTGAAAGACCATGCCTAGTATTAAGAGGCATAGGATTAACTGAGGACATCTTGGAGAGAATGAATTAGGAGTCGAGTCACACAGGAGGTGGCACTGCAAACTGCTTAAATCTTGCCTGGCCCAGGGTGCCAAAGGTCACAGGAGATCTCTCCAATAATGTTGGACTGGCTTAATCTTTGGTCAGTTTGCCTTTGCAGTGGACACTCTTACGTCATTACGAAAGTGTATGAAAGTTTAAATACACCTATACCTACTTTCCTTCTAAACTGTGTACTTTTTTTTTTTCTTGTCGTTTTGGGCTGTGCTAACAAATAAACTCAGTATTTATTAGCCTGTGTTTTTAAAATCAGTGAAGGAGCAAAAAATGTAAAGATGTTTTTCTTGTAATCTCTTAATTTTTCACCTACGGAAATTCCAAAGGTGATGTTTTGCTTTGCAGAAAGAAGCTGTATGTTTAAAATGGGGGAACCATACCTGCAGCTAGGAATTCTGGTAATCCTGTTTCTGCCATCTGCCAGTGAAGTGTCTGTAGTTACAGAAAAGTTAGCCCATTCTAGGTGTTTATGTTAAATATATGTGGAAGTTTTCATACTTTGTTTCAGTTCTTCTACAGCAATTGTACTACATTTTTTTCTCAGTAGTCCGTCCTGCTACCAAACTACTGTCTGTAATGGTACAGGTTATATTTGGCTGGATTGGGTGGCTGTGGATATCCTTAAGTTTCTTTGGTCCTTGGTTGTAGTGGGTTGAACCTGGCCAGACACCAAGGTACCCACTAAAGCCGCTCTATCACCCTCCCTCTTCAACTGGACAGAGCAGAGAGAGAGGAAAAAAAACAGCTAAGGATTCATGAGTAGAGATAAGAGCTGAGAGTGGTCAGTCACTGATTACCTTCACAGGCAAAACAGACTCAAAGTGGGAATAGTTCTTAAATTTATTACTAACAGGATAAGAGCCAAAGAGTGAGAAATAAAAGAGTCTTAAAAAACACCTTCCCCCACCCCTCCTTGCTTCCATGTTTTCCCTCCTCCCCGCCAGCAGTGCAGGGGGACAGGGAGTGGGAGTTATAGTCAATTGTTGTTTCTGACACTGCTCAGAGAGAGGAGTCCTTCTTCTGCTCCCATGGGGTCCCTCCCACAGGAGACAGTCCTTGATGGGCCTCTCCACTGCTGTCCCGTGGGTCACTGCTCCATGGTGTGCAGTCCTTCACGAATGAGCTGTACTGGTGTGGGTCACCTACAGGGCCACAAGTCCTACCTGGGAAAAACCTTCTCCAGCATGGGTTTCCCTCTCCACAGGCCACAGTTCCCCAGCAGGACCCCGCTCCATCCTGGGCCTCCCATGGGGTCACAGCCTCCATGCATCCACCTGCTCTAGCAGGGGGCTCCTCCATGGGCTGCAGGGGGGGTCTCTGCATCCCGATTGTCCTCCATGGGCTGCAGGGGCGCAGCTGCCCCACCACGGGCTGCACTACGGGAGCTCCTGCCCCTCCTTCTGCGCTGACCTTGGTGTCTGCATCGTTGTTCCCATGTTCTCACTCCACTCTTCCCTGGCTGGAATTTAATCTGCGCAACAACCTTCTGTTCTTAAATATGTTATCACGGAGGCGTTACTGTTACTCCTAAGTGGCTCAGCCTTGGCCAGCAGCAGGAAGTTGTCCTGGAGCTGGCTGGCATTGGCTCCATGGGAGAGGGGAAGCTTTAGCAGCTTCTAACAGAAGCTACTCCTATAGCCCACCCCATTACCAAAACCCAGCCATAGAAACCCAGTACATGGTACAGGGCGAATTAAAATAAATTTTAATTGGCTCTGCCCTTTAAAGTCTATAAATACAAGGTGTTGTGTGCAATGGCCAAGGAGGAGGCATACAGAGTAATTAGGGTATGGAGTATTTCAGTGTATACATCTGAATGTATACATATCTGTAGATTACTATTTTGCTGTAAATGCATGGACAGTTGCTTTTCTGTCTTGTATTTCTTTGTCTCATTGTAGTTATAAAGAAAGTTTCTTGCTGTCCTTAGCCCCATCTTTTGTATTTCAAAAATTCTTCTCAAAATATTGGTGGAAGGACATAACAAATACATACAAATGTTAAAATCCACTACAATTTCAAGGTGTAACAAAACTCATCCTAATAGTAATACTAGGTCATTTTTTTATATGGAAATCATTGTTTCATGGTTTTGGTGTTTTTTTTTTAAATGGAATCCTTACAGTTACATGATATATAAGCATTTCTGTAGGAAACATTCCAGCAAGAAGTTTGAAAAGTGTGGAGATCCTGACAAGGATTCTGATTTAAGCAAAGACAGAAACAGGTTGTTGTGCCATTTGGATGGCCTCGGGAGCTCTGGGATGGCTTTATACTTCTGTACATGTGAGTTCTCTCTTTATTTAGGTTTTCAAGCTGTGGCTCTCTCTGGAATAGCCTGTGGCCTGTGCCCGTTCTGTTTGGTAGGTTAATGGTTAGCTGTAAACATTTGCTATAAACATGTGAGAGAGTCCATGCAGAGTTGGCTTATGTGGAGGAGTCTTAGTTTACCTGTACTGGTGGTGTGTAGCATGTTGGCATCACCCACTCATGTGTTTGAGGGAGAAACAGGAACAGGGGTGCCCTTTCCATCTGGGTTCACATGTAGAAGCATCAGGCTGGGGAAGTTGGTGCCTCTGGGAAGCACTGCACTGTCTGGGATGTGTGTGTGCTTGTAGCTGAGTCTCACGCGTGCTGTATGCCCAGAGCTCATGGCAGTGCTGGGGTTCCCTGCTCAATGTTCTTCACTCGTGCAGGAAATCCTGCATAGCTGAGAAGTGTGAGATTTCCTGGTACATGGGGTGCAGGAAGCAAGCGCAAGACTTTTGAGGAGTGTGTCTTGACATTCATGGAATGCTCAGCACACATACACATCTTTCTCCCCAAGAACCATGACACAGGAATACGGCGCTTCTGCATTTTGCAATGCCACGGGGTCTGTTAACACAGGGGAAGAAATTCCTGTTGCGTGCTTGCCTTCCACTGAATGTTTAAGTGAAATCACACATTATATTTAAGTTGGATTGTTCCAAGTCCTTGAGAAGAGAACAGCAAACTCCGGAAGTTCAGTCAAGGCAGAGTCTTGCACTTTTTCTTGTTCCTTGCTGTGTAACACACTTTCTGCATGGTTGTATTGACATTGGATTTGGTACACTGAATAAGCAGCAAGGACAGCAGTGATCCTTGTGTTTTGGGTTTTTTTGTCTGATTTGTTACTTTTTTCTTCTTCACTTTCCAGTTTCAATGCCAGTGAAGTAAAAGCTGTTTCTATTCATGCTCTCCATGTAATAAGGCAAACCGAATTTTACCTTACTCTTTAAAGGGAAAGGGGTGCTCACCTTGTGTCATATAAATTGTTAACAGGATATATGCTTCTGGGGAGTCAGAATGGATAAATAAAAAATCTAAAAGCACTGATAAACTACAGCTTGTTTGTTTGTTTGCTTTGGCAGCTCCAGAATAAAGTGCAATGAATGCTAAAAATTACTAGTTTAGCCTGTGTATCCTTTCTTGGGCAAAGCCTGATTGTTACAAGTCAGAGCTAATTTTTTTTGGATTGGATCCACTGCTAGCATAACATCTAAGTTCAAAGATACGGTACATAAAAATGTTTTCTGGATGTTGTCTTCAAAATCTGCCGAATTCATTTCTATTGTTCTGAGTTTTATTGGTACAATAATGGACTGATTTGAATTGCATTTGTTTTTTCTCCTTCCCTGTTGTTCCCATTTTCATTTTAAATTATTTACAAGTCTGAGGCTTGGAGATGAGAGCCTAATGAATGCTTTAAAAAATAAAGCCTTCTTCTTTAAGCATGTTATCCTTCATGTTTTGAATTTATAACACAAGCCTTAATGAATAGTTTCCTAGTTATTCTCATCTTAGAATTTATGAGCTGTCCTATTTACAAGTTTTACCTATACAATGGAAAGATAATTCCTGTTTACCTTAAATGAACTGTTCTTGTTAACAAGCTTAAACTGCTAATTAGGAGTAATATGGCAATAAATACTGTGTCAAACCTTTTAACAAGTGAAGGTGCGATATTTAGTTTTTGAGCCTTTTTTTGGTGCATTCCCTATAAGCATACCGAGTGTTGTGGTTTTTGTATCTCATATACATATCAGGTTAATAAAAAGTATTCTAGGGAAAAACTGTGACATTTAGGCCCTCACGGAAGCAGGGGGGTTCACTTCTGTCCTGCATTTAGGTCTATATGTTTGTGCTCACACAGTATTGATATTGCTGTAAGCCTCATTGTTGGGAGGCTTCAGATGGATGGCAGACATGTAAGAAGCCTTATGACTTCATATATATGTCTGTGTAGTATTTTGTTAATAGTTAAGTTATTCTCCTGAAAAAAATAGCAGGAATAGCAGTAGTTGTTTTGGTTTTGAGTGTAGATTAATATAATTTAATCAGGAAGGAAAGGAAGCCTGGGAGTAGAATTTGATGTCATTTACCTAACTATAAATTGGAGTATTTTCATTTAGTTTAACAGAATTTTTTTCAATTTGTGTCAAAATGATCAAACTCAGAACCTGACACAAGCTTTCCATTTCATAATTTGTGCGTACAAAACCAAAGAAATAAAATTGGATTTTTTTTTTTGTCCAAATGTTACCCCAAAAACCAGGTTGTTCTTGAGCAGAGCTTTTATAACAGTGTTGTTACTTGTTGGCACCAGGAACTTGTCAGATATGTTGTATGAAAAAAAAACAAACCCACCACTTTTTTTTTCTTTAGTGGTTTCTGATTAGACTTTAAGTGTCAAAGCTACAAGCTTGTGGGTTTGAGTGCCATTCTAAATCTAGGTAGCTTGAAAATTCTTGACAAGTATTTCTTTGACATCTTTTTGTATGCCTCTCATACCTGCAGACGGTTGTATGTAGCCTTTGTTCCCTGTCTGATTTTCTTTTTGTCACCCAAGGAGTTTTCAATAGGGATGGCAACCTGAGGAGGGAAGGGGAGGAAGAGACTGAAGAGAAAGCTGATGTAGGTCTGTCATTGGAGGTGTCTCTTCTGCTTCTCCAGAGCAGGCATAAGGAGTTCCTTCTCTCAACACCTAAGACTCCTTCTTGGGCATAAGGTTATTAGGTACAGTAGGTAGTTGTTCGGAGAGGTCAAGAGAAAACCAGGCCGTGCATTTTGCTAGCTCTGTTCAGGTTACTTAGGTTCTGTTTCCAGGTAAAAAACATGCTGAGCTTTGCTGGTGGAGGTTGACTTGCAGGAAGTTGAATGCTTTGTCTTTTACTTCATTTACATCATCATGATTTTATAGGTTCCTTGTATCAATAAAGTGTATTTTGATGGAGAGTGTTGAGTAAACTTCCTTTTTTTTTTTTTTTTTCCAGAGAATGTGTACCTTTGTATTTTTTATGGAAAGGGTATATACCCCATAAGGGGATAGATTTCTGAGGAGGCAGCATACAGGCAGAGGTAATATGCAAGCTACTGTAGATGGAGAAATAGGCAAGCTTTGAGACACACAAGCTTGTCTTTGTATCTGCTACTAGTATCAGGATAATTAAAATATACTTGAAATGAAAACAGATTTAATCTCTGAAGTTAAATGTTGCATGGAAGTGCAGGCATGTAAGGAGTATGTCTTTTTTGTCAAAATAGTTGTCAAATAATATTTTATTTATACATTTGATGTAAGTACTCAAAGGTCTTTAGGCTTGCAGTTACAGAGTTTTGGGCTGACAGTGCTGAGAAAACTTCAGTTGATATCACTGTGGCCATGGTTTCATTTTTATTTTTCAAGTATTTTTCATCTTTGTAAGTTATATTTCTGAGCTCAATGGGATCTGTTTAGGGAGAGGAAAAATACTTCATTATTTAAATTTTGTTTGAATAAACCACCTAGAAAGCACAGAAAGAAAGGGTATATTCCTTAAAATAAAATCGCAGTAGGAATTTTGCATTATAAAAGATGATGTTCATAGTGCTGGATTTGTCTAAACCATCAGAATTGCCAAGCATAAGTAATTACATAATTTCACACTTTCCAGTGAAGTCAGACCCTGATTAAGAAGTTGACAGCCTGAAAGAGTCTGCTCTTTGACAGTGATGTCTGTATTCCCTCAATTTGTAGAGACTGTATCTAGGAAAACAAACCAAGCTCTAAACCCTTTACTTTGAATGAGAACACTTATTGACAGAGGGAGAATATTCCTTTTATTAAAAAAGTTTTCATACTTTAAATGCACAGATATTTCAGCTTTTCTGCTTTCAGCTAGTGTAGATTTTGCTGATACCAGGTCTTCTCGCTGTCTTGGTGCTCACTGTCTTTCAGTACGTTTGATATTCATATTTCTTTTTTATTCCTTCTTCCTTGCTGTGCTTTTTTTCTTCCTTTTCTTAAACAAATAGACAATATGGTAATACGAACTCTTAATAGGAAAAAGGCATTGTTTAACTCAGTTGGGGTACTACTAATCCAGTCACCAAATGTAACCATAACGCAGCATGCATTTTAATTATTAAATATAATGGAAACTTTGCATTTTAAATCTGGAGCTATAAACCACTTGTTTGAAAATGCACAGTTCAGCACTATGGTTTTAGTTTGTAGTGAATTACAGGGCAGTATTCTTTGATCAGTTATTACAAGTTGAAGATTAGTAGCATTCACTGCTTGTGTTAATTTTGAGAGTACATATAGGAGTCACTGCAGGTCAAATTGAAGCTCAGATGTGTATATTTTTAATGATTTAGTGAGCTGACTGGATAAAACAATGTAAAAATGTATAGCTAATACAGTCACGCCAGTCATTCCAAATAGGGGTGATTTAAAGCCACATTTTAAATACTAGTATTCCCTAAAATTCCAGTACACTGTAAAATATGCTTTAACTGCCATATTGTTGAGATTTTGCTTTTAAAAATGTTTGTTTGAATAGTTCTGCCCAGTGCTCCTAATGCTCTTTCAGTTAAAGAAGAGATGCCAGGTAAGAACAATTAAAAAATGTTTGTTCATGTTTGTTCGATACATTTGCTGTAATGAATATATTTTGACCATAAATGCTAATAAATACAGTGAATTCAAATGAAATAATCTCAATGTCTATGTATTTTTTAACATAAAATGTAAAAGTACTCCTGGAGTGGATGTGGATTTTACTGAATTGTCACGAAAGCTTACAAATCCTGCACGAGATGTGCAGGCTGTTTTCAGAATTAGGGAACACCAAGTTATTAAGCAGCTTCAGTAGGTTGGAGGAGGCTTTTCTAGGTGCTTTCTTGAGGGTGCTCATACAGCAGGCATGCCGTAGGTACAAGAACAAGATTCTCATATTCGTGAGAGGTAAATAATATGATAGTAGCTCTGCAGAGTCAGTATCTTCTTTCTTTTCGTCCAGGTTGCAGATGTAGCAGCTCTCTTTCTCTGGGTTTAGGACTTGTGCTTGCTGCCTTTCTCTAGCTGAGGAGACTGCCCCATGCTGGTGGAGCTGGATTTTTTTCTTCTCTCCCTGTGTTATATGTGAGATACCAGTACCTAAATGGGGACTCCAGGTCTCACTTTCTGATCCAGACACTTTAAATCTTGACATTGATTAGTACAGTAGTGGCCAGCATACCAGGCAGATACAGACTTGAGTGATTTTGGACTGTAATTTTGGGAATCGAGTGTAGATTTTTGTGCCATAGGACCACCCGGTCCCTTAGAGGATTCTTGGCGCCTGGTTCAGCTTTCCCTTTCCCTGCATCTTTTTTTTTTTTTTTTCCCTGCTGGTGATCTGACATAAATTCCATAAACTGGTAACTGATTTTACAGTTGCAGCCTTTGCTCTTTGAGCCTGGTTGTTTTAAGGATATGTTTAGAGTACCAACTTTCTTGTTCCTCACTGTTCATCTTTATTGCAAATCAAATTATATCAAAATAAGGTTATCAATGTCTAATAGAGCCTTAAAATTCATGCTTTGTAGTTCTTTTTGCTCATGTGTGTTTTTTTTGAGTGTGTTGCTGGAGGGTGTGTTGGTAATATCTTTCTACTGTGTTTGATTGTTTACACATATTTTGGAAATATCCTTTGTTGTCTGTATATACCAGATTAATATAGTTCAACAAAAGATCTTCATGTAAAGGTTATTTTTTTTTAAAACTGTGGCTGCCTCTGAGCCTGAATCACTGTAGAGAACCAATGAATTTATAAACCTTACTTATTTGTGTTGTTCTAGGAATGGGTTGCAATATGTGGACATAGACCTCATGGGCTTATAGGTAGGGAAGTGCTAAGACAGAGGCTTTCCTGATGAATAGACTTAGTTGAAGACTAAATAAAAGCTACATTTGAACCCATGGCCTTGGTGGTTCCCTCTAAGCAAAAGTGTGCAGCGTCAACTGGGGCATATGGGAACTTCTCTGGACCTCAGGTCTTTGCCAGCTTCCCTGGTGCCCCTGAGCGTTTGCAGGTGACTGTCTGGCAGAGCTTGGTCATTACTCCCACCAGCTTCTCCAGATGACCAGCTGCATTGTCAGAACCAAAGCAGGGTTCTGCTCCTTTGCTACTTCTTTCTATTCCTTTCAGACTGTAAAATGGGGACACGTAAAATGAAGGTACATTTTGGTTTTGTACTTTTTGTTGTGCTTTAGGAAAAAGCTGAAAATTAGATACTGCTAGTAGGAAATAGCCTAGGTTGTAGCCTGCACATTAAGGTTGGGTTACTTGTCTCTTCTTGCTTTATTTCATGCTTCATTTTGGAATCTACCTTCTTATGTATGAATTGTTTTCCATGCTGTCTTTTGTACCCTTTAATCCTTTGGCTTCCATGAACTTTGATGGTTTTTGTCTGTCTTTATCTTTCTGTTGCAGTTTTCATTGCACTATATGTTGTCCAATCTCCAGTTCCTGAATTTCTCAAGTCTTATATCTTTATAGATACAAAAAGAAGCTTTTTTTTTACATGCTGCTCTGTTTTTCATTTTTGAGATGTGCTGATGTGTTTTGTCTTGTCTCTTCTCTGACACGGCTGATTTTAATGCATTTTGCAGTTCTCACTAATTTTCCATTTGTCCAGTTCCCATTGTACAGATTACTTTAGGAAACAGCAGTAGAATAGGGAGGTTTTCCTCCCCAGTCTGCCAGCCTGAACCTGGCAGATAAGAAGCAGCTGGAGGTCATTACCTGGTGTTTATCCACTCAGGGGCTCTGCTGCAGCCAGCTGACCACCTCCCAGTAGTTCCTCGGGCAGAGGGGAAGATGAGTCTGAATTACAGTAGATGGCTCTTATTGACTGATTTAAGTGCCCAAGCATTAAAATTTTTAGTCTGATTGCTTTCCCCCTTCTCTCACATCCTTTCTTGCCTTCCTTCTGGAGCAGATTTATTTTTTTTTTTTAATTTGTAAAAGGAAAAGTATACCAACTTTAAGTATGAAGTGGATTTTTACAGCCACGTTATAAATTCCAAAACTAGGCGGTTTATAATGGAAACGCTTAGGGGGGAGAGAGGAGGGCATGCTATAATACATATGTAACCTTTCTTCCCTCTCTTTAGGGAATAGACCGTTTAAACTAAATTAAGTAAAGGATATAAATTGTGTTGTTTCAGTTTTTAATATTTCATGACTGATTTTATAGATAAAAGTTACATTTAACAATAAATATGAAGAAGAATTTATACAGCCTGTTCTAGTTTGATATGGAACAGCAAATCCCATTTCTCTGTAGCTGTAAAGAAAATTCATTATAATGACTTTGATTGTAAGAGATGGCTTCATTGTGATTAGTTACGCTGATAATAAAACAACCTTTTTACAAATGGCACAAGATACATGAGGTCTCATGTGTCTGCCTTTTAATAGCACTGAATTTGTGCATTTGCTACCTTTATTCTGTAGTCCTTTCATTTTTAACTGGGCACTTTGAAAATCTACAAGTTATTAGAAATAGTCTAATATAACTTAATTTTTCTTTTCAAACATTCTGGAGAAGGAGTTACTAATGCAGCTAAGCATTCTTAATTGTTGAGTTTTCAAAATATAAACTACTTTTATTAAAAAAATAAAGGGTTATGTAATTTCATTCAATTCTGAATAACAAGTTTTGTAGATAAAATTGTGAAATCTGGATATATGGCGTTACTTTTCAAATCCTTTTTAAGCACCGAAAGAAATATCTTGATTTTCAAATGCTCTGTTCCCAGTGAATTCAGTTGGATTTAGATATTAGTATGTATTTGACTAATATAAAACATAGTGGAATTGGGATGCCTGGGTAAAAAGCTGGTTGGTAAAAAAAGCCTAGAGAGCAGTGGTGAATGGAGTTATGTCCAGCTGGCAGCCCATCACAGGGGGTGTTCCCCAGCGCTCGCTATTGGGGCCAGTCCTGTTAAATATCTTTATCAATGATCTGATCAAGGGGATCAAGTACACCCTCAGTCAGTTTGCAGAGGAGACCAAGTTGGGCAGGAATGTTGTTCTGCTGGAGGGCAGGAAGGCTCTATAGAGGGATCCTGACAGACTGGATCGATTAGGCGAGGACAGTTGTATGAGGTTCAACCATGTGGAGTGCCGGGTCCTGCACTTCATCACAGCAATCCCATGCAGCACTATGGGCTGGGGGCAGAGTGGCTCATTGGAGAAGTACCTGGGGGTGCTGTTTGACAGTGGCTGAACATGATCAAGCAGTGTGCCCAGGTGGCCAAGAAGGCCAGTGGCATCCTGGCTTGTACCAGAAACAGTGTGGCCAGCAGGACCAGGGCAGTGATTTTCCCCATGTACTTGGCACTGGTGAGGCCACACCTTGAATCTTGTGTTCAGTTTTGGTCCACTCACGACAGAGCTGGAGTGTGTTCATAGAAAAGCAATGAAGCTGGGGAAGGGTCTGGAGCACAAGTTGTTCAAGGAGTGGTTGAGGGAGCTGGGGTTGTTTAGCCTGGAGAAGAGGAGGCTTAGAGGGGACCTCATCACTCTCTACAACTACCTGAAAGGAGGTTGTGGCCAGGTGGGTTCAGTCTCTTCTCCCAGGTAACAAGCGATAGGACAAGAGGAGATGGCCTCAAGTTATGCCAAGGGAGGTTTAGGTTGGATATTGGGAAAAATGCCTTTACTGAAAGCCTTGTCAAGCCCTGAAACAGGCTGCCAAGGAAAGTGGTGGAGTCACCGTCCCTGGAAGTATGCATATTTAAAAAATGTGTGATGTGGCACTGGAGGACATGTTTAGTGGTGAACTTGGCAGTGCTAGGTTGATGGTTGGACTCGGTGATCTTAATGGTCTTTACTAACGTAAACAATTCTATGATTCTATGATTTGGGGAGAGGGAGACTATTGAGAGGACTCATTAAAGGGGTATTTATTTATTTATTTTTTTCCCATTGTACATGCATCTAAGGATACTTACATCTCCTTAGCACAGTAGCACAGAATGAGATTGATGAGAAAAGTGTAATGGTTGTAGTAAGATCCTTTGCATATTTATATTGCTGTGATTTGTGCTGTTACAGGGATTTAATAGTAAAATCTTCTGTACTGTTTAGTGCATAGAAATAATATCAGATATTAAGTCCTGGAAAAATGGTGCATTTGCTGCAAAATTTTAAATTGTTAAAAAGAAAAGGAGAAACTGATCGTATTTTAAATTGTAAAATGGAATTGCAGGGTCACTGTTGGAAGTGAATTCCTTCCTTGCTTCATATAAAAAGCTAAATAATTTTGTGCTTTAGAATGAGCAAGGCTTCATAGCTGACAAAGCAGAAGTTGCATTTGATTATCAAATATTTATGGAATTTACCAGAAAGTAAAAATCTGAATCATAGTTCTTGGGGAAAATAAGATGTAATGCTCAAGTCTGCTGGAAAATACATGATGAAACAGCACACTTAATATTAGGTTTCACTGTAAATGACATAAACCAACATTTTTTTCTCCCATTATCTGTAAGCTTTCATTTTACACTATTGTTTCTTTTCCATTGATGATAACAGCTAGGAAAAGATGTCCTATAGCACTTGTTCAAGTTTTCCCAGGGTGAATACTGGGAAAATGACTGTTGATGGCTGAAACACAGGACTTAATATTCTTTTTACCCCCTGAGAGAGAAACAGGCTATGCCAGGACCCTTTGCTATAGGCAGCAACCCAGCTGACTTGCAGTTCGCTTTCCGTGCCCACTTTGCTCCATCATAGGAGCATACTGGGCTCTCTGATGTGTACTGCTCAGTCAATCGAGAGTGCAGTGCTGAAACCCTGCCCTGTCTGTGGTGGAGAGATGTGACTTTGTGTCCTGGCTGTGCTTTGCTGTGATAACTCACCATGCAGGTCACCCATAAGGGTGAGCTTGTGGTCCCTCAGATCCTGAGGGTGTTTAAGCTGAGCAGTAGCTGCCTTAGCGATATGTCAATTTTTTCCTGCCAAGGAAGTGTTGGAGCAGATGCAATTTCTTACTCTAACTTGATCTCTGGGTACTTGCCTGTGGTTGCTACAGAGTATGTTTTCTGTGTTCATTAAAACCTATTGATCTTTGGAAAGTTCGTGGGATTAATTTCAACATGGTGCTTTTCAGGGAATTAGTAGTATTTTTAGTAATAACACTCTCCTAATGCATTCCTGAGAGAGAAAGTGATGATGTAGTGAGGAAATACAGAGGCCGCACAACCAAACTGCAGCTCTGACCCAACTCCTGAGGTCCCCTTGCGCTGTGAAGCACTCTACGGTCCTGCCATGATTCCTGTGATGGCAGAACTGTCTGGGAAGGGTCCAGTAACATGCTGTACTTCCTGCTCAGGAGGGCTTCGGCTCTGCCACACCTGGGGCCACGAAGTTGACCTAACACTTGTCTTACCAGTCTGCGGATGAGGAGGGCTGCGGTGTCACCCTGATCATGCCAACCAACAAGGCCAGGTTAGCAGTGGCTCTGTGTGACTGCTGGGCCCTGGCAGGAGGAAGAGACTCCCCTCACCTTGGGCTCCACTGCTGATATTTCCTGGAGTGCTGTATGGTATTGCGGGTGCTGACAGGAGATTTGAGTTTACGATAAACCAACAACTGAAGAAAATGCATTGTAGTCTTGTGTAGCTGTTAAATGGTGTGCTTCAAAACAGGGAGGGTGTTTTTGCACATTAGATACTGAAGTAACAGAAATCTGTTACAGGTGCAGCTCTTAGAATAGAGTGAAGCTTCACAATTTTTGTAGAAATTAGGGAAGGGGTGCCCAGCGGAAATGTTCCTGTTCTTACACCCTATGCATGGCAGTGCACTTGAACACTTGTTCCTCACATGAATCCTGGTGTGACTGTGCACATATTTAGGCATATTGCTAGAAGACTAATGAATTTTAGGGATTGGTTTAGGCAAGCACCAAATTTTTTGCGTTGAAACAAATAGACATGGAGGAAAAGGAATACTGTTGACAAACAGTGGCATTTGAAACCTTCATGGTATTTGTTCCCAAAATATCAGTATTGTGAATGCTTTGGGCTAGTAAATGGTGATGGTGGTGTCAGCAAGTGGGTGTTCTTTCTCTTCAGTTCCTCCCCTCCTTAAGTTCTAGCTGCCTGGGACCCATCCTGGGAAGATGTGTTTTCGTTAAATGGGCTGCAGTACAATGTGGATGCTGCCATGGCATCCCCTGGTCTCTCTCTCCTGGGTAGTACTGACTCCTCTCTCGTTCACTTCCACTCTCCATCTGCTGACCAAGAGTGTGTTTTGCTGGGGAGAAGTGGGAGCTTGCTTGGCCTTCAGCCTCTTTTTGGTCCTCAGCTGGAATGAAGGAGGGTTTCGTAGTTCCATGCTATAGCTCTAGTGAAGGGCTTGAGGATGGGGAAGAGGCTCCACAATATGCCCTAGTAGTATCTCTTGACTGGTATCACAGGCACTGCAGAAGTCATTAATAATTTTTATATTGTGTCGTATTGCCAGTGCTTGAACTCACTTTGCCACCATCATACTGGTGCGCCTCCCAGTGCCATCCTGTATTGGTTTCGATCTGTTAGATCTATCTATTCATCTCAGACAGTAATGGAAATTAGAATAAAATTCAACTGTAACCCTCTGAACTGTGCAGACTACAGAAGTATTTAAAAGGCCTGCAGTGACTACAGCTGAAGCAAGGGTTTGTTCACCTGAAAGTAAGTAACATTTAGGAAGGAAGCCAGGCTTTGCATAGTTGTGCATGGCTTAAGTTGTAGTGGTGATCATCTAAGGTTACTGGGGGAAAAAAGTCCCCCTGTGTGTTGCAGAGGGCATGGCAGCACTGTTGTGATTGCTTGCATGTGTTAAAAAGGAGAAAATGTGTGATTTGACGTGCAGCTTCTCCTCTGCATATTAAGGGTTTACCCTCTCCCCATAGTTGAGATCTGTGTATAGCTGTCACCTTTTTACACTGATTGCTAATGGTGGATATTAATTCGTTCGCTTTGCTAAAATGTGCTAGAGGACTGGCTGTGCTGGAGAGATTTGGGACAGCATGCATTATACAGAGCCCTGCTGAGTGGAGTGAGCCAAGGGGTATCACCATGCTTCTCCCCATCACCCTCTGCCTTACATAAGCAACCAAGCTGGAAGATCAAAACTGAAAAAAAAGTCGGTGTCCTGTGTCTTATAGGGTTGAGCTGAAATACTTCCAGTGTGAACACTTGTATTTCACTGAAGAGAAAAACAGGGTTTGTTTCTATTTTCAGGTATGTCTATGTGTCTACCAGTAATATAGTAATCTGATACAGACAGTCATGTAAGTGATGAATGAATCTATCATAACGAATATCTATTCTAATTGATAATGTCAGCTGTCATTCTGTAGATATGCTTATCAAGTAGTGGTAAGCTGTAGATATGCTTACCAAATGTAACACATTTCTGTTGGATCTGCTTTTCTCAAATGAAATGCAATTGCTTCCTTGTGGGAAGTGGCCACCAGGTGTCATCAGAATGCTTTTATTTTTATTAACTTCTTTTCTTTAGAAGCATATATACACTTTGTATTCTTTTCTGGAAACTTTGGTAACCTATCACACAAAAAATCCAAAGTCTTTGTGTTACCTGTTCATAGAAAAAGGCTCAAAGCTTTCGGCTGAACTTCTTGAATAGGCAGCAGATGAGGAAAACAGGATGCACAACACTGAGAAGCATGTGCATATATACACAGATTACTACGTGCATTCCTCCCCCAGTAATTTAAATGGTGCTAAATACAGTAAGCTAAACCATGTGGGCCAGATTTGACTTAGTAGAATATTATTAAGGAGCTACAGGCAAGGCATTTAAAATGATTAGACAGAAAATACAAGTATTTAAAACATTTTAAATTTCCCTTTCTACTTTCTGCCACCTTCTTCCCTTGATGCCTTTTTCTAGGATTTTTTTGTCCTGACTTCACACTGAATGTGTTTGGTTTTGTTATTTTTTTAAATTTTTTAAAATTCAGTACTTATTTAGCTGTGAATTTTTGGCTGTACTTTAATTAATTCAATCCTACCTTTAATAATACCTTCATTAATAGAGCCTACCTTAATTTTTTTTTTTCCTTCTTCCCTGGAAGAAAAAACTTGCAGTTTCTTTTAGTTTATACTTCTTCAACTCAAAACAAGGGTTCTTGGTTCTCAGCGAGCAGAGAGCTGGCCATCTGTGTTGCCTTTTCACCCTTTTCAACTTGCTCAAGCTGAGTTAGTAGACAAATGTGTCCCAGGCTGTGATGATGGTGGCCTCTTGTTGCTTTCTGTGTGATATGGTAGTATTAAACAAGGGGCCAATAAAGCCGTCCTTTTTTGTCTTTTGGATTTAATTTTGACCAAAGGTTGATGGAAATTTAGTAAGCCTTCGCAAATATTAAACACCAGAATAGCCTCCAAGGAAATTCATACACCCTATGTCTTATAGGAGAAAAGAGTCAGGGCTTCTAGGAGCAGGTTTCTAGGGTAAAATTTTCTAGGGTAAAAGTTTGCAAGTAGCAGGAATTTCAACTTTTATCTTTTGGTGCCAAAGTGCAGGAAGAAGTTAAGACTTCCAACATTGTTTTTTTCAGATGGCAGTGATAGTGCCTGTGTAATTGCAGTGTGCCTGATAATTGCAGTGTGGTCCACTGCACATGGGAGGGTACTACAGCCAACAGTAGAAAGGGATTAAAATTGCATTTTACTTTTTGCTTCTTTGTAGTTTTAATTGGTGTAGTTGGTGAGAATTGCATCTTGAATGAAAATATGTCATTTGGAGAATTCCCACAAACTGCAGGACTTATTTACTGTATGTGAAAAATGAACATTTCTTTCCTGGAAGTTTCTTTCCTGGGCCTCATGAAATCTCAAAAGTAAAGTGTTTTCAGAACACTTATAAAGTTCTTTTCATGAATAAATATCACAGTGCTATATGAATGCGGTCTTTCTTGGATCCTCAGAAGTTTCTATTGAATATTTTTATTGCTATTGTTATATGTATACCTTGCTCAAGAAACAGGCAAAATTCTTTGAATTTAAAATTCAAAATAAATGGAACCTTCTAAATTTTAAAAAATTGAAAATATGAAGGTTACTTAACAATTTTTAGGAGATACTAGTGTATTTCTGCTCATTCTCTGTCTTGGATATACATGCCTATGGATTCTGACAGCATTTGAAATGAGTGTATATCCATGTCTGTTTTTTTTGACTTCCTCTTCAAAGCAGATCTAGTCAGTGGTGACTGCTGCATTTAGCAGCATTTGGCTCTATCTGAAATGAGTGGATGACAAACTAGGGAGCCTTCCCTTTTAATTTATTTGCTTTTTGTTTTCTGATATGAATTAAAGAATATGTTCCTTATGTCAGGAATTCACAAGAACTTCCTTTATGTTACCTTTACATGGAAAGCAGGTTTATGGTACAAAGCCCAAAGTTCCAGCATTTTTGAGCTGCAAGGGAAAAAAAAATGTTTGTAATGGATAGTATCAAATACTCCTCAGAAAATGGTGATCTTTGTTCCATTTGAACCAACAACCATATTGTCTCCTGTATTCCATTACTGAGGAGACTGTTTGCTTGGATTAGTCTCTCTGAAGGGAGTGAGGTAACTTTGTAAGGCCGTGAGACAGATGTATGATTTGATTTAGGAAGGATGATGTGCCCCTGAGAAGATGCTTATTTGACACAGAGGTTGTATGTTGAGATGAGGAGTTCACATTCAGTTTTGTGCAGCCTATTTAAGGAGCTCATTAAAATGATTTTGCTTCATTGTATCTATGATTTCATTGAAAGAATTAATTGTCTGAAAAGGGGAATTTTTACTGGAAAAAAAAAAGAAACTCTGCTTTCCTTTATAAACACCGAAGATTGGGCATTGAATACTTGGAGTCAATAGTACTGTGACTGAGAAGTGCTTTGGGAATGCGAGGATTAGCATAACAAATAATAATAATAACAAAAGTAGAGTTTAGTACTTGTAAATGTACTTTCTTTGGGTTCTTCTGTACACATCCCTACCCCTTCCCTTGGCATATGACCAAAAAGAGAAGTAAATAAAATTGTATTGAGCATCAAGTTAAGAAATTCTGCAGTTTACTACAGGTTTATGGATCATCACTACATTGCTTGTCCTTTTGTTCTTAATTTAAGATTACTAGTTTCTAAATTTCATTTGAGAATTACGGCAAAGCAAGTCTTCATTGAAAAGCTGAACTGCACTGTCTCCACCTTTTGGTATAGAGACATTCTATACTGTTGTTTTGGAGTGGCAGAAAAAAATTAGAGCATTCAACTAAAATGCTCTCTATTTCCATCATAGAAAACAGCTTCTGTCCACAAATGCCTGATGCTTGTGTATAGAACTGTAGCAGACACTATATCAATATAGAAAAAAGCTTTGTACAAAGGATACAAAATCTGCATTGTTATCAGGTAAAAAATGGTGGTGGCAGCTCAAGAAGTGCAATTTTTTAGATTTTTTTTGTATTAATTTTCTTCTTTACAGGTAGTGAGATGGTGCTGAATTTTGACTGTGAGGTATCTTTTAAATTAGTTTAAATATTGAAACAAAAGCTCCGTGATTCTGATGATTTGGAAATCCCAAGGGATGAAAGAGGAGGATCTTTAGCTACATTGGCTTATGTGACATAGCCAGATTACGAACTTGCTATTTAAGAATGTGTGTCTCCTAATATATTCGGTAAAGATTTGGATATTCGGCCTATGCAAATGTAATATATGTAACATAAACATTTTGCTTTTGAAGATCTTAAGAATGTGTTTTACTTCTTTTGGATATTTAGAATCTCGCCGAAGAAAAGCATTATGTTATAGCGCCTATTTCCAGTAGAATTACTGAGCTCAGCTTTTTCTGCACAAAAATTTTGAGGTCACAACAGGTTTCTTTCCGAAACTCAGGAATGGCAGTGTGCTGCAAAGAACCTTAAAATGCATTAGGTAATGTATGACTGTCTCCAAGCAGAAGAATTTGTTAACCTGAAGCTAATGTGGCAAATTAATTTTTGGTCATATCTTTTAAGAATCTGTTCAGCTATACTTGATTTATATGAACATTAACAAAAGATTTATGTTACAAAAAGTCAACCCACTTTTGAGTAAGAACAGCTTCATTTTGAACATCAAATACCTTGTTAAGAGAGCGCTGTTTGACAGAACTGGCTTTTAAACTACGGAAATACTGAAGATTTGACTGCTGTCTGCCTAGCTTGGGTTTGATCCTGTGCTCTGGTTTTGTACCTTGTGTCGTATCTGGCAAAACCATCATTGCAGTTTTGGACCCTATATAAATCCTTCCTGGTTTATTTATGCAATACATTATGTGGTTATGTATCCTGTGCTTTAGGTACTTGTTACTTGTAAAAATGTAACCAGATGATGCTTTAGAAGATGAGAGCTTGCATCTTGCATTGTTTTTAGTCTTGTTGGTCCATGAATAAGGTAGTTCAAGAGCTGTTCTTCTCCACTCCTACTGCTATACAAGTTTGCCAGCGTAACATTGCTATCAAAATGATTACTCAGTCACCTTAGTAAGTGGGAGTTCGACTTAAGCATGTACTTAAGCTGCTGTGGCTGCAGGGGGTTACTTGTTACATCTAGAGTGTGCCCATAGATTAATTTAATCAAATTCCAGATGCTGGTTCTTTGCTTGTGATGATGATAATCCCTGTGCCAGACTCAGGTTTGATCCAAGATAAATTTTGTAAAAAGAAACCCATTTAACCATGTGTGGTCACTGCAGCTGCAGACTTCGAGTGCTGTTGATGCCTTCTGTACTGCATTGGTTCCCCAGTATTATACTATTTTATATATATAATACCAACTGCAGGTTAGCCCTTAATTAGTGTGGTGGCTTTGATGAGAGCAGAGGTGAATTGTCTTAGGCAAGCAGAGGATTAGGACCACCCAGATTTATGACCACTTTGTTCTTTGCCATTGTCCTTCTGCCTTGCGGCAAATCTGGGAAGAGGCTTTCAGGAGAGAATCTTGCAGCAGAGGAAGGCTCCTTTTATCTACAGGAGGCTTATGGTGTGTTGAATGCTTCTTCAGGTAGTGATAATCGCTCATGCAGTAAATCCATGCAGGAAGGAGTCCTTTGGGTGTGAGGCACGACTCTGCTATCAAAGAAGCTGAAGTATGTGCTACTGAAATCTTGTTAGAGGCATATCAGTGTTATCTAAGCAAAGACTGTAGTGGGAAGAAACAGAGACATGGTTCAGTGCTGTGGGCTCGATCTTGTGTGAGATGTGGAGAACTGACCAGAGCTCACCAAATTGCTGGCTATGGTACCAGCAGAAAGTAGTGACAGTAGCCATTAAGTGTCTATCTCAGATGTACTCTTGTCCTAAAGGCAACTTTAAGAGAGAGAGAAAAGAAATTGAAGGCTGTTTAATCCCTTAGATTAATTAATATTTAGGGGTAATTTAAGAGGAACAGCAAAAACCACCTCATAGTTGCTTTCTTTCACAGACAGTTCTTTCAGGATTATGGTTTCATGCAGGTGCAGGCTCCCACGTAGTGATAGTATGACACACATTATATGGAGGCGGGACAGAGGCAAATCTAACTCTGGGAAGCATGTGCAGGGGGAGACTATTTGCATGGAAACTCAGATGTGAGGTAGTGATGAAGTTGGGAAAGGTATATCATTAATTGTTGCCACACCTAGCCTGCTGTGCAGCTGAGGAGCAATTGCCTTGATAATGCCTATGAATTGTGGGGGTAGATGTGAGACAGTTGACTTCATTAGGAGTACTGCCTATAAATGGAACAGAGTCCATCCGTGGTCCGCCTGCTAAGAGTTTGTCATGAAATGAAGGCAGAGATAATTGCCTCCATTTACTGCTGACTTGGAGAAGTGGGAGAGTTAGACAAGAAATCTGGGGTATAAGGCTCCTTAACATGTTTGTATTACATATGTGACTATTATAATTTCATACTAAAGTTATTGTCAACACCAATGAGATTTATGTTTTGCATTTTTCACTTGTCTAGCAACTAGTTTGTAGTTCTGACTACAAATAGTTTACAAAGATAAAATAGAGGAAATACATTTTTTTTTCATAAGCACTTCAAAAATCCATAATTGGTGCAATACAGTTAAGTGGAAGAGAGACTGGACACCAGAACTGGGATTGCGATCTGAGCACAGAGCAGGATGAACTTCTATTGAAGAGTTTGTGAAAACTCACCAAGAAACCAGGCTAAACCTTCAGACTGTATGCAGATAATCAGCCATGTTTTCTAGGTGTGAGTGGCTGGTGGAGATGAGTTTGGTGATGAGTTTGCATGGGTGTGGCAGAAAAGGCCACACTTTTGTTGATGGAGAAACCTCTAATTATCCCAATACAACCTTTGATAGTGGAAATGTTCAACATCAGTATTAGTTCATGCTGGACAAGTTTTCTGATAAATCTTATGGTCTGAGAGGAAAGTATCTTATAAAGAAGATGGAGAATTGCTTTGAGATTGCAAATTGTCATGTGCAGCAAAGAAAAAACTGCTGTTCTTCCCAGGCCATGCAAGGGAAGAGTGGTCAGTCTCAGTGGTGGGCTGGGAACCTGCTGTGGAGGTGCAGCAAGGCAAGGGACCCACGGCTGCTGTGTGCAAACATTTAAGCATGGACTTTTTACACTGATCACTGAAGTAACTTGATATTTTGCAAGTTATATAAATAAACCTGTACTGCAGTTAAACAACATAATTTTAATCCAGTCTTTTTTTCTGTATCCCAAACAATGCTCATAAACCTTTTTGGGGTAAGCTTGCATTTCAAAGGCTTCTCTGGTCCTGCTATTAATTGCTGTAGTGTTTTTGAACATACAGTATGCTGACTTATACCAGCTGAGAATATAGACCTGACTGTTTTAATTCTTACTAATTGTGATAGTTCCTCTCATGGTTTAGTGAATAAATTAAAATAACAGTGTATAAGAATGTCGTGGTTTTGCTCTGGGTCAATTTTGTCTTTTAC